>NC_071516.1:12412332-12715362 GCF_027887155.1 Malaclemys terrapin pileata | reverse complement strand
GGGCACATGAACACACACAATTTTTGGCCATGTGCATTTCTGGCAGAGTTGGAGAACAATCCCTTTGCAGTACTCTGACCCTGTCCTCTGGGTGCATCTTTCACTGCAATGGGCATGCCACTAGGATCTGTGTTAGTAAAAGTACATACAGTGAATAAAGCCATATATTCAGAGCCAGGAATTTATTTATGGACCTGATTCTCTTCTCACTTACACAAGTTTTACACCAATAAAAGCCCATTGAGTTCAGTGGAGGCACTCGTGACTTCCATCAGTGTAAGTAAAAGTCTTCAACTCATTCGTATCCAAGTATTGCGCCACATTATGGCTTATAACAATAGGGTCTCACATATTAGAAAGAGCTATTTATAATCATACCACTTACAGACATCAGAAAGAGTTCTGTCATCAATCTCATACAGATGAGAAAAATGAGGTAAAGAGAAGTTAAGAGTCAGATTTTCAAATGCTCAACACCAATAGTTGGGCTGAGATTTTGAAAATCCATGCACTACCTTAAATGGGAGCTGAGTTCTTTTGAAAGTCTAAGTCTAACAGATTTGCCCAACGTCATGCTGCTAGTGAGTAGAAAGCAGGAAATAAAACTGACTTTCTGACTTCCGCTATCATTCCCTGGACAATGTTTCTATTCTAAGCACAAGTGAATGATTTAAAAATGGAAAGAAAACCTTTACTTTGTTTTTCATCTAAATCAGAACTGTAAAGATCTCCATTATCCATGCTCCTCTACAGGGCCTCACATTTCTATTTATGGAGTTGGTCCACATTGGCACCTGAGATGATACAGCAGTAAGAAATTAAAACAGACCACACATGTCAATATATACAGACTATTTTGCCAAGATCTTCTTCCATTTCCTGCTATTTCATCCATATGTTTGCCAGACTGAGCCAAATCCTAATCTGAGATGTGAAGTAAGCATTACCATCTCAAATTATCTGTTACAAAACAGTTAGAAATATAAAACAAACTCCAAATAGAGGTTATCAAAAGCTGGAGTTTAAAGGTCTTTTGTAAAGATCTTTAACAAGCATCCAATTACGTTTTTAAACTTGCTTTAAACTTGCAGTCTCACACCCAGTGGTTTTTTCCTGGCTAAAACACAAAGGAAAATGGGGAGCTGCATCACCATGTAGTGATCATATGATGGGTGATCCTGCGTGCAAGTAGCATCATATATTTTTGAAAGATGCCTTATGGTAGTAGTAGGATCCCTATACATCCTTGCTTCACAGCAGGCTGTATAGGATAGAATATGCCTATAAAGCAGTGACGGTGTCAAGAGCAATGCTGTATATAAAAAGATGAATGGTCGTTTCAGGATGTAATTTTGACCTTCATTACCTAATGTCGTTGTTTTAAAATACATCATTTTCTCTATTTAAAATTATTAATTTCATTTTTGTTGTTTTAGGCAGTTGTGCCATCTAATGTTCAAGGAATTAGAAGTATCCTTTAAGGAAGAAGTCTAATTGTAGACTAAAAAAAAAAAAAAATATAAACAAAGAATAGTCCAAGTTAAACAATGTTTTTTATGATTTTTTTCTCTACTTCTTGGCTCTGAAACTGAGTTATGAGCACTGCCTTTGGCTTGAAAACAAGTATATTAGAGCATTCATTTTGTAGTTGATTAATATAATACAATGCCACAGATTTCATTTTATATGTAGCTAGCCTTAATATCAAAGATGTGATCACAGATGCAAAATTTATACTGATTGTAGAAAAAGATGCAACTTTTCAGAGGCTCCTGGATGATGACTTCTGCAATAAATTGTCTCCATGCATAATGATTACGGTATGCATCTGACATTTCACATTCCACCTCTAGAACTAATGACAGGTTTCAGAGTAGCAGCCGTGTTAGTCTGTATCCGCAAAAAGAACAGGAGTACTTGTTAGTCTCTAAGGTGCCACAAGTACTCCTGTTCTTTTTTCTCTAGAACTAAGAGTTTTAATAATATAGTAACAGTGTGGTGATTTCCAAAAATAGCTTCAAATATATTAAAATTAAAATAAGAAATGTTTAACTCCAACATTTTCCTCCATTTTTATTAAAATAATACCATAAAAATGGAGAAAAACTGAATTATATTTAAGGCAGAAAGGTATTTTCTGTTCTTATACATATTTACAAATACAAATTTTATAATCTTCTTTTCCAAAAATGTTTCAAATAAGGTTGTAATTAGTACTCTTAATTCTGTCATATAACAGAATGAAATGTGGAATATGTAACTTAGTATTTTTTAAAAAATATGTAAACAACATATGACATGATATACTGTGTTTAAAAACGGTATTACAATTGGTTAAATTAATAATCCATGGATTAAGGCGTTTTTTGAGATTGCACAAATCAAGTAAAGAGAATAGCTCCTGAAATCAAATTATTGTGAAGATTTCCTAAATGTAGAGGAGCACGAATGGAACAGATCGTAGTGGTTGTTGTTGAGGGTTTTTTTTGTTTGTTTCTTTTGATTTGTAATGAAAGAACAAAGGGGAAAATTCTGGCTACTGTAAGGAAAGTAGCTTACCTCACCCCATCCCTCAGAAACACACACAATACTACTTTTGAAGTATATATATATATGTGTGCCCAAATCCAGGTGAAATCCACCCATATTTACAGCCACCTTACATATTCTTTTTGTGCCATTAATATGAAAAAAAGCACAGGTTTTTTTTATAGTGAGCATGGCTTGATACAGACATCTGATTTATGCCTGTGTGCATACCTGTTACGCCATTCTTCCCGCTCCCATACCCATGGTGCCTATCATACAGGACATCTGCCATGCTGCTTTGTAACTTTTCTTGGAGCTACAATAGGGGCAACCATCTTCTCCCTACACAATAACTGCAGGACAAATGTTCCTGCTGTTTTTTTATGACATACCTAAGCACGTGTCTAGTCAGACTTTGTTTTAGTTAATTCCAAAACTTATGATTTTATTTTATTTTCCCTTAGGGAAAAGGAGTACCAGATCTGAACACAAGACTTCTAGTCAGAAAGTTGTGGGATACATGTCATATTCCTATTTTCACCCTTATGGATGCAGATCCACATGGTAATTGCATGCTAACAGCAGAATAGAACCTTATTTATTTGACTTTTAAGACCCGAGCTCATGTTATGGGTATGTGAATGGAGGTTCCCATCAAAGCAGAAATTTCTAAACTCAACCAGAATGCCTGCAGGAGTACTGAGGAGTACTGTGACATCTATGCTGGCCTTCCTCCACTGTTTAATACAGAACTGGGGCATTCCTCACCCTCTGGGGTGACGAACACAGCTGTTGGCTCTAGGCAATCCTGGACCTTGTGCCTAAGGAGTGAAAGGACTTTCCATAGAATTTGTGAGTCTCTTAGGATCAGATTTTTAAAGGTACTTGTGCACCTAAAGATGCAAATAGGCACCTCATGGGATTTTCAAGAGTGCCTAGGCGCCTAACTCATTTACATCAAAGGAACTTAAGTGCCTTGGGGCTATTGAAAAGCCTATTAGGTGCCTATCTGCGTCTTTAAGCACCTAAGTACCTTTGAAAATCTGGCCGTTAGGCATTTTTGAATAGTCCACCCTTAGACTATAGCTGCTCCTTGGCAGGTGTATGGGAGGATGGAATAGGGCTTTTTGCATCCTTTTCCCAATTTGGGACTAGAGGAAAGCTAGCCACATACTCTCAGCAGAACTTTATATATACTGTGATGCATACACTTCTCAGCCAAGGCCCAAATGTGAGGCAAATGCAAAATAACAGACATGAAAAAAATAGTACAAGATGATTTCAACGTGATTTTTTTTTAATTTGATTTAGGATAACCAACGTTCTTTATAGCTCCACCCTCATAATCCAACACTTGTAATGTCAGTAAATTACCATTCTGAAAGCTAAATACTACAAACTTGATGTTGGTTAGAGCCAATTTTAGTCTAAAATGAGTGGCGTGCCTTTTAATGCAGGATCACTTAGAGCTACCAGTATGATGACCCATCTCATAATGGTGCTTTGGATATTGTTCCATTGGAAAAAGCAAAAACAGGAAATATTTTAAAATGTCACAGTTTTGTTTTCTTCTAATAGACAAACAGTTATGTACTGCAGGTGCAATCCTCCAGTCGCAACTCATGCAAAATTCCCATTGACTCTAATGGGAGTTTTGTCAAATTAAGGCGTACTGGATTTAGCCCTAAGAAAGTAGTATGATGTGTTTTAAGTAAAATAAAAATGTATCTTACTGTGTTCTACAGCTAAAATTTGAATCCTGAATATAGATTTATTCACAAGTTTATAACTTTTTCCTGGTGAAAGTGTATGGTTTTTGTTGTTTCTCTTTTAAATTTTCACTATACTTTGATAGAGACATCATGGACAATGACATTTTGCCTCTTCAGTTTTGCAAAGAATATTGGGGATGGAGCATGAGGAATTATTCCAGTTGCCATCATAGGCGCTACAATCTTTCTCCCACCATTATGTGGGAGGCAGGAGAGTCAGACCTAATGGATGACAGAATCTTTGCTGTCTCCATATTTCTGTGACAATGATGTGGGGGAAAGCAATGAAGCTGAGAGCTGGTGGAAGGTAACTCATTGCTGGAGTGGGAAGCAAGCTTTAAGAAGCTGATGATTCAACTACAGAACATGCTTCTTGATGTGTAATTTTGTAATTACTCTTTGAAATATGACTTTTTCTAAACTAATGTATAGCTTTGTTTAACGAATTTATGACTAAGGATAGTCAGAATGCTGATCGTTAAAACTTAAAATGAGGTACAATGGAAAGACGGGTAAAAACTGAGACATTGAAGAAGAGTTTGACACCCTCCATGTTGACTGGGCTTTTGCTCAGAACTAGGTGTGGTCATGGAATCCCATTTTTAAAAATCTATAAATTAGTAGCTGTTAATATGCATTTTAATTAAGTAGTAGTCTCCATTACCAATTAATAATACAATATAATTAACTGGAATTTGAACCAAAAACAAGATGGAATGTAAATTAAGGTCAATTTTCTCTCAGCGGTGCTTTCAGTGAAAAAGACATTTGATTAAAACATGACATTAAAATGTTTAGTAATATTGAATAATTTAAATAATATTTTGCCAGTGTTTAATGTCATATATTAATGTTATGATTAGCAGAGCAACTCAGTTTATGATGAAAAACAAAAAATGCTGAACTCTAAACAACCCAGTTTAGCTTCAAACCTGATTTACTGAATCAGAAAGGAAATCAGATAGGCAGAATTTCATTTCACTAAAAATGTTCTGACTGCCACTAGTTGAATAACAGAAAATAAACACTAGAACAGTAGTGTTTTATTCTGTAGTGAAGGAAATTCAGTAAATATTCCTTAGGACAATAAAGAACCAAATTTATTAAGCATGCTTGAGACTGACAGTTGACTGTTTAGAGAATGATCTAAATTTAAAATATGATTTAGTAAGAAAAAGTTTTTCTTAGCCATCTATATATCGTATTTTAACATAGCCTGACTGCATAGCTGTATAATTCTGTTTTGGAAGAACATAGAACAGTTTTCATGTATTCCCACAGACAATGGGTGAAATCTTTGCCCTGCTGAACTCAGTGGCATATTTGCAATTGACTTTAATGGCATCAGGATTTCATCCATTGACTGTAAAATAGGAGATGCTCATTTGAACTGTTATATCTTTCTTTTTGAGAGCTGGTTGGTTCTTACTATTGTCTGAGGAAGACAAGGTGGGTGAAGTAGTACTGTATCTTTTATTGGACTAAGTTCTATTGGTGGAAAAGATAAGCTTGTGAGCTTCACAGAACTCTTCCTAAAGTCTGGAAATCATAACCAGAGTCTCACAAATAAATATATGGTGGAACAGATTGCCAAGCCTAAGGGCTTGTCTACACTTACATTTTATAGCGCTCTAACTTGCTGGCACAGGGGTGTGAAAAATCACCCCCCTGAGCACAGCAAGTCTGAGCACTTTAAAGCGCTAGTGTAGACAGGCTCCAAGCGCTGGGAGCCACGCTCCCAGCACTCGGAGCTAAACCCCTCATGGAGGTGGATTACCAGGAGCGCTGGGAGAGACCACATTCGCACTTCAAAGCGCTGCCACGGGAGCATTCCCACGGCAGCGCTTTGAAGTTTCCAGTGTAGACATATCCTAAGAGTTAACACACGTAAGAAATCTATTAACACCTCTACAGTTATAGGACAAAGGCAGATTAGTAGTTACAAATAGTTGTAATGAGCCGGAAAACCATTCTCCGTTGAGACCATGATTTTTAGTGTCTAGCAGAGTTACAAATTTAAGTTCCCATGCTTGCCTTTGGAAGGTGTTATGCAGGTTGCCTTTGAGGATGAGGAATGATAGGTAAGCTATGGAGTGATTGCTTTGTGAAAAGTATTTGCCCATGGGTGATGGGTTTGTTTTTGTTTTTGTTTTGGTCTTTTATCATTTTTCATTCAAGAGCATAGTGAGTGTCTAGTTTCACACATATCATGGTTTTCTGAGCATTTGATGCACTGGATGAGGTACACCACAAGTTGTGATAGGCATGTGTAAAACCCATAGATCTTGAAAGATGTATTGTGGCAGGTATTGATCATTATAGTGGTGGAGATACGTCTGCAGGTTTTGCATCTTTTGTTCTGGAGGGTGTGGTGCCAATTTGAGTTGTTGTCTCCTGGTCTGTGGGGAGTTTACTTCTGATGATGAGCTTGGCAAGGTTGGGGGGTTGTTTGAAGGATAGAAGTTGGGGTCCAGGAAAGATTTCTTTCAGGATGGGGTCCCCATCAAGTATGGGTTGTTTCACGATACCCTGTTTGGGTTCCAGTGTGGGATGGAAGTGACAGCAAGGGGTGTGTGGTTGGTGCAGGTTCTTTTCCTGTATTGAAGCAGGTTCTCTGAAGGTATTTGGGTGGCCCATTCAATGATGTGATCTACTTCTCTGATGGAGTGTCCTTGTTTGATGAAGATGGTCTTAAGTGTGTTAAGGTGTATATCCCACATGTTCTTCCCAGAGCATATTCTGTGGTATTTGAGTGCCTGGCTGTAGATAATGGATTTCTTCGTGTCTGGGATAGTATTGGATCTGTGGTGATCCCTGTAACTCATAGACTCATAGACTTTAAGGTCAGAAGGGACCATTATGATCATCTGGTCTGACCCCCTGCATGCTGCAGGCCATAAAACCGTCCCTACCCCTTCCCTGGACTCTGCTGTTGAAGTCCCCAATCCTGTTTTTAGTGACTTCAATCGGCAGAGACCCTCCTGCTAGAGATCCCTGCCCCATGCTGCGGAGGAAGGCGAAAAACCTCCAGAGGCTCAGCCAATCTGCCCTGGAGGAAAATTCCTTCCCGACCCCAAATGTGGCGATCAGTAAGACCCCGAGCATATAGGCAAGAGTCTCCAGCCCGACCCCGTTAGCCATTATACTATTTACCCACCATTGCTTGGCTTTCCTTGACTACTATGTTTTACCATTAAACCATTCCCTCCATAAACTTATCTAACTTTATCTTAAAACCAGACAGGTCCGTCGCCCCCACCGTTTCCCTCGGTAGGCCGTTTATATTTCACCCCTCTGACGGTCAGAAACCTTCGTCTAATTTCAACTCTGAACTTCCCCACGGCCAGTTTGTATCCATTCGTTCTGGTATCCACGTTAGTACTAAGCTGGAATAATTCTTCTCCCTCCCTTGTATTAATCCCTCTAATATATTTAAAGATAGCAATCATATCCCCTCTCAGCCTTCGCTTTGTCAGACTAAACAACCCAAGCTCCTCTAGTCTCCTTTCGTACGACAGGTTTTCCATTCCTCTGATCATCCTAGTGGCCCTTCTCTGCACCCGTTCCAGTTTGAGTTCATCTTTTTTAAACATGGGAGACCAGAACTGCACACAGTACTCCAAATGAGGTCTCACCAGCGCCTTGTACAACGCCTTGTAACCTACTAACCCTCTTTTGTCCTATGATCGTAGAGGTGTTAATTGCCCACTTCACTCTAAGGGTACATCTACACTACCCACCGGATCGGGTAGCAATCGATCTATCGGGGATCGATTTATCGCGTGTACTGTAGACGCGATAAATTGATCCCCGATGGCTCTCCCGTCGACTGCTGAACTCCAGCTCGGCGAGAGGCAGAAGCAAAGTCGACGGGGGAGCCGCAGCGCGCCGCGAGGACGCAAAGTAAGTAATTTTATTTTGATCTAAGATAGGCTATTCTCGTAGCTGAAGTTGCGTATCTTAGATCGATCCCCCCAGTGTAGACCAGGCCTAAATGGCTTCTTGCAATATGTGTTAACACCTTATGGTTAACAACCTGTCCCACCTTGTATTGAGCTATGAGACTCTGGCTATGTATTCCAGACCTAAAGAAGAGCTTAAAAGCTTGTCCCTTCCACCAACAGAAATTGATCCAATAAAAGATATTATTTCACCCACCTTGTCTCTCTCAGATTCTGGGTCCAATATGGATACAACATTGCAAACAACAATGGAAGATATTATCTGAGAGGCAGTTATCAAAATGTTGTTTCTTAAGGGGACAGTAAGGGCAGGTCTACTCTTAAAATGCTGCATCAGCACAGCTGCATCGCTGTGCTGCTGTAGTGCTTTAATGAAGACGCTCTACACTGATGCGGTAGCTACGTCGATGGGAGAAGCTCTTCTGCCGGCATAGCACTGTCTACACCAGGGGTTTAGATTGGGATAACTGTGTCGCTCAAGGGTGTGGATTTTTCACACTCCTGAGCGACATAGTTATACTGATAGAGGCCGATAGCATAGACCAGACCTAAGAGGTAAAACTGTAGACCTGAAAACACTGATAATGTTCCTTTATCAGACCGTGAAAGAAAAAATGCTAATAAATTATCTGAACAATTAGCACATAAAATAATTAAAATATTAAGACTGTCAAATGAAAAATATGAAAATTTAGAATAATTGATTAAACCATCAATGTTGAATTCTTTTAAGTTGCCGTAGGACAAAGTAAGAGATGCTGTTTTTTTGTGACAGACATGGTACAATATGTAAAAAAACAAGATTCAGGTGTCCATTACTTTTGTATGATGCCTATGCATACCAGGTATGAAATATTAAATATATTGAGGTAAGTGTCACATTATCAAAAATGTTGATTGTATATGACAATATGCTGTAAAGCTAATTGTAAAACATAAAGGGCCTGTTTCATCAGTCCAGTTTTACACCAATGTAACTCAAATGGGCTTACATAAGCATGAAACTAACACAATAGTGAATCACGCCCAAAATGTAGACAAATAGATATGTGACATTTGGTATTCTGTAAATTAGGTATAGAAATAATGTGCATCTACAAGTATGGATCTGTGGTGAGTATAGTTGTTTTCCACTTCAGGTTTACTTAATTATTTTACCATCCAGCCTTGGAGCTGGAATGTGAAAACTGTTAAAGTGTAGTTCAGATGGGTGTTTTCTTTTGTTTTAACACTAAGAAACAACTTTGGGACCGAGAGTGCTTTTTTTTTTTTCAGTCGCAAAAAGTTGGCTTTTGCCATAACAAAAATAAATTGTGTGAAAATGGCAGATTTTTCATTTTTTTTAAATCTAACAAAATGTGAAGTTTTGCC
Organism: Malaclemys terrapin pileata; assembly: GCF_027887155.1. Lineage (NCBI taxonomy): Eukaryota > Metazoa > Chordata > Testudines > Emydidae > Malaclemys > Malaclemys terrapin. Next base: position 12,705,728 of record NC_071516.1, on the reverse strand, counting down.
TGCTATACAAAATTGTCCATATTATTATTATGTATTATTTGTGGTACAGTAGTGGTCAGGGGGCCCCAAGTGAGATCTGTGCTGTACTGTTCTAGGCAATGTAGTCCATATAGTAAGTCACAGTCCTTGCCCTAAAGAAAGCTTACAGTCTATATAGACAAGACCGATATAGAATGAAGGGAGGAGATATAACATAAGCAGAGTGAACAATGTGATAGTTTGCAAACAGCATGTTATGTTCCTAGATTTTTGATTGTTTATTATTATTAATATTTACTATTATTTATTAATTTTTAGAGGTTTTGTTGGGAAGGGGTTACCTAACACAGAGAGAAAAGAAAGGAGAGGGCACATTATACTGCAAGGAGTGGGGGTAAGAAGGAAAGAGAGAGAGGAAAAGTATGGAGGGCAAGTGGAATTAGGCAAAGACACGCTGACGGAGGAGGGGGAAGTGAATTGGACAGAAAATCAGCAGAGGGGAGAAAATGTCCACAGTAAAAACTATCAGGTCACCTGTCCAAATATATGCTATAGCTGCTTGTCTCTGCTCCAGCTGACTTGAGTTTCTGACTGGCTCTACTCGAGCTCTCATGGCTAAGGGGGGCAGACTGTCCTCTGCACAGTTCTCTGGGAGTGCGTGCAGGCCCCCCGGGGCCCCAGCTGGATTTTAATTTCCCCCCTTTCACTCCCTGTGTTTTGGTTTACCTACTTCAGCCACTTGTCCCAATTTCTACAAGCCTGAGTTTCATAAAGAGTTCTGCTTGTGAAAAGAGTTAGCTTCATTTTTACAAAACTTGACCCCGTCCTAAAAAAAGCATAAATATTTTCTCAAAGACAAACATAAATAATTCAAATTAAAGGGACACTGAACATAATATATGACATTTCACATTGTAGTCAATGTCTTTTGAAGCCCATCATCTCACAGTTCCAGCTATAAGATGGCTTGGTCTCCTTCCATCTGATATTGAAAGGTTAGTTATTTTCTAGAAGAAATCTAATTATCCCTCTATTCTATCACAAAAAGTATATGTAACATTAAGTCTGATTTAAATCCACAAAAGAAAAGACAATTAACTGTTGATTCTGCCCTCAATAAACTTATAGTTTTTTTTATAGAGCATTTTGATGATTGGAAATAGTAATTTAAGTTGGAAATGATATGTAGTTTAAAAAAATATTAATTAGGCTAAAACTTTTATCCATTTTTTCAGATTAAATATACGCAAAGATGCATTGATTCCACTTACTAAACAAGATCAAAATAAACTCGCCAGTATGCAGAAGAGACCTTATGTGGCTTGCCAACCAATGTGGAAAAAAGAAGTATGAAGAAATTATATTGTTTTCTGTTTCTTAATCCCTAAAGAACAAATCCTATCTACCCCAATGCCATCCCTCCTGGCTATGGTGAGCTCTGAACATAGCAGAACCAATAAGGTTTTGCTGCACTCCACCTGGAGTGGTCAGGATTGAGAGCCATGCAGGCTGTCTCTGTACCAATGTGCCTCATAGTTCCATCCCCAACAAAGAACTAGCAGCATGATAGGCTTTGCTCCCATTGGCCATCTGATGATCATATGTTTTAGAGGGGGTTTACTACAGTTCTAAATATCACAGAATAAATTACATCTCTTGAAGAGAGGGAACATACCATGTGGAACAATTACTTAACCTCCACCTCTGGCTTGGTCTGCATAATTCAGAATACAAAGCACAGTTCATGCAGATATAATATATAGTGGTTACATAGTGGGAAAACATATTGTTTGCTTTCCCCATCTGTTTACACTGCCCTGTTTTATGAATTGCTATGATTTTGCTATGTGCTGCACAATAGAGAGCACATCTCTTTATGATAAATATTAATCAAATCTAATGTAATTTAAACATTTAATTACATCACCCTATGGGTCAGGCCATTCTCAACAGTACATTAATTTGCAATTTTTTCTTTTTCAGATGGAAATTATGGCAGCATCTAAAATGAAGGCTGAAATTCAAGCTTTGACTTCTCTTTCATCAGATTACCTTTCCAGGGTATATCTACCAAGCAAATTGCAATTTGGTGGATGGATCTGAATATTTGTTTGTAGATCAACTGTTTCCTGATGTGGATTTGTTTTGGAGCTATTATAATATAAGCCACTATTTACAAAAATTGCATAACATTGCATTATTTCTGGCAATTGTTCTACATATTCAGTGAAGAGATGTAGAGGTTTGCCTCAACTCCTTATTACATTTTTTTAAATTATGTCAATAGTTTAATTTCTTTACAATTTTGATTGTTTTTCCCTAGTGTACCTTAAGGACCATTTTTTCTTTCCATTTTGTGGCTATTGTACATAACTGTAGCAATAATTCCAACTGTAAAAGTATTCTCCTTAAAAAGATATTGAAATGTATTTGAGGGGAGAAATTAAAAAGTTATATTTGTTTAAATTTGTGTCAGTTAATTCACAGTCTACTTTAAAGCACAATCAAACTAAATCTGTGTCTTCTGATATGTTTTACTTTTGAAGACAGGGAAGTAATTTAAATTACTGTAATATTTTTAAGGTACAATCCTCTGAAAAGTTACTATAAACATGGCATTTCATGTTCCTCATAAATGAATCCATAACAAATGTGCTTAGCTTGCAGATAAAAGAGATGAATATTCTAACTGCTAACTCCATAAACCCAAGCTGAGATCAGAAAGTCAAGATGGGTTCTTTCATTCTTGCGCAACAGTAATAAGGTTCTGCAGGTCAAATTATGCCTCAGTTACTACACCCCCATTGCAATCCACAAGTGAGCAAGCATTTTTTTACTGATTAGAATTTAGTAAACAATTCTGTTAATGATGTATAGGACAATAGAATCCATAGACCACTTACCGTATATACTCGCTCATAAGCCGAATTTTTTTAGCAAAAAAGGGAAGCACCAGAGAAGGTGGTCGGCTTCTGAATGGGTATACAGAGGGAGAGGTGGGACACAGACAGCCCCTCCCCGCAACAGAGGGAGCAAGGATTGGCAGCACAACCAGCAGAACCAGAAGGGAAGAGGCGGGGCCGAGTCTCTCCACTTCTGGCCACGCTGCTCTTCCCCCAGCCCCTGAAGCAGCTGCAGCTCCGGGGCTGGCTGGCTGCAGACGTGCCGCTTGGCCCCGCCCCCCAGACCAGGCTGTGACAGCGCCACCAGAGCACGCTGCGGCCGTGCTGCCCGGCCCAGCCCGCTGGAACTTGCTGCGGCTGCACCACCCGGTCTGGACCACTGGAGCAGGCTGCGGCTGTGCTGCCCAGCCTGCTGGAATAGCTCCAGCCAGGCCAGAGACATCCTCCCCTGGCCCTCCCCAGATAAGATGGGAAGGGATGGGATAGGGAGAGTGTGGAGGTCCCAGGCTAGAGGTGGGGTCATGTGGGGGGTGGTCACAGGGGTTACTCCCCTGACTCCCAGCTTCTCCCCCCCAAAAAATTTCCCCACCAGTTGCTGTCCTGGCCCGTCAGGGTAAGCAGCTGATGCACCGGGACACTTTGTTTACTTAGGTTTACCTCCGTGCCTGCAGACGTGCGAGGTAAACAAACCACCTTGGCCCAGCGGCTTATCCTGATGGCCCGGGAGCCAAAGTTTACTGACCCCTGAATTATAGTCGGTTTATGAACGGGTTATAAATTTTTTCCTATTTACTTATCCATCTTGGGGGGGTCAGCTTATAAACGAACCGGCTTATGATCAAGTATATACGGTAGTTTTGTTGGTGCTAAAATGCTGACAGGAATAAAAAGTGACAAAAAATAAGTTAAGTAATTATATACAACTGAATGCAGAGAGAGTGTCTCTACTGGATGCTTTTCTAAAAGATATGATCTAGGAATTTTTAGGTGGAAGTTCTATGGTCCATGTTATACAGGCGGTCAGGTTAAAGGATCACAGTGGTCCCTTCTGGCCTTGGAATCCATGAATTTATGAATAAGAATGTGCTGTTTCTACAGTTACTTTTCATAGAACTGCAATTTAAGGTACAGTACATCAAATTAGTACCTGACAAGGAAAAAAGTCTGTAGACTATATCACTTGTTCTTCTTCGAGTGCTTGCTCATATCCATTCCATTAGGTGTGTGCGCGCCGCGTGCACGATCGTCGGAAGATTTTCTACCCTAGCAACACCGGCGGGTCGGCTGTGGAGCCCCCTAGAGTGGCGCCTTCATGGCGCTGAATATATACCCCAGCCGACCCGGCGCCCCCTCAGTTCCTTCTTACCGCCCCTGACGGTCGTTGGAACTGTGGAGCGCTGCTTAGCTGTTCTCCACTCTCCCTAGCTTTGTTGGTTATTAGCAGTTATAGTTATAGTGTTTATAGTTAAATAGTTAAATAGTTTTAAAAAAGTTGTTATAGTTGTTCTAAGTAGCTCAGGGGATTAAGGGGGTCGTCTCCCCCTTTCTTCCCCGGCCGCGGGGCCGGGCTCATGCCCAACGCTCCCGGCTTCAAGCAGTGCGCCTCCTGCGCGAAGCCTATGCCCACGAGCGACCCGCACGACTCCTGTCTGAAGTGCCTGGGAGAGTCCCACCAAACAGATAAGTGCAAGATCTGTAAGGCCTTCAGACCAAGGACCAAGAAGGAGCGGGACTTTCGGCTCAGGCAACTCCTGATGGAGGCGGCACTTAGCCCGGACACTCCCTCTACGGGCCAGACCCCGGCGCCTAGCACCTCGGTGCGCAGTGCACCGGCAGCACCGGCTTTGACGACCACGCGAGTGGCGTCAGACAAGCCTCCCCGGCACCGGACCTCGTCGGCACCGCAAGCAGTGCCTCGGCGCCGATCATTATCCCCGGGGCATAAAAAAGCCCATAAAACGGGGACGTCCGTGCCGAAGACGCCAGCTCCCCCAGTGCCGGGGGTAGAGCCGCGTCCGCCGGTGGAGCAAAGGAAACAGGTGCCTCCAGCACCGTCGACTCCGGCACCGAAGCCGTTGAGTCCGGTGCAGATAGCGTCTCCACCGAGGCCGGCGGTGATACAGTGCCTACCGTCGACTCCAGAGACCTTCGCGGCGGCGAGAGACTTAATAGCTCTCACGGAGCCGGCACCGCCTCAACCACCGGCACCGACTGCACCGCTGACTCGCCCGGTCCAGTCGAGGGGGAAACCGGCCTTGATGCGCCCTCCACAAGGACTGGAACCTCGGCACCGCTCCAGGTCCCGAAGCAGGTCCCCACGCCGCTCGCAGTCCCGGCACCGAATATCATCTCGGCACCGGTCGTACTCGCGGCCAAGATCTTCTTCGCGGCACCGCTCTACGTCTCGGCACCGATATGATCGTCGGCACCGATCAACGTCGAGACGTAGCTCTCGGCACCGCTACGGTCGACGCTCGACGTCGAGAGGCCGCTCCCGGCACCGGGCATACTCCAGGTCCTCGTCGAGGTCCAGATCCGACTCCCGGCACCGACGAGGTCATCGGCACCGGTCGCGGTCCCGGCACCGATCGCCGGCACCGCGTGGAGATAGAACATCCCCGGACCGGCACCGTGCGGCACCGCATCCCACGGGATTCGTCTCGACGCACTCGGCACCGCCATGGCCATCGAGATCGGTGTCCCGCTCCTCTGAGGAAGTATCGAGATCGGCATACCCCCCTCAGGGTCAAGCCGAGGAGCAGGACATAGGCCATTGGCAGGAGGTAGCAGAGGACCCTGCTCATGGCCCATCTCACTGGTCGTTCTGGACCCCGTGGGCGTACCATCAGGCGCAAGGGGCTCCAATTGCGTCGACCTCTCGCTCCGGTCACTCCGTCAGAGGGGCCCCGGAGTCCACCATCTCTCGGCCTCCGCCAGGGGGCATGGAGGCCTCTGGGTCCGCACCACCTGACACCCTGGACCCAGGCACAGGTGATGCTCCAGCCCAGGAACAGGGAGACCAGGACCAGCCCTTGGATCCTGTTCCACCGCAGGCATCTTCCTCTTCTTCTCCCGATGAGGCAGTGGCGGGCACATCGTGCACAGGCCCGCCTCCAATAGATCTTCGGGCTCACCAGGATCTTCTGCGCAGGATGGCCCGTAATATGGACCTGCAGGCGGAGGAGATAGTGGAGGTTCACGACCCGATCGTGAATATCCTTGGAGCAGATGCCCCATCGAGGGTAGCGTTACCCCTGATCCGCACGATTCAAATGAATGCGGATACGATATGGCAGACTCCTGCCTCTATCCCACCCACAGCGAGAGGGGTGGAAAGGAAATACTTTGTCCCGTCTAAGGACTATGGGTACTTGTATACCCACCCCCAACCGTGTTCACTGGTGGTGGAATCAGTGAACGCACGAGAGCGCCACGGCCAGCAGGCTGCAGCGCCTAAATCAAAAGAGGCTAAGCGGCTCGATTTGTTTGGCCGTAAGGTTTACTCAGCCGGAGGGCTACAACTTAGAGCAGCGAACCAGCAGGCGCTGCTGAGCCGCTACAGTTTCAACTCCTGGAACTCTATGGGTAAGTTTAAGGAGCTGATTCCCCAAGAGTCCAGGGAAGAGTTTGGAGCCATGGTAGAGGAGGGCAAGAAGGTGGCTCGGACCTCCTTGCAGGCCTCCTTGGACATAGCAGACTCAGCTGCGAGGACCCTGGCTTCGGGTATCGCTATGCGTAGGATCTCCTGGCTTCAGGTCTCGGGTTTGCCTCCGGAGCTGCAGCAAACCCTACAGGATCTCCCCTTTGAGGGACACGGATTGTTCTCAGACAAAACGGACTCTCGCCTGCAGAGCCTAAAGGACTCGAGAACAATCATGCGCTCCCTGGGGATGCATGTTGTGGGCCCTCAGCGCAGGCCATTTAGGCCGCAGCCTCAGCGCTTCTACCCCCCCCCACCTCGTCAGAGACAGGACTCGGCCAGGAGGCGAGGGCGAGGTGGTAGAAGAAGGTGGACCGGCCCTCAACCCGGCCAAAACCAGGGGCCACCTAGACCACCTTCAGGCCCCAGGCAGAACTTTTGAAGGTGCGGTCGAGGACGGCGCCCCAGTCATCCCCCAGGATCCAACCCCCTCCTTTCGGGATCGCCTCTCCCACTTCCACCGTGCTTGGTCCCTTATAACTTCGGACCGTTGGGTCCTCCGCACGGTGGAGAGGGGATACGCTATCCAATTTTCTTCTATCCCCCCCTCCCACCCCCCTTCCCCGTCCCTCTTCAGGGACCCTTCTCACGAGCAACTTCTTATTCAGGAGGTTTCTACGCTCCTGGCCATGGGGGCCATAGAGGAGGTTCCAGTAGAGTTAAGGGGCAGGGGATTTTATTCCCGTTACTTCCTGATCCCCAAGTCCAAAGGAGGTCTGCGGCCCATCTTGGACTTGCGCGGACTCAACAAATTCGTAGTAAAGTTGAAGTTCCGCATGGTCTCTTTGGGGGCCATTATCCCTTCCCTCGATCCTGGAGACTGGTTCGCCGCCCTCGACATGAAAGACGCATACTTTCACATCTCAATTTACCCACCTCACAGACGCTTCCTGCGATTCGTGGTAAACATGGTGCACTACCAATTTGCAGTCCTTCCCTTCGGCCTATCCTCGGCCCCAAGAGTGTTCACGAAATGTATGGCTGTCGTGGCAGCGTACCTTCGTCGGCAAGGGATACAGGTGTTCCCGTACCTAGACGACTGGCTGGTACGCGGTCGCACCAAGGAGCAAGTTCAAGCTCACGTCCACATAATAGTGCACACATTCAACGAGTTGGGCATCCTACTCAACAAGGACAAATCCACTCTAGAACCTACCCAGAGAATAGAATTCATAGGCGCAGTTCTAGACTCCAGACGTGCACAAGCCATCCTGCCAGACAACCGATTTGGCACCATCATGAGCCTCATTCAAGGGCTCCAGGCGTTCCCAACTACCACGGTGAGGTCGTGCCTTACCCTGCTGGGCCACATGGCTTCCTGCACGTACGTAACCAGGTATGCCAGACTTCGGCTTCGCCCACTTCAAACCTGGGTGTCTTCAATATACCGTCCACATCGGGACAGCCTGAACATGGTGGTCACGGTCCCGATCTCGGTCCTGACCTCCCTCACCTGGTGGCTAGATCACAATGTGGTCTGCGAGGGGATGCCATTTCACGCCCCACAACCCTCTCTGCACCTGGTCACAGACGCTTCATCTCTGGGTTGGGGCGCCCATCTCAACGAACACCATACCCAGGGCCTGTGGACTGCATCCCAGCTAGCCCTGCACATCAATGTTCGGGAACTGATGGCGGTGCGCCTGGCGTGCCAGGCATTTCTCAACCTCCTACGTGGCCGATGTGTGTTAGTTCTCATCGACAACACCACGGCCATGTTTTACATCAACAAGCAAGGAGGAGCACGTTCGTCAATCCTATGCCAAGAGGCCATTCGCCTGTGGGACTTCTGCATCGCCCACTCAATCCACCTCACGGCATCGTTCCTCCCTGGAGTCCAGAACACTCTAGCGGACCGACTCAGCAGGTCCTTCCAGACGCACGAGTGGTCTATCCGTCCGGACATCATACATTCCATCTTCCAGAGGTGGGGGTTTCCCCAGGTAGACCTGTTTGCATCCCGAGACAACAGGAAGTGCCACGTGTTCTGCTCCCTACAAGGTCGAGCTCCGGGCTCCCTCTCGGATGCGTTTCTCCTTCCCTGGAAAGACCACCTGTTTTACGCCTTCCCTCCGTTTCCTCTGGTCCACAAGGTACTGCTCAAATTGCGCAGAGACCAGGCACAGGTAATTCTGGTCGCTCCAGCGTGGCCGAGACAACATTGGTACACCACACTGTTGGAACTCTCGGTTCAGACACCGATCCCGCTTCCGTTGTATCCGGATCTCATCACGCAGGACCACGGCCGGCTGCGTCACCCCGACCTGCAATCACTCCACCTCACGGCGTGGCTGCTCCATGGTTCACCCAGGCAGAGCAGCAATGCTCGCACTCTGTCCAACAGATTCTGCTGAGCAGTAGGAAGCCCTCAACACGCACCACGTACCTGGCCAAGTGGAAGCGGTTCTCCTGTTGGTGCGAACAACGAGCCACGTCCCCGTTGCAGGCACCCATTCCTCTCATTTTGGAGTATCTCCTCTCCCTAAAACATCAGGGGTTGGCGATATCTTCAATTAGGGTTCACCTGGCCGCTATATCGGCCTTTCACCCAGGGGAACTCGCGTCCTCGGTATTCTCTAACCCGATGGTCGTTAGATTCCTCAAGGGCTTAGACCGGATGTACCCACAACAACGTCAGCCCGTCCCGACGTGGGACCTCAACCTGGTTCTCTCCAAGCTCACAGGTCCTCCATTTGAGCCACTGGCCACCTGTTCACTTCTGTACCTATCCTGGAAGACAGCCTTCCTCGTAGCCATCACCTCAGCAAGGCGCGTTTCTGAACTCAGGGCGCTGACATCCGAGCCCCCTTATACAGTTTTCCATAAGGATAAAGTGCAGCTTCGTCCACATCCTGCCTTTCTCCCTAAGGTGGTTTCTCCTTTTCACATCAACCAGGACATCTTTCTCCCGGTCTTTCATCCCAAACCACATGCCACTCGCCAGGATCAACGCTTGCATTCCCTGGACGTACGAAGGGCCCTGGCCTTCTATATTGACCGCACAAAGCACTTTAGAAAGACGACGCAGCTCTTCGTTGCAGTGGCCGACCGAATGAAAGGCTCACCGGTCTCCTCACAGCGCCTATCCTCCTGGATTACGTCTTGCATCCGGACTTGCTATGACCTGGCAGGTGTCTCAGCACCGCACCTCACCGCTCACTCCACGAGGGCCCAAGCCTCCTCGACTGCTTTCCTGGCACATGTTCCGATACAGGACATTTGTAGAGCGGCGGTTTGGTCATCAGTCCACACGTTTACAGCTCACTATGCACTAGTGCAGCAGTCCAGGGACGATGCTGCCTTCGGATCAGCGGTTTTGCACACGGCAATGTCTCACTCCGACCCCACCACCTAAGTTGGGCTTGGGAGTCACCTAATGGAATGGATATGAGCAAGCACTCGAAGAAGAAAAGACGGTTACTCACCGTTGTAACTGTTGTTCTTCGAGATGTGTTGCTCATATCCATTCCAAACCCGCCCCCCGTCCCCACTGTCGGAGTAGCCGGCAAGAAGGAACTGAGGGGGCGCCGGGTCGGCTGGGGTATATATTCAGCGCCATGAAGGCGCCACTCTAGGGGGCTCCACAGCCGACCCGCCGGTGTTGCTAGGGTAGAAAATCTTCCGACGATCGTGCACGCGGCGCGCACACACCTAATGGAATGGATATGAGCAACACATCTCGAAGAACAACAGTTACAACGGTGAGTAACCGTCTTTTCTTTTATTTAAAAGAGAATCACTTTTTTTTTCTACCTACTGTACAGTACCCTAGTTCTGCTGCATTGTGGCACTCTGTCATTTGCATCACTTCAAGTGTCTAGCTACAAAAATAGTCTAGACTGGAAAATTAATGCACTGGTGTCTTGTTTAATCAGTAGCTGTAATAAATTCTTACGATAATTAAATTTCCACTTTTCTCGGCTGGTAGGGTTACCATATTTCAACAAGCAAAAAAGAGGACGGGAGGAGCCCCGCCCTAGCCCCGCCCCTGCCCCTCCCACTTCCCGCCCCCCCAGAACCCCCAACCGTCCCCCCGTTCCTTGTCCCCTGACTGCCCCCTCCTGGGACCCCTGCCCCTAACTGCCCCCCGGGACTCCACTCCCTATCTAAGCCTCCTTGCCTCTTGTCCCCTGACTGCCCCAACCCTTATCCACACCCCCACCCCCAGACAGACCCCTGGGACTCCCACGCCCCATCCAACCACTCCCCACCCCCTGACAGCCCCCCCAGAACTCCCAACCCATCTAAACCCCTCTGCTCCCTGTCCCCTGACTGCTCCGATCCCTCTCCCCACTCCTGCCCCCTGACAGCTCCCCCCCAGAACTCCCAGCCCCCTACCCCCCCCGCTCCTTGTCCCCTGACTGCCCCCTCCTGGGACCCCTGCTCCTAACTGCCCTCCAGAACCCCACCCCCTACCTAAGACTCCCTGTTCCTTGTCCCCTAACTGCCCCCTCCTAAGACCCCCCCCCAACTGCCCCCCAGGACCCTACCCCCTACCTGTACCCTGACTGCCCAAAACTTTCTCCACTCCCCTCCAAAAGCCCCCCCCGTTTCTTGACTGCCCCCTCCAGAACCTCCCTGTCCCTTCTCCTGCCCCCCCTTACCCTGCTGCTCAGAACAGGGTGTTGGGCTCTGTGCCAGCCGGACACATGGCTGAGCTCCCCTGCACAACACAAAACCCGGTCCCTGGCCCTGCACAGGGCTGCCGGAGCGGGCTGCAGGAGGAGGAGCTGCCGGCCGGCTCAGAATGCAGGGGGGGCGGGTGGGAGGAGGAAGCTGCTCCGAACTCCAGCCCGGGACTTTCCTGCAGCCCTCCCAGCCGCTCGCTCTGCTCTGCCGGGGGAGGGGGAAATCCCGGACATTGTGAGTGCTTTACAAATTCCCCCCGGACGCTATTTTTAGCACACAAAAGGAGGACATGTCCAGGTAAATCCGGACGAATGGTAACCCTAGCCGTCGGCTGGTAACTGATGTGGGACATTTCCTGTCCTATATTGCTTGATATAACCATCACAACTCAGTTGGTCCTAAACAAGAAGACTTTTTATCAATACATTAGAAGCAAGAGGAAGACCAAAGACAGGGTAGGCCCACTGCTTAGTGAAGAGGGAGAAACAGTAACAGGAAACTTGGAAATGGCAGAGATGCTTAATGACTTCTTTGTTTCGGTCTTCACCGAGAAGTCTGAAGGAATGCCTAACATAGTGAATGCTAATGGGAAGGGGGTAGGTTTAGCGGATAAAATAAAAAAAGAACAAGTTAAAAATCACTTAGAAAAGTTAGATGCCTGCAAGTCACCCGGGCCTGATGAAATGCATCCTAGAATACTCAAGGAGCTAATAGAGGAGGTATCTGAGCCTCTAGCTATTATCTTTGGAAAGTCATGGGAGACGGGAGAGATTCCAGAAGACTGGAAAAGGGCAAATATAGTGCCCATCTATAAAAAGGGAACTAAAAACAACCCAGGTAACTACAGACCAGTTAGTTTAACTTCTGTGCCAGGGAAGATAATGGAGCAAGTAATTAAGGAAATCATCTGCCAACACTTGGAAGGTGGTAAGGTGATAGGGAATAGCCAGCATGGATTTGTGAAGAACAAATCATGTCAAACCAATCTGATAGCTTTCTTTGATAGGATAACGAGCCTTGTGGATAAGGGTGAAGCGGTGGATGTGGTATACCTAGACTTTAGTAAGGCATTTGATACGGTCTCGCATGATATTCTTATCGATAAACTAGGCAAATACAAATTAGATGGGGCTACTATAAGGTGGGTGCATAACTGGCTGGATAATCGTACTCAGAGAGTTGTTATTAATGGTTCCCAATCCTGCTGGAAAGGCGTAACGAGTGGGGTACCGCAGGGGTCTGTTTTGGGACCGGCTCTGTTCAATATCTTCATCAACGACTTAGATATTGGCATAGAAAGTACGCTTATTAAGTTTGCGGATGATACCAAACTGGGAGGGATTGCAACTACTTTGGAGGACAGGGTCATAATTCAAAATGATCTGGACAAATTGGAGAAATGGTCTGAGTTAAACAGGATGAAGTTTAACAAAGACAAATGCAAAGTGCTCCACTTAGGAAGGAAAAATCAATTTCACACATACAGAATGGGAAAAGACTGTCTAGGAAGGAGTACGGCAGAAAGGGATCTAGGGGTTATAGTGGACCACAAGCTAAATATGAGTCAACAGTGTGATGCTGTTGCAAACAAAGCAAACATGATTCTGGGATGCATTAACAGGTGTGTTGTGAGCAAGACACGAGAAGTCATTCTTCCGCTCTACTCTGCTCTGGTTAGGCCTCAGCTGGAGTATTGTGTCCAGTTCTGGGCGCCGCATTTTAAAAAAGATGTGGAGAAACTGGAAAGGGTCCAAAGAAGAGCAACAAGAATGATTAAAGGTCTTGAGAACATGACCTATGAAGGAAGGCTGAAAGAATTGGGTTTGTTTAGTTTGGAAAAGAGAAGACTGAGAGGGGACATGATAGCAGTTTTCAGGTATATAAAAGGGTGTCATAAGGAGGAGGGAGAGAACTTGTTCACCTTAGCCTCTAAGGATAGAACCAGAAACAATGGGTTTAAACTGCAGCAAGGGAGGTCTAGATTGGACATTAGGAAAAAGTTCCTAACTGTCAGGGTGGTTAAACACTGGAACAAATTGCCTAGGGAGGTTGTGGAATCTCCGTCTCTGGAGATATTTAAGGGTAGGTTAGATAAATGTCTACTAGGGATGGTCTAGGCAGTATTTGGTCCTGCCATGCAGGCAGGGGACTGGACTCGATGACCTCTCGAGGTCCCTTCCAGTCCTAGAATCTATGAATCTATGAATCTATGAATCTATGAATTCCACCATCCCAACATAGTATAAGGTTACATGTCTATTCTTCTTAAGAAGGTGTTAATTATGTAAGTACGTTCTCATTAAGTATGTTTCCATGTAATCTTTAAAGGTTTGTTTAGCCTTTTGGCAAAAGAATTTAAGTGATCAGATGCACCTTTTTCTCTGGTGCCACCCTATTGTCTTTGGGCCTCCTGCCTCAAGTTGTTATGAATAATTAACTACAGGATAACAGTTTTCCTTCTTGATGGGGAAAAACTGCAGAGTTGCCCACGGGCTCTAAACAATATACAGCCTGGGCCTCGCTAACACAGCTCTGCCACCCGCAACACCATAGGCCGGCGCGTGCACAAGTGTGCAATGCCCTGGTCACATGACCCCGTTCCTGCCCCATTATCCCCCGTCCGGCAGCACTCCCGCGCTCCGAGTCAGCCCCGCCCCTTTTCCCTCTGTGAGCTCAGCTCCTGGTAGCGCATGCGCAGTGGAAAGCGGCCTGTTCCGGCTCGGCCGTGTGTGAGCCGGTGGTGCTGTCCCGCCCTCCTCGCCTCACGCTCCCTCAGCAGCAGGCTCGCAGCCCGGCTCTCGGGTAAGTGCGGAGTGTCCCTCACCGGGGCAGGCCGAGTCTAGTGTCTGCGCCCAACATCTCCCCGGAGACTCCCGCTCCCGTGTCCTCTCAGCGCCTCCCTCCCTGGCAGTAGCACCCCTTCCTTCCCTCCGGTCCGCCTCTGGCCCGCTCTCCGCTGGAGAGCTCCCGATGGGCACCCGGCGCCGCGCCCCGTCTCCCTGCTGCCCCCCCCCGCAACTCGCCCAGGTGTCTCCTGTCCCCCCCCCCCCCCGCAACTGGCCCAGGTGTCTCCTGTCCCCCCCCCCCCCCCGCAACTGGCCCAGGTGTCTCCTGTCCCCCCCCCCCCCCGCAACTGGCCCAGGTGTCTCCTGTCCCCCCCCCCCCCCGCAACTGGCCCAGGTGTCTCCTGTCCCCCCCCCCCCCCGCAACTGGCCCAGGTGTCTCCTGTCCCCCCCCCCCCCCCAACTGGCCCAGGTGTCTCCTGTCCCCCCCCCCCCCCCGCAACTGGCCCAGGTGTCTCCTGTCCCCCCCCCCCCCCCGCAACTGGCCCAGGTGTCTCCTGTCCCCCCCCCCCCCCCGCAACTGGCCCAGGTGTCTCCTGTCCCCCCCCCCCCCGCAACTGGCCCAGGTGTCTCCTGTCCCCCCCCCCCCCCGCAACTGGCCCAGGTGTCTCCTGTCCCCCCCCCCCCCCCGCAACTGGCCCAGGTGTCTCCTGTCCCCCCCCCCCCCCCGCAACTGGCCCAGGTGTCTCCTGTCCCCCCCCCCCCCCGCAACTGGCCCAGGTGTCTCCTGTCCCCCCCCCCCCCGCAACTGGCCCAGGTGTCTCCTGTCCCCCCCCCCCCCCGCAACTGGCCCAGGTGTCTCCTGTCCCCCCCCCCCCCGCAACTGGCCCAGGTGTCTCCTGTTCCCCCCCCCCCGCAACCGCCCCAGGTGTTTCCTGGCCCCCTGCCTCCAACGCAACTGGCCCAGCTCTGTCCTGTCAGCCAGCCGCTGCCTCCATCCTCCAGCAACTGGCCCAGGTGTCTCCTGTCCCCCAGCAACTGGCCCAGCTCTCTCCTGTCACCCGCCCCCCTTCCATCCCCCAGCAACTGGCCCCATCTCCCAGCAACTGCCCCAGGTGTTTTCTGTCCCCCAGCAATGGGCCCTGTCCCCTAGCAACTGCCCCAGCTCTCTCCTGTCCCCTAGCAACTGCCCCAGCTCTCTCCTGTCAGTCAGCAACTGCTCCTTCCTCCCCACCCTACAGCCCCTATTTCCCCTCCTAATGCTCCCTGCTTCAGTGTAAACTGCTCCCCAGACATGTAAACTCATTGAAACAATTAATTTTACACCCCTCATCCGCTGACCTGTCAATGTTTATTATACAGTTTCTCTCCCCCCTCCCCCCCCATGGTCCTATCTGATTAGAAAGTATCCTTTTCCCTCTCTCTGTGTACCCTTCCCCAGTGTAATAGCTTTTAATATTAATTTTTTTATTTATGAAGTTTCTTCTCTGTTTCCAAAGGGTGTTTGGAGGGTTGCATAGCACAACTACTGTTGAGCAAAAATACTGTTATTAAATAATAAGAAAGACAAAGGCAGCAATGTTTTCCAAAGCTCTCGGGGCTTGTGCAGAGACATAGCCAATGAGATTAAGGTGAACTGTGGTTATTGCTCATTGAAGGAATTGTTGACCCTCCAAAATCAGATTTTCTGGGGAAAATGAGGCTGAGGCCAAGGCCAACACTTGAGTTGAATAAACATTGCAGAAACTTGCGCGCGCACAAACACACACACAAAGTTAAATCTCTGACAGGGGTAAGAAGAAACATATTTTGTGAGCAGGTTATTTTATAATTGTCCACTATGTTGTTTATTCTCCCCCCACCTTCCTCTAGACCATCTGGTACTGGCTGTTAGAGAAAGGATACTGAACTAGATGGACCACTCTGATCTAGTACAACACTTCCTATGTCCCCAAGTAAAGGTCTGTTGCTTTTAATGGGCATTCTTGTCATTTGCAGGGCCAAGATGAGTTTGTTTGGATCAACCTCAGGGTTTGGAGCTGGTGGTACCAGCATGTTTGGAAATACAGCAACAGATAATCACAACCCCATGAAGGTACTTGTATTAACCTATATGTAAACAGTGGGTATCAGGCGATCTCCTTTCCAGGAATCAGGAGTGAACATGAGCATGTATTTATTTACTTTCTCTCTCTTTCCCCAAATTCATTCTTCCTAAGTATTGAGAAGTTTCAGGGTTTGTTACCAAATGCAGTTATGAATATCCCTCTTCTTACTTCCCAAGGAAGAAGATTTAGGCCCGAACCACACTGTGGTTTGTAACTGTTTGAGACGGTTGTCAAACATGGTTACAACCTAACATGGTTTGCAATTGAATTTGACCCAGAAACGGTGCTATGGACTATATGAGGCAGGGGCATAGTCTGTATAACAGTCTTGGCTAACACGCCTTACAATGAAGAATGGTGATAATACCCTGTACGCTGTCAGGAAACTGTGCTATCAATGGCAGTATTGAAAAATAGTTCACAAGCACACTTCTAGCATGGATCAAGCAATGGTTTTGCCATTGCATTTCTGTGTTCGTTAGACTGGTTAGAGGATTCTAGCAATCTAATAGAACAGCATGTTATTTCAATGAACTTAGTGGGCCTGATTTTCAAACAAGTTTGGTACAGTTTTGTGTACAGTTACCTTGATTGTGTGTGTAATTCTGATGATTATAGGTGTTATAAAGGTACAGTCTTCTGGAAACTTGCCAAACTTAGATCCACCGGACCTTGAAGTTAAAGGCAAAGAATAATGGTGAACTACAAAAGAAATAAATTGTACTATAACAGTCTCGCTATTCTATATGCAAATGATTTCTTCCCTACTTATTATATCAGCAGTAAACTTATTAGTTTATTATAAATTATAATTTAAACTACATTTGTCAAAATAAATAAAGTACCACTTGTGATTCATTATTGTTGCCTTTTTAATATTTTTTTCACGTACTATCTATTTTGCAAAACTCAGAACTTTGTTAATTTACTCTATGACTAGAAGACACATTATTAAGTTCTATGACTTATGAATATTTGTAATTTTTTTGGTCTTTACAGGATATTGAAGTTACATCTCCACCTGATGACAGCATTGGTTGTTTAGCTTTCAGTCCACTAGCATTGCCGGGTAACTTCCTTATTGCAGGATCCTGGGCAAATGATGTAAGTATTTCATGAGCATGCTCTGTAAAAAGGACAGTTTAAATCTCTTTAGCTTGATACATACTTACCTACTCTTGTTACAAGTTATGCCTAAGATTGCTGTAGTTTAAAGATTGGAGGAAAAGAGCCACTTTTCCCCCTTTCCTTACTTTATTTAATTGACAGAAGTTTGCCTAAAACAAGTTTTGTTGTTTCATCTGAAAAGTCAGTTTTTTTCCCTTATTTTCTTTGTGTCTTTGTATAGCTCTAGGGCACAGAAAATAACTTTTAAAAACCAGAAATATGGTTCTGTAAACATAAAAATCAGCAAGCGGCAGACATAGTACCCAAAATTACTTTTAATAAATTTGTTGAAATTGACGGCATTTCAAGCTGACAATATCATTTAAATTTCAGCTCAAGGAAATGACTTTTACTACTTGATTCTGTGCTTTATAACAGCTAGTCCAATTTGTATATCTGTAGAGAGGACTAACACATGTATTTGTTACATTTGTTACATTTGTCTGCTACTTTCACTATACAGAAGAAAAAGAATCCCCTCCTCTCCATATCCGTTCCTCATACAGTTGTTGTATGATATGCAGATATAGGTTATGATTCAGAGTATTGTTGTAAGAGATTGGAATTTCAGCAGATGCACAGTTCCCCAAACTGTGGTATGTGGACAGCCAATGGTCCACAGTGAGTTAGTCTCAGTGCTGGCTCTCAGCCTAAATACTTCCCTAATATTCATTTTCAAAGTGAAAAGTTGGTGTAGTTTATGTATGGGTGCTATTTGATTTCCAGTAGGAGGTGAGGTGGTCTGTGCAATTATGAATGGGAGGCCACATGGTCTACAAGTCAATCTCCCTGTTAAGATGTAGTTCACACTATTAAAAGATTGGGGTCTCCTGGACTAGACAAAGTTCAGTCCAGTATCAAAGATCTTGCAGTTCCCAGGTTAATTTAGATTAAACAACAAGTATTGAGCGAAGGGAATTAATGATTTTCCAGAACATTGTCAGTAATTAAAAAAAATCATGAATCTCTATAGCATTTGAATTCTTAATAGGTGCTCCTATTTATCCTTCCTTTCTCATAATACAAAAGCAATGGGATATTCAGTGAAATTGTAAAGGTAAAAGAAACTGATAGGAAACATTCCTTTACAAAGGGCTTAATCTGGGAAACTCGTTGCCACAAGACATCGTTTAAGCCAAAAGCTTGGTAGAATTTGAAAAAGGATTATCCACTTATGTGGATAATAAGATATCCATAGTTAAATGTACACCCCTAAATATAGGGAATGCTCCGTGTTGCTGACATCAAAGGCAAAGGGTTATGAGTGGCAATTGTATGATTGTAACTATTGTCTTTCCTCTTCCCCTCCATCTAAATTCAGTGTGTTAAGTAAGGATAAGTTCTTCAAGGCAGAGGCAGTGCCTTGTTTCTGAGAGACACCTAGCACATTCCTGGGAATTCAAACAATAGTAGTATATTACTAAATTGATATGTGCATCTTTTCTCATAGGTTCGGTGTTGGGAAGTTCAAGATAATGGACAAACTATTCCGAAAGCTCAGCAGATGCACACAGGGCCTGTGCTAGATGTGTGTTGGAGTGATGTATGTTCCTTTGTTTCAAAAAGTATTTTCAAGGAAATCGATTTTTATCCAGAAAACAAATATCCTTATTTCTAGTTTCAAAACACACACAGACTTAAAATGTAGATACATCCTATGATTGTAGCATAGACTTTTGTCATCTAAATCCATGGTTGGTTTGTTTTAATAAACTAGACTACTACTTGGGTGTGCAGATGCAATGGCGGGAGGTTGTTTTAAGCTGTTAATAGCTAGTCAGTTTTCATTAATTTGTGATAGTACAAAAAGCCTTGCATAAGTCTTGTGTACTGGAGTGAATTTTACCCTAGAATATTACAATTTTAAGCATAATTGCAGAATTTGTTTTGTTTCATTATCATTCATAGTTTAAATTTTGTACTATTTTAATTTAAAATTACTTTTAGGGTTTTGTTTAAATTAATATGTGAGACT
This sequence comes from Malaclemys terrapin pileata, assembly GCF_027887155.1. Lineage (NCBI taxonomy): Eukaryota > Metazoa > Chordata > Testudines > Emydidae > Malaclemys > Malaclemys terrapin. The sequence goes on along the minus strand of NC_071516.1, from coordinate 12,686,484 downwards.
TCCTTAGACAAGAGTAGACTATTGTGGCAGTTTGAAACTACATGGTTATGATTTGACCAATCAAAACACTTGTCATAAGTTAGTAAATACCAGTATCAGTACATTCCTCTGTACAATATTTTGTAAATATTGGAAAAAGGAAAACAGTGGAATATTGGCATATTGTTCGCTATCATCTTTTTTATAAAAAAATGCCATTCTTTTGAGATCTAAGATGCTTCTCAGTTTTTTGGGACATCTTCTCTTGTGTGTGCACTGTTTGATTAGAAGAAGCATTGCATATTTATAAGACTGTAGAAAACAATTAGGAGAAAGGTTTGAAGTAGAATTTTGGACTGCAGTTAAACAATAGAACAGGGCAATACATGTTCTACTCAGCTGGATAGCAGTCTCAACGTGTTTGTTAGTTCAGATAAATGTAGTAGTACATAACAGTTGAGATAGTGATTCAGATAATTAACATTAGGCAAAATGCTGTTTTGTATGATTGTTTTGTGGGCAATTGGCCTGATTCTCCATTACACTTACTCCTGAGGGCATTCCGCGCCAAAAAATTCAAAATTCTGCACACAATATTTTAAAATTCTGCAGTATTCTGCAAGTTTTATTTGTCAATAAATAAATGCAGAGTCTCCAGCATTGCAGTGGGGAGCACAGGCCACAGGCTGCACGAATGTGAGAGATCAACATGCAGCCCCCCCACCTCTGGGACACAGATTCAGTGGTGACGCTGTACCCAACCCTGACACAGCACAAGGCCTGGGCCTGCCCCAGAAATGCCCTGGGGCCCTGTCCCTCTGTGCCAGGTACACCGGGTGTGGGGTAGGCAGGTTTAACCAGGCAGGAGCCAAGTGTGGCCGGGCTCAGCATGGGGGGGATCCAGGTGTGGGGTGAGAGAATTCTGTGTGGGACAATCTGGGTGCAGGCAGCTCAGTAGGGGGTCTTGGTGTGGGGGGGATCTGGATTCACAGAGGCTCATTGAGGGGTGGGGTTGTAGGTGCAGGGGCAATGGGATTCTGCAGGGCCTTCCAGGTAAAAGTGGTTGGGGCTCAGCGGAGAGGTCTGGGTGTGGGAGTCTCAGCAGGGGGGTCTGGGTTCTGGGGGAGTGGGGCATGGTGGGGTGGGGGTCTGGGTGCAGCTAGTTCGGGATCAATGGTGTGGGTGCTCAGGGTGGTGCAGGAGGGTGGGTCTCGATGTGGGGCCTCAGGGTGGTGCAGAGGGGTGGGGCTCACCAGGGTGGGAGTTTGAGTGTAGGGAGTTCAGTGAGGGGTGGTCTGGGTGCAGGGGGCTCCAGATGCAGGGGTTGAGGTTCAATGGGGAACTGTTCAGTTATGGAGAGCTAAGAGGGTTCTGGGTGTACAGGGTGAGACTTGGGGGTGTCTGGGTATGGGAGGTCCGGATGCATGGGTTTTGGGCAGATGGGGAGCAGCTCCCTGTATGGTCACCGCTCCCCCCACAGCTGAGGAGCGATGGGGGCAGGAAGCAGGGGAGGATGCTGAGCTTCCTGCAGCTGGGGAGGTTTCTGGGGGTGGGTCTGACACGGCCCCAGCCACTCCATTCAGGGAAAGAGGAAGTCCTGTCCTCTCCTGCCTCCAGCCCAACCGGGACTAGCAGCTGATCCTAACTCGGAGTAGGAGCCACTGGCTGGGGTGTCCCGAGCCCTGCAGTGATTTACCTCTCCCACTGGCTGTTCCAGGAGCCTGAAACAATGTATCTGTGCAGCTAGGGAGTGGTGCATGACTGCTCTTGCTTCTTCCCTTTGCTTCCATGTCAGAAAGTCATTTTTTCTGCAGGGGACATGAATTCCCCCAGGAGTAGGTTACATTGCACCAAATATAGTCACTTACTCCTATGCAAACACTCTCAGAATAGTATTATTTTACATACCTATTTTATTAAATGACTGCACAAGTACTAGGCAGTGAAGAATCAGGCCCAGAAATTTTTTAATGGGTACTGGATATTACAGACATAAAATTACATGTACTGTGGTGCAGTTAATATTTCATCTTTAAAAATTATGAAACTAAATGGTTTTTCTCTCATTTTTAGGACGGGAGTAAAGTATTTACTGCCTCTTGTGATAAAACTGCCAAAATGTGGGATCTCAACAGTAACCAGGCCATACAAATTGCACAGGTAAGTAACTCCCAAGTTCTTTCCCTCAAGAAAAAAAAGGAATCTTTACTAGCCAATTTAAAATAACACTCAACATTTTCCAATTAGATGCTGTTATATGAAGAATAGTGTGAAGAAAGTGCCTGTCAAATTGCTAGCTAAATTTTAAGGTGGAGGTATCTGATGATTACTGGAACTTAGATAATGCAAATCTTAGGCAAAAGCCCTGAGTGCCCCCCCCCCCAAGAGATTTCCCTTCCCTTATGGCCTTACTGTAGCACCCAGCTGCAGACTGATTCCTCCTTCCATTACCCAGTGTTGCTTCTCCACCGCATTTTAGCTCCACTTTGCTTTCTTTGTTTCGGTTACCCAGTCTTTTGTGCTGCTTTCTTGCTCTGTTTCACTAATAGTTTGTTCCGCTCTCCAATCTTTTTTACATAGATTTTTGGATGAGTACTAAGATTGTAGGAAAACAGAGTTTACATGTAATTGTTGAGTTCTTTTTCGTGAGGGTATTGACTTCATAAGTGGACTATTAATAGACTCTACAGTCAACTTCAATGCACATTTTTACTCTAATATGAAACACTTATTTCTGTTGCTTAATGTAAAGTTTCTACGATATGTGAAATTAAATATGTGAAAATGTTCACTCTTTTCTTATAGTTTAGTTGTGGTGAAGCATACAAATTTTGGTTGTAGTGATGATTTCATAAACATTTATATCCTGCCTTTGTACCATTCTTTTGCTATACACAACCAAAAAGTGATACAGGCTGTTATTTAAAAAAAGTATATGCATTGTTCTTGATTGTTTTCCTTCAGCATGAAGCCCCTGTTAAGACTGTCCATTGGATTAAAGCACCAAACTATAGCTGTGTGATGACAGGAAGTTGGGATAAAACTTTGAAGGTATGAAAATTGTACCTGATAAATGGGTTTATACTATGCTAATATATGTAAAACTGGAAATGTTTGCTATAAATTTTGCTGAAATATACTAATTTAAAATCCAGAGGTCATTTTTTTTGGTGATCATTTCTAGCCTTAAGAAAGTGAGTGTTTTATCCCAGGGGTTAAACAACTTGAAATGAAAATGTGGCCAGGCTCATTTGTGCTAAAGTAATCAGTTGCAATATTTCCTAGTACTTATATTTGATGGCAAAAGAAATTCTTCAAGTCTTTTAAATCCATTGATTTTTCTTTTTTTCGTTAGTTCTGGGATACACGATCACCAACTCCTATGATGACATTACAACTGCCTGAAAGATGCTACTGTGCTGATGTGGTAAGCCAATAAACTCCTGTTTCATAAAAATGAAATTTGTGGGATTAGATGACTCAGAGGATTAATGGATTCACAGCCCATGATACCTAGGTCATCTGAAACCAGCCCAGGTTACTATTAAATGAAAGTTACTCTTCGATGGCTGTTTGGTCTCAGTCTACTTCCTGGTGGATAGACCTTCCCTTCCTATGAAGCACTATTAGTAGCCTTGTTGGCATTAAGAGGAGAGGGGCCAAAAATAGAATTGACACTGAACTGCCCTCGCTTCCTTGCCCATATCAGAATTTATGCTTCATGTTGGAAGAAGCCTGTGCTACTATTGCCCTTGCTGTACCTATTCTGCAGATTAATTTTTCAGTCTATGGGTCACCTTCTACCAGAACGAACACACTTGCTCCTTTGAGTTGACTTTTTGAGGGGCTTTGGTGAAATAAGTAACTTGAAGGAGTTAGAATTCTCTGTTGTGAAATTAACATAGCCTAGTCTCTTCCAACCTGTCCCTCTCATCCTCATTCAGGTGCATCCCATGGCAGTTGTCGCCACTGCAGAAAGGGGTTTGATAGTATACCAGTTAGAGAATCAGCCTTCTGAATTTAGAAGAATAGACTCTCCACTGAAACACCAGGTAAATAATTAATTATTATTTATTACAAGTTTATTAATGCAGCACATAAAATGGTAGTTCAGATTCTTTATCAAAAAAATATTTTAAAACTACATTCTCTTCACTCGGTATAGTTTCTGCCCCTGAGTACACTTAGACTTTCAATGTGGTGCATATTCTGCAACTCTGTTGTACATATCTCCTTCCAAGTGGATGACTTCAGTTGAAAAAGATTTCTTGAAAACACGTGGTATTAAGAAATGTATTAAGATTTACTTCACATGAAGTAATTTGGCTGGCTTTCTTTATAGGAGTAAGGAACAGTGAAAGACTATGCATTACAATATTTTAATGAAATATATCTGAATATTTACAACTATTTTAGTTACATACTAAAAACTTTACAGTTTAGCTTAATGGGACAGATCCTGCATGCACATTTTGGCACCTATGGAGAGGACGACTTGCAGGAGTAGGCTCACAGTTCAATTTTTTTATTGTTTTTAATTTTGGTCCAAAATGTCAGTCTCCCTTCTTCCTGTTTGTTCTTAACAAGACTGCAATACAGTGCTGTATTGTATAATGGGTAATTCTTCCAGAGAAGCAGGATTGATGGTATTTTGCTAGAATCTAGTAATTTTTCCTCACTATATTAATGTACAGTTTGGGTCACGGAATTTTGAGAAATCTTTCAAATTCAGTCATGTCACCTAATATGCAAAAGATTTTTGAATGTTTAATTCCTTGGTGAAGGAAGAAAACTGTTGTGTTCATTTTGAGGAAATGTCTGCTGCTGATTCCCAAGTGAATTCAGAAATGTAGATATTCAGGTCCAAATTTTCACAGGGGCTTTGACCCATTTTCTAATGCTGTACGTACTTTTCTCTGTGCAGTGTTAGTACATGCAGTGAGTTGTGCCCCCATAGAGAGGCAATGTTTAGAAAATCTGGCCCTTAAGCTGCTGTCTAAAATGCTCTATATCTTTCTCAAATTTAGCATCGCTGTGTTGCTATTTTTAAAGACAAAGTGAACAAACCTACTGGATTTGCCCTTGGAAGTATTGAAGGAAGGGTAGCAATTCACTATATCAACCCACCAAATCCGTAAGTGTGATTTTAAAACACTCTGCATTATCTTATTCATTTTGAAATTAAGAAAATGTGAAGGAATATCTTTTTTTTTTTTTTTTTTTTTTCCAGAGCCAAAGATAACTTCACTTTTAAATGTCATCGCTCCAATGGAACGAACACATCAGCACCTCAGGATATCTATGCTGTAAGTATTCAGCACATACCATTACATCATTTTTGTAGTGCAATTAGAAGCTACATACACATAATATAAAATTTTGTATGAAATCTACCAGTAATTCTCTGTTCTCTGACCTTTTCTTATGCCTAAAGAGTTCTTTTGCTTATGCTTAGAGGAAAAATTATCATATGCAAATATTAAAATAGGAGCATGCAAAGTATTCTGCTCTTCATTATAAACAACCAAAAGACGCACAACTTGGCTGACTTTCTATTAAGACTTATTAGGACAATTCTATACCCATGTTTTTGTTTATGGAAAAACATACTGCTCATTAAGCCTCTGCTTAAGAATCTGTTCAACACCGAGGGAATTACTGTGTTCTCTAATGGGAACTTGTATTTAAATTATAGCTGGTCAGGAAGAACAAATGATTTTTGGCAAAAAATTCTTTGTCAAGACTAAAATGCAACTAGTCTTAATTTAAATTAGGTAAATCTGCACATAATATATTTACACTCACTGAGTACAGTGTATGCATTGTGAAACTCCATCTTGTCTATATTGTTGGTTGTTTTATGTGATGGTTTGTATAACTGCAGGTAAATGGGATAGCATTTCATCCTGCCCATGGCACCCTTGCGACTGTAGGATCTGATGGTAGATTCAGCTTTTGGGATAAAGATGCAAGAACAAAGCTAAAAACATCAGAACAGCTTGACCAGCCAATATCTGCCTGTTGTTTTAACCACAATGGGAATATTTTTGCATATGCTTCCAGTTACGACTGGTCCAAGGTAAGAAGGATTAACATTTAAATTTCGTATCAATGGTTGTGAATTAAGATGACAATATTTCAGTAGTCCTTTTCATCTGAGAGTCTCAAAGTTCTTTACAGGTATTAATAAAGTCTTCCAAATACACCTGGGAGATTGGGAAAAGGTTGAATAGGGATCACGTTAGCCACCTTTCAGATGAAACATAGCGCAGAATAAGTACATAATTGTTTAGGCCAAGAAACAGAGAATATCTTACCCAACTGAATATAGGCTGAACATAGTTATCTGATTTTTGAAAATCGTTCCAAATGTGAATGCTAAACACACCTACTCCTGGGAAGAGTACCCTGGGATCATACCATAAGTAAAATTGATGTTGCATCTCTTCCAAAGAGCACACCTAGAGCACTGCTAAAAAGCTTGCTGGGACATGGTTACTTTTATTAAACAAGTAGGTGAGTGCCATGTATTTAATTTCCAATACCACTTTCTGAAGCTCCTTTGTGATGGTTTAAGGTCTTTCTTCCCAGTGTGCACTCAGGGCTAAGATATTGAGACCTGATAGAATCGCAGCATGAGATAATACAATTAGTAGTTTGAAAAAGGAAGGTTGAAATCTAACCAATCTAGGTTGTTTACAGTAGCATTATTCTTTCTATTATATCTTTAAATTTGATGAAGTATCTTTCATTTCCTGTTGTAAACTGTTGGAGATTTGCTGTTCATTCTTGAACAGTGGCATGTCACATCTCGGGAGTTCATTTGTAGATAAAGTGATCTCTATATGTAGTTAAATTTACTAATGTGCTTTATGGTCCTGCTGGATGGGAAACACTATAATTTTACTTTTATTGTTACAGTCCAAGATATAAGCCTTTTACTTTCATGAATGGGACATGTTGGCTTATATGAACTAACTGGTCTTTCAGATCTGTAGATTATGAACCGATATTTAGTAGTGAAACTTGAGTTGGTAGGCAATAAGTCTCCTTTCTAGATTCCATTTTTCTATCAAGTGAATGGAAGTCCATAACTTAACTATTACAACCCAATGCATAATTTTAATGACAGTGTCTGAATAAAGAAAACCAAGGAAATTCAGATGCCAAAAAAGAGAACTAGATTTTCAAAGAGACCTAAGGTCTTATGTGCCTTTTAACACATGAATTATTCATGATGTTATTGCAATGGGTGTGCACACTTGGCACTTGTATATGCAAATAAGTATTGACAGTTATTCATTTTCACACGCAGAATACTAGATTTATATTCACAATTGATGAACAAAAATAACTGTATAATTGTGTGTGGACCCTGCACTTCACTATATGAAAATTTGTCCTTCTTTCGTTTGGCTCAAAAGACAGAATGTACAATAAGGCTGTAATACCTTTATAACAGGAGTGGCCAACATGAGCCTGAGAAGGAGGCAGAATTTACCAATGTACATTGCCAAAGAGCCACAGCCCCCCAGATTAGCTCCCCCCGCTCCCAGCGCTTCCCGCCCACCGGCAGCCCCGCCAATCAGCACCTCCTCCCTCCCCCCCACATCTCCTGATCAACTGTTTTGTGGCATGCAGGAGGCTTTGGGGTGGAAGAGCGAGGGCACAGCAGGCTCAGGGGAAGGGGCGGAGTGGGGGCAGAGCCAGGGGTTGAGCAGTGAGCACCCTCCGGCACATTGGAAAGTTGGCACCTGTGACACCAGCCCCGGAGTCGGTGCCTATACAAGGAGCCGCATGTGGCTCTGGAGCCACAGGTTGGCCACCCCTGCTTTATAACGTCCCCTCTTCATTCTTCTCCCTGTCTAAAACAATCTTTTTACTTCCCTTAACTCTCAAACTACTTGAATTTTGCATGTAAAGCAAAAGTTTAAGGAATGTTCACTCACTCTAAGCTTAAAAAAGACCTGTTTTGAAAGTTGCCTTGCATAGTGAATTGTTTCTAATTATAGGGCACACCCACCAATATTTCCCTTGGGTTGCATAGTAAGTCTGATCTTTAAAAGTCCATATTTTTAAATTGTAAAGTCTCACTAAATGGAATTGACGGAATGTTCAGGTTCTTGTATTTCAAGATTAGGTTGATACTTTGAATGAGATAAATATAGCTAACTTTTTCTCTTTTTCAGGGTCATGAATTTTATAATCCACAAAAGAAAAACTACATTTTTCTGCGTAATGCAGCAGAAGAGTTAAAGCCCAGGAATAAGAAGTAGTGAGTATAATTCTGACTGGTGTTACAGCAGTACTTTTCTGCCACTGGACTCCCTTGCAGTTGTCAATTTTGGATCGCTAACATTTAGCAGGAAACCCTATAAATAATACCAAAGTGTATTCTGACTTGCTGGAGAACATCATTCAAATTATGTATTCTGATGTGTACTTGAGTGTCTGATATTTGCAGGATGACTTACCATACACCTATTCCTCTGCAGTAACTGCTGTAAAATCTCTAAATTCAAGACTGGTATTACTTTACTGTTTAGAAATGCAAATATGTCTCTGCCAATATTTTACCATTACTACAATAAAATATGTGCATTTACAATAGTTGTGGAAAAATTGTACAGATACTGTTTCTTTTAACTATTTGGGGAATTATGAATAACTTGTCTCAAAGGGAGCTGGTCATTCTGATTTTAATATAGAAGCGTTAGCGACTATAGCAGAAAGAAAGCTTTGCAAATTTGGTTTTCCTCAGGGTTTGGATTAATTTGGCATTTATGTATGTGACGAAGACCCAACGTAGAACAGAGAGGCCTTGTGCAAACTCCCCTTTTCTCTTTCCATGTACTCCAACAGTGCACTTCAGTCCTAACTTGCAGTGCCTTTCCTTATCCCAGTCCTAAGTAGAGACCACCAGTTGCATCAAGTGGTATAGTTCAGTAGCATTGACAGACAGCTAATGGTTAAGATGTGACCACCAAACTGATTTTCACTTGTGGCCTAAACTGTTTGATCACCCAGATGTCTCCAGAATTGAAAGGCTGTTCTTTTAACTCAGTGTGCCACCAATTTCCCCAGTACATTTTTGTCAGGCTGAAATAAGTTTGATCACTTTAATACTGGATAGTTTATAGTGCAGGTGGGTTTCATCCCTGACTAAACAGTGCTGTGAAGTTAAGCAAAAATTATGTGAGTTTTTTCTGACTCAAATCTGCTACCGTTTATTTTTATTAACTAAATGTTGTACACATGCCAAAGTTTTCTTTCTTGTGCTGACTGCTTATTCCTTTTGATTATTATTTGTGGAAAAAAATGGGGCCCGCATGTAAACAAAGATGTGTCTTATTGTAAAAATCTCTGTAAAAATATAATTGTAATACTTGTGATTACTGATTCATAGCTACATTTAAAATAAAATTTTTACTAAATGCTTTTGAGTATTCAGTAGTTCTAAAGCTCCTTTAATAATATGGACAGAACGCATCAGGCCAGCATGTTTGTGCTACATTTCCAAATGTGGCTTCTTGGCCTTTCATTGCAATTTCAGGTTTTTCTTCTAAAACTAACGCAACAGCTAAATGCAGTTGCACAAAAAATGTCCTGAGTTGGAAATCTACTTCATTTGCCACTTGCCATTTCATTATAAATCATTCCTGTGGTTTTTGTCTCAACGCTATTCCTCTTAGTTCATTAAATATAAAGGTCTTTTGTTTAATGGAATTAATCAAGTTCCTTGATATCTCAACAGCCAGCCACCTGACAGCATGATTCATTTGTACCAAAAACAAGCTATCATCAAAATCTCTTGCTCTATGGTGCTCCTCTGTTTGTAGTGTTGATTTAACAGCTGTTAGTTACATGTTTGAGGAATAATCATGCAATATGCCACTATTTCTCAGAGGTGCTCTTTATTATGTTTAATTACCCAAGATAGGTTTCTACACCGTACTGCTATGTTTGTCTGGTTTTAGTTTTCAAATGCAGAGAATGGAGTAGTTTCCCATTCTTTTTGTAATAGAGATGAGAATTTCCAACTGTTTTAGCAGTGACTGGTTGTTTGCTTGAGCAGTTTTTATTATTTTGCTGAATGTCATTTTTGAAATTTGCATATGTTTTCTGAAAGAAAAACAATATTGCAATCTTTTGTGCTAAGCATATTTCCAGTTTCTACAGTTGAATTAATATTATGAATGCCAACAAGCACTGAGCAGGCTAAAGGTCAACTTAATCCAATGTTGAGAAAAAAATTGCATTAACTGTGTTGTGGGGGGCTTTGTCCCCCAAATGCATTCAGAAACTAACAACAACTCTTTATTATTTTAGGCAACCAAAAAAAAAAAAGTTAGCTAGCAAATTGAAAGAACTAGCAGGAGTCTTATTAAGTGTAAGCCTATATGCAGTTTTCAAATATCAGCATCAATGTGGAGTGGTCAGCACATACAAATTCATTCCCCACATTGTTTGTGGCTCTTCTAGTCAGCTGACCTTGGACAAATATGGCAGTGTCCATTGTCGAGTTTTCTAGATGCTCCCATGGTAGCTGTTTTTTTATAGGAGGCAAGGGATGAGAGTGTTGCTTTGATGGGCATGGTGAGATGACAGGTATCAAGGATTCTTCTCTTTATATGCATATCTACAAGTTGTTCTAGACTGACAAGAACAAGCACCTTCTTTGTCTTGGGTAAGCGTGTTGCCAAGCAGGACTCTTGCTGACCCAAATGATGAAACTTGCAATGCCAGCAATATCAAGCATGTTGAAGAAAAGAACCATTGGCCACCTATTTATCTTGCACCTGCAGGAGTACATTCTTGCAAGGTGATCCACATTATCAACACCACTTTTAGTGTCATTGTAGTGGAGAATTAGGTGGGGTTTCTTTTTGTCTCCTCCAACAGTCTTGTCTTGATACATCATTACTGACTTGTCCTTCTTTGGAGCGTAGGAAACCAGGGTGAGTAGCCCAGCAAACCCGAACAGTGATGACAATTTTTCTCTGTTGCTATATGGATGCATCTCATTGGGTATATCTATCTTGTTTCATCGGATTGTTCCAGCATAGGTCAAATTTTTGTTAAGTAGATCTTCAGTAAGCTTGAATACTGGTGAAGAAGGTATCCCCCCACTACATTTCATCCGATCTTGTACCAGGGCTGAACACAAGATCCTCATTGGCCGAAGACTAATTTGATAAACAATCAACGGAAATATGGTCTTCCTTCTCAGAGTAACTGTCAACACAATCTGGCACAAAGGCACTATCACCTAATATGTGGTCATCTCATGACAACTTGCGTTCAGAGTTGCAGATCATTTTTATATGGTCAGAATATGTGCTCTTCATTTGCCGTCTTGAATAGTGAAACACACCCAAGTCCCCTCAAGAATCTCTGAGTCTGCAGTATTTGAAGGGCCACGATACCTAGATTTAAAAACTCCCCACAAGAATGTTAGGCAAAGAGAGCCAGCATTATTCTGCTTTGTGTTGGGGATACCCAACATACCTGGATTTGAAAGGACAAACCTCCCTGGAGTATCCTACTTTAGGATAACTATATGCAGCACCGCTGTTAGTGCAATGCATTGTCAGTTAGCAAATGCTAACTATTACGCTACAAGAGTCTCACCTGAAGCAAACATGTACATAAAACTACTGAAAAGACAAGATAACTATGCAACACATTTGGAGTACATTTGTACCCCACATATTTTTAATATAGAAAAAATGTTTTTATGCTAAATTAATTTTTTTGCTCAATTGTGTACATGTGTGTAGGGGAGTCTCCTAAAACCGCATAGTTGGAGAGCAACTTGTTCATGAGTTATTGCAACATATGTGCTTGTGGGATACAACATTACCCCATGAATGTGGATGAAGGTTAAGTGTAACAGTTGATGGCAAAAAAATTTATTCTGACCTGTGTGTGCAACTCCCACTGGCACCATTGGGGGGGGAGGGGGAAAGCTGAATGTACTGTCTTTAGTTAAGAGTTTAAAAATCTGATTCCTTGTTCAAATATCCACATTTTAATAAATTAATTTGTCACTGGCTAAGCAGGTGCAACTCCACTAGCTTAAATAGAATTGTGACTGCTTATGTGAATGCTGAATTTGGCCAAGTTATATTTTCATTATGGGGTGTGGAACCAACAGTGATACTCCCTTTGCTTTGCAGTTTAGCTGCATGTTAATGTGTTGAAAACTGATTCCTGTAGGAATTCATGTCTTCTGCCCATCAGCAAAGGTTCAAAAATATTTTTGAACTAAAGCTATCACATTTACGGTTGTTCAGGTTAAGTTTAGAAAGAAATATTTTCAATCGCTTTCCTATGCACTTTGGTATACTGGATATATCCAACTATAAGGACAAAGTCAGGATCCAAACTTGACTTTTCCCTTTACCAAGGCTAGAAAAATGCCTTGGCAATGTTACTATGGCTTGAGGTGCTGTGGGATCATCATCTAAAATACACACAGCTGAATCCATACTCCATCCAAGTTCACACATGTAGGAAGATGGTATTCACATACAACTCAGTGTTACATATGGAAACTTACCCATTCACAGCATACTATGGCATTTATTTCTGGCAAATATATATAAGGTAAGTGGGGTGTATCTAAAGTTAAACATATATGTATTTTTATATATAAAATATGTTGTATATTAATTTTATAGATCAATACCTAGTTTAAATTTCTAAGTTCACTTTTATGACTATATTGCTCAAATTCTAAGGAGAGCAGAAGAAATATATCTAGGAACATACACCAACTCTGTTAATCAGCAAGCCAAGGAAGTGATATGAGTGTGTGGAGAAAAACCTTTACAAAAACGACCAGATCAACTATCTAGGCCAGGGAATTTAACTTTTGCCATTCAAGGATGTTAATTAATAAAGTAGGTTTAGAAAACTAAAACAGTTGGCATAAGAACATGACCAGATTTGCTTACTCTTTTGTGTGTTTATTTGTGCCTAATTACCATATGCAATGGCTATGTTTGTGCACACAAATCTGGTAATTAGGCACATGGAAGCTGAGAAGCTACATATATTTAAATGTGAAATCATAGCATCTGTGTCCAAATTAGTCCATGTATTTTTCATGTGCAGTTGTGTGCCAAAGTATATTTTAAAAAAAATCTTATAAAGTTTGATTTTGGTGGGGGTGGCATGTAGCCAATCCACTTGTAATAGTCTTGATATTTAAAGGACATCATGAGCCATCCTTAAATATTAGACTTCCAGTATTGACACTCCTGTGTAATTATTGGGTCTAATCTTGCCTTTATAGTCCTGTAATACAGCGTGCCCCTATCTAATCATGGGATTAGAATGGCAGGACTTGTTAGAGTGGAACAACAGAAGAAATATTCCTGTATGTCATACAGAGGCCAAGTTAATGGTATCAAACGTGCAGACTGATATATTTATCTGACTCTCATTTGGGTTTATGATTGCACTGCATGATGACTCACTACCAGGAACGGTAACTGAAACAGTAGCTCTTAGCTTTGCATTCGAGCTGGTCTAAAAATGCTAATTACATTTCTCATGAGAATTTCTGGTCTTTAAATCAAAAAAAAAAAGGAAAATTTCACTGAGACCCAAACACTTCTAACAAGAAAAAAAAAATCTTCAAAATTTGTTACTGTTTTGAAAACAAAACTGACTAGCTCTACTTTGCATGGAGTTGCCTGACAAGGAAAAATGACTAGGACTGAGCGATCTTGGGTCCCAAACCTGCCATTTCTTATGCAGTGTGTTCTTTTAAAAAGTTGTTACTATAAGACACGCTCTTGCTGAAATTTCCCCCATTACTAGCATTGGTTCAGATTCAGCAGTGGCAATGATGGGAAGAAGGCGAGTGTAGACAATGCCCCAGGTAGTCATTGTCTTTTTTTAAGGCGCTTTGTCAACTCCTGCTCAAAAAGTCTACACTGCATGGTGCTTAAAATGACCACTTCTATTTGCACCTCGTGTATTTTTGTTGTCCCAGTATTGGTATTGTTAGTAGAGCTGAATTAGTGCTAACGATAAGAAATCTTAGGGAAAATAGACGAGAGGGATAGACAAGTCCTTTTTTTGCTGCTGGATGTGAAGTAGAACTCTAGATGTAAATGGTAAAGGGATACAAAGTCCATCTCCAACCATCCGGTTCCCCAGCTTTTTCTATTATAAGGGGCAAACATGAAATTTTTTTTTATTAATTATGTGATTATCATTGAGGTGATGCTCTGTTTTTCTGTCTAATCTTTTTTCCAAATGTGCTAGGATTGACACTAATCTTGACCTGGATTTATATTAAAGTCCCAGTAAAAATGATTGTTTTGCACTGATTTTTTTGTATCACAAATGTAGTACTTTAGGCTCTGATTCAGGAAACCATCTCAATTCAGGAAGAACACTTTAAGCATGTGCATTAGTCTCATCAACTTCAGTGAGACTTAAGCACATGTTTTTAAAGTTAATCATGTGCTCTCCTGAACCCGGGCCTCAGATTGAGTTATTTTGAATTCATGGACTAAAAGGATGTAACCAGATGAAGATAACAAATCTGCTTGTTCTTTCTTCTAAGGCAATTTATTATTCTAATTGTCTGTTGTATTAGTCCTACTTCCAGATTACTCAAACGCAACATAATTGATACTTCCTTTGGATACATAACCGTTGGGATGGAAGGTGCTTGTGATGGCTGAGGATGAGGGAACCAATGGCTTTGTTTACTTAATCCATGGCTGAAATTTCACTTGTCTCATAAGATGTACTTTCTCAAAATTTACAAATTTCAAATCCTTTCTTCTTTATTTTAAAGGAGTGAACTGTTTTGGTGTTTAACCAGGAAGCTAGCTAATCTTTCTATCCATTTGGGAACCCCCATTGTTAATGCTGCATCATAAAGTATTTACCCCATGGATATGAGCACATATTTTGCCAATTCTGACTGGTTATGTTATGATGAATAAATGCTCTGTACTTCAACTGAAGAGTTCCTTCAATTTAAACTTGCTGTTGTAAATCTCTGTTTATACCAGAAGGTGGCACCATTGATGGTGTCTTCCAGGCAATCTTTAAATAGAGTAATGGATGACTGTCATATACAAACCCCCACTGTACCTTAAAGCTTCTGTAGGAAATTACAAGTGTAAATATGTATCTGCTATATTTCTAATGCAGAAGTGGATGAAGCTGAGGCCTTTGAAGAGTCCAGTTTTTTTCTATTGTAAATAAAGTAATAGGGTTTTTTTGTCTGATCAACTCTATACAATATGAAGTAGCCAAAACTGCACTTGAGGCCTTCAGGATTTTTATTGTGTGTAAGGAGCTGTAGCAGCCAAGTCAATATGCCTCTAAGTGCTATATCCTAACACTAAAAGTTTGGCAACTCTTAATAGATAAAGATCATTCTTGGTCTTTACAAACTTATATGCTACATTCCATAAAAGCAGATATATTAATTCATAAACAACTAATTACAGTCTGCTGCTATACTACTTTAGGCTGTGAACGAACACATTTAAGCAGAAGAAGGAAAGTCAGCTTTGCTAGGTGTGCAAGATACCTTGGGGGGCCTGGGTGATGGTCCTGAAAATGTTCTTAAACCAGACTCCTGCAGCAAGTGGTGAATGTGAATCACCAAGTGATAACACATCCTTTTTAGTCCAAACAGAATCAGACCTGCAGCATAGTGGGATGGGACAGGGTGCTTTCCTTTCCAATGAAATATAAAGCTTATGTTTTGTTCATTCAAATCTGGAAGCAGGAAGAGGATGGGGGGCCTTAGTCCTGCAGTCTTGGCCAGATTTCAATTTGAGTAACTACATTCTTGCTGCTGTTTTAATTGGTTTCAGTATTTATTGCCTATCCCAGGCTTTTATGTAGTGCAGGGGTTGGCAACCTCAGGCATGCAGCTCACCAGGGTAAGCACCCTGGCAGGCCAGGCCAGTTTGTTTACCTGCCACGTCGGCAGGTTCGGCCGATCACGGCTCCCACTAGCTGTGGTTCGCCATCCCAGGCCAATGGGGGCGGCGGGAAGCGGTGCGGGTGAGAGATGTGTTGGCTGCGGCTTCCCGCCACCCCCATTGGCCTGGGACGGCGAACCGCAGCCAGTGGGAGCTGCGATCGGACGAACCTGTGGACACGGCAGGTAAACAAACTGTCCCGGCTCTCCAGGGGGCTTACCCTGGCGAGCTGCATGCCACAGGTTGCCAACCCCTGATCTAAATGGTGCTTTGAGAGTACATTGATAACCACTCTGAAACCCTTGATAACCCATGCTTTTTTAAAAGTGCCAAACCTCTTGCTGGTATATTTGGAATTAATATCGGGGGAAAGTGTTATTCAGGGGGCTGTGGTAGTGAATAGCCTCTGGAGGGTCACTTGCATCATAAAATTGGCCAGGACAAAGCACTGGAGAATAGACAGTAAGGAACAATCCTAGTAAAAAGGATTCTCAAGATCAGGTCTGTGGCACTTCCTATATATTCCCACAGTTGGGCTTTGTATGTGACTGTCCTGCATCTTTTGGGTTCTAGCCCTGTCTCCAAATACTGTTAAATCATTCCTGTCAGGGTTGGCTTTTAGCTCTTTGATCCTGAAGACATTTCTGGAGTGTAATTTAATTTTTATGCCTTCGGAGTGCACTAGGTTGCACCAAAGGAGAAGGTATTTTTGTTTTAAATGCCCAGAGGAGGATGCCTTCTATTTTCTATCCAAAAGATTTATTTTCCCCCGTTGCAAATTAGTCAGTATCTTGGAGTGGAATGAGCTTACTTAGGCCACTTCATGGCTGTCCAAAAAAGGCCATTAGAGCCTGAACCCCTATATAGAGGGAGCAAAACTGTGACTGCAATTACTTAGCATATACCAAAGGGCTCACAAAGCTCGGAGGGGAAAAATGATCCCCGGCCTTTAAGGAGTTTGACAAACACTGGACTAGATGAGAGCATCCTCCAGCACTACCAGAAAATGGATGTTCAGTTAAAGGTGAAGGGTGTTTGAATTTTGAACAAAGCTGGTTTTCTCCCACGTGTTTCTCAACTGGTTGTGTTAAATACAAATTTAAAATATTCATGAAACCACTCTTTATTAATCAGGTTTCACTTATATGGCATCTCTGATGTCACGGTCCCACCATTTCCCCCCTCAATCACTCTCTTCCAAATAAAAATCTAATGTCTCTCTCTCTCCCCTCCCTCCCCCCAAAAAGGCAGAATTTAAGAAGGAATTTCCAATGTGTAAAACAAAACAAAACACGCACACTTGCCAGGCTTTTTACATCATAAAGATGTAAAAGGAGAAGCTCAAAAAATCCCCCAACCCAATTATTTCTTCCTCTGCAGGCAACCTTCAGCGTTTTCCTATTACTATAACTAGCAGAATCCTGGACCTTTACTCATATGTACTTTATGTATACAAAGCAGCTGTAATCTTTCCCTACTTATAGCTAGAGTTACCTCTATCTTTTATCTGTTCTTGTGTGTGTTTGATGCAGGAGCTACACCAAAGCACTTCCTTGCATATACAAACCAGAGATTAAGTTTCACCTGATTTAAGAGACTGTCAACCAGACAAAAGCTCATAGGTTACCTGCCCACTCCTACTAAATTACTGAAGTGTCTCTTGTAGCTGAATGTATACATGGAGTAATTAGTCAGGAGGGGAGCACCTTTCCCTTTAGAAAGCGGACACTGATGAATATTGCATCTCTTTTCTGTTTTAAAGAAATCTGTTTATACAACCAATACAGAGTAAACAGTTGGAGTTACTGTGGCCGTCAGCTAGGAAATATTCTAGGCTTATTTTGAATATGATTGTATTTATCATACTTAGCACTCATAGGGCTTTACAAGCAAGTCCACACCCCTGGGTAATTTACCATAGGTAGATAGCATTATCTCCAATTTACACATGGGCAAACTGAAGCACAGAAATCGGGGCTTGCTTGAAGGTGCTGGGAGTCAGTGACGAAGTTGGAAGTAGCATCCTGTCTTCCAGTTTTATGCTCTAATTCAGTGATACTCAGACTGAGGCTCGGGAGCCGTGAATAGCTCTTTAATGTGTCTCCTCTGGCTCTTTTCAGCTTGTTATATTAAAGTTAGTAACCAGTCAGGATGCTTTTACTATGTTATTACCAATTCAGTTATCAACTTGGGCTAAGTTATGAACTTATTTGCTGTGAAGCTAATACGTATATATAAAAACTAAATATTTCCCGTCATACTGTTTAAATATGAATAGTGCTATTGTTTTATTTACTATGAATTCACACTACTGTAGCTCTTGGGTAACTCTGGTTGCTAATTTGGCTCCTGAACCACTAAGGTCTGAGTATTACTGCTCTAATTATTGGTCTCCACTGCCTATTGGAGCTGGGCCTACTCTGTCAGTGCAGCTGCTTCGGTGCACTATAACCTGTAATGCTTGTAGCCATATATTCGATAACGTGCATGATGTGCTGCAATGTTTAACTCTAAATGTGGCTATTTTATACTGATCCTGTTTCCCAAGTGCCTTGGCTTCATTCCCCAGGAGCTTAGAACCTTTGCTTTGCTTATCCATATATGGAAGGTGACCCACATTAATGTCAGGAGGCTATTAGCAACTGATAGTCAAAACCATTACAACCAACTGACCTTCCTTCATTTTTTTGATCTTGGCAGGGGAAGTGCAGTAGCCGCTTCCATTATTGTAATGGCTGCTAAGTTCCCCTTTGCTGGAGCAAACAGCAATAGCATTGCCCTGGATTGGATTATGCACAAATGGGGCTTATCTAGAAATGAGACTCCATGCTTTTTCAGCTCCTCTTTTGATCTGCAGTAGGACAGAGGGATACACTCCACTCTGCTAACCTCTCTCACAGTTGGTGTGTACAAAGATGACATTCTGTCATCTTGGATATCACTATGGGCACAGTTTCAAAGCCTACATAAGTAGAAAAATTATGTGGTGGAAACAAGCATTTATTTACCTGTTATGTAATAATTATTAAACATGACCTTTTAAAATCTAAAATATGTCTCAATTATTTCTGTCTTTCTTTATTCTGCATATTTCGCATAATGAAAATCAGTGGAAGTAGAATTTCTAGCACTGGACGGAAATGTTAACTTGTCTTCAAGTAACTGTTTCCACTGTTTTTTTGTTTGTTTGTGTGGGGGTTGATTTTATTTTGGGCTTGGGGTTTTTTTTTAAGGTGGAAACATTTATGTTATTTTCAGTGTTTTATAAAAGTTTGGATTACAAAATCTAAATGTTTGGCTGTTAGTTTACAGCCTCCTTTTAATATAAAATAGGAAAACTAGGAAAGCTGCTAGGGAGCAGAGCAAGGCAGTTTGGGTAAAATAAGATGTGGCTCGGAGAGCTAAATTCACCAGTTACACCTGCAGAGAAGTCAGTGGAATTACACTACCAGAGAATTTGACCCTAAATCTGAACCCTCAAATGCCAGTTAACCCCCTCAACTCTCCATCCCAAACTTATTTTCAAATCCTTAAGCTTCTGGCCGCAAAATTTGACAAACCATCACTGACAACAAAGCTACCTGCAACTTTCTGTGTAAGCGTAAGATCCCCTAATTGTCATACCAAAACTTGAACCAAACCATTATCTTTTCATTCCAACATAAATTCCAGAACGTTAAGATAGAATTCAGACCCCCAGAACCAGAACCTACAAATACGGATCTTTCTTGGGGCAGCTAAAGCAGTTTAGCTCATTCAAAAGAGGGACTTGATATACACGAATTATATATGCACAGTGCTTCATAATATAATGTACATCTCTGTATATCTACTTCTTGAAATATAAAAGAAATGAAGGAGAGATGGCAGATAAGAAAGACAAAGATTATATATATAGGGATCAATAGAGAGAATTGCTTAAGAAAATCTATTTCATTGGAGCCTTCTACTAAGTCCTGGTTGGCCTGGGGTCCTTGAGAGGCTATTAAGATACTTGGTCCATATGACAGTCTGAGTCACAACCAAGACTGACATAGGTCCATCATCACAATGGTCTGGTCTAGCTTATCCACCTCACAACCTGGGCACCTTTCTTTGGTGCTGCTGTTGCCATGACCAGCACCATTGGGAAGACAAGAGTAAAGATGGTGTACTAACCCCTGCCAACTCTTTTTCTAACTATGATTCTGCTAGGAGAGAAGATTCCCAATAGCTGCCTTTCCATCAGTGAGTCCTACCAGAATGTACTAGCTACCATCCTACTCTTGTTGGGGCTCCTTGCCTTACTGGACAATGCCATCAAAAATGCACTCCTGGTAAGCAAGCAATGTTGTGGATGGGGAGGGTTGCTTCTTCTATTAGGCCCATGACATTTCTCTTTGAGTCATTACTAACCACAGGGCCCTAGCTAGGTGCTCCTCTCCTGAATCATTACTGACCCGTGTCCAAGCATTTTATTTATCTACTGGAATTAAGAAAAATATTTTTAGGGGTTCATCCCATGCTCTGGGTGCTTATCTCATGGCTTAAAAACAGAGTGGTAAGCAGATCTGTGTTGGAGGGAGTGGCGTGGGTTACTAATTAGGGAGCATTCTCTCCTCTGAGTCAGTATTGATGCCACTGCCACATTGTGAGGTTAGGGGGCACTGTATTGCAGTGGGTGATTCACTGGGCATTTTTGCCATTCCGTAGTGATAGCTTGGTGCTAGGGGGAGCTGTGCTGCATGGATTGCTGTGGGTGACTCAGTGTGAGCATTCTTCCCTGGGTCACAACTAATCTACTGCCCTGATATGGCACTAGGTGGTACTGTGCTGATTGAACCTTCTGGATAAGACAGAAAAGGTCTTCTGAGCACTTATGATCCTTTAAGATCATATGGCAATTTATGTAAAAGACAAGAGTTTAATCGTGTCTTGCTCAAATTCCAGTCTCAGTGACTGCTGATTCTCTCCTCTCTCAGTCCCAATTGCATATAGTCTTTATTTCCTATCCTAAAGTGGTCATCCCTGGTCAGTTGCCACAATCCACCCCACAGCTGGCTGCCCCTCTGCAGTGAATGATCCCTGTTCATTTGTTGTATTGAAAAAGGAGGCTAGATAACTTTATGGCTAATAACATTTGTAGTTATGCCCTCTGAGAGAAGGGTAATGAGCTGTTATGCTGATCTCCTGCAGCAGGGAGCTAAAGGGCATTTCCTCCCCCTGAATGGCATTCCACGGTTGGCTAGCTGTATTAGGAATTTTAACACTTTCTTCTAAAGGCATTGGTCACTCTGGATGAGAGAGATCAAATTAGCTGGACTAGTGATCTGATCTGATATGTCAGGAACTGGGATTCACTTGGACCTGTGGCCTGATTTAATATAGCAGGTTGGGGGAGAAGGAAATATTGAATTGAGTGGAGCAGTGGTGTGGGATACAGGATAGATATGGGTGTCTGATCCACTATTACATCTCGGTTATGAGTTCAATCCTTGAGGGGGCCACTTAGGGATCTGGGGCAAAATCAGTACTTGGTCCTGCTAGTGAAGGCAGGGGTCTGGACTTGATGACCTTTCAAGGTCCCTTCCAGCTCTATGAGATAGGTATATCTCCACATATAATATATTATATTAATATATTCCTTTTCTGAATACAGTTCTGTTCTATTGCTGTTAATAATGTCCACAGAGGTATGACTGCCCAAATATCCCCCATGTGATACTAGGGCCAAGGCAGCTTGAAGATTGTGAGGGTTTTGTTTTTTTGTTTTGCAACAAGAATGGGTGGGCAATTCCTAGCTAGTTTGCCCTGCAATTTCAGGTGTGATTACATTACAAGTTTGCTCAGTGGATACTAAATTTTTTGAAGGCTCTTACACTTGTGGTTCAGGTACAACTAGGTCAAGAATTTTTTAACTAATGTTTTTTCATCAAAAAATGCCAATTCATTGGAACTGAAGCTGTTTGTAGGAAAGGGTTGATTACAATGAACTGACAGTTTTTAAATGGAAGGTTCTATTTTTATTTCAAAATATAAGTTTAATTATAGTTTAAAAAAGCCAAAACCAAAATGAAAAGTTTTGATTGACCCGAACCAAATTTTTTTTCTTCAGATTTTTGGTTTGTGAAAAAATTTGAGATTGACTTTTTGTCCCAGTTCAAAATGGGGAAATGCTTCAAAATCTTGAAAATTCTCATGGTTTTCTCTCCTTCTTCCCTTCTTTCAGATCTGGATTTACCTGTGTCAGTTTCTGAAGAGAATCTTCCACTATTTCACCACCAAAGGTAAATTGGGGAAGATGAGGAAACGTTCAATTTTGTTTGTTCTAAACTGGTTTTGGCCAGTTCTTATTAGATGATACAGTGCTCTAAATGCTAGTGTCTACAGGAACCCTGTCTACACTAGGGCTCCCACTCACCATTACTACCACCAGCAGAGCTGCACCAGGATTAGCAGCACTGGGAAATTTGAGAACAAAACCTTTAGTGTAGATGTAGCCTGTCTGTGTCTCTTTCACTCCCCTTTCCTTTCTCTCTTTCTGTTTCTGTCCTTTACCTTCCCTCTCTGTCTCTTCCATTGTCAATGTGCAGGCAGGTCTGGGGAAGATGAAAGAAAGGAACCAGACATTGTCTGGCCAGGGATTACATGAATTTACTATAATAGGTTAGCCACCACATGGACACTGTACTTCCGTTAATTCATTTCTTCATTTTTTATTCTTCCTCTTCATTCCTCTGAAGCATACGGATGGATCAAGGCACTAACAGCCATTTCCTGCAGCAAGAAATCCAGCGGTTCGAAGGAGCTGGTGCTGACCAAAGGCCAGAGAAATATCTCCGTGTTGCGCTTCCACTGCACTCTGGATCCTCTGAGGCTAACCGTGAACATGAACAACCTAAATGGGCTGAAAAGCCATTGTCCCCAGGGTCACAAGAAGGGCAAAGGTTACCATGGTTCTTGGCCAACCCATCAAGACACTGATGATGAGAAAGCCAGTTGGTATGGGCACCAGCAGCAACACCGTCAGGCGAACAACCGGCCTAACCTAGGTCAACGTTACCGTGACTGGGAGAGCCAGTCCAGCTCCCGTCACTCAGACAGTGACAGTCCTCAGCCAGTGTGCCCGGCCGGATCCACTGTGTCATCAGTGCGTTTTCGCACCAGCTCCCCAAAGCAGGTTGTCAAGGCCAGAGGCAGCTTGGCTGACTGGGGCATTTACATACACAACCCACAGAGGGTCACTGGAGATAAAGAGCTCGGCCTTGACAGTGCAGGAGAAACTATGCAACGGCAGAGTTTCCTGCATCAATCTGCTGTTCCAAACACAGAGGAACCCATCGGCCTCCATTCAGAGTGCTCTGCTGTGCACATTCACCCCCAAGTCAATGAGGCACACTTCATACCCAGCCCAATCTTCCCAGGCCCTAAGCGGGTAGTGTACTCTGCCCTGGCTCCCACCCCAGAATCCAGAACATGTCTCAACAATGATTACCACCACTCAGTGTCCCAGGCATATCATCAGAGGAGTCCTGAGCACCATCCTGGGACTGAATTTCACCAGAGCTTGCCACTGGTCCAGCGAGCCGAAGTCTACATCTATCTTGTCAACCCATCGCCTTCCAGCCCAGAGCACACCGCTGAACAGTCCACCCGCCCCTTTTCAGCATCTCGCACCATCTTGGTCAAGGACACATTGGCAAACCGGGTATCTGTTGGCCACACCTGGGAAAGTTCCAACCAAGGCCCCACAGGGCAGATTATCTGTGACACCCACACACAACGCAAGAGCATATGGGAGAGAAAGCACCAAGCTAGCACTCTGCAGTTTAGCCCAGACTATGAGAAGCTGGCAGGAAGCAGTGATGGTGCCAACCTGATCCACAACCCATCTGTCCTGGCAGACACGACAAGAGGAGCTTCTGAAACAGCACCACCCAACATTAGCAATTGAAGGTACCATACAACTGGATTTACCACTCAGCTGACTTCAATTCCTGGCATGGATGAGATTCCGATGTCTGATGAACCCTGGGGGATCTGAACTAGGTGGGTGGGAATAGTACAAATGGCATTCTCTGCTATTTTGTGGTGCTGTCAGGACGTGCTGGGTTCAATAAATAGCAAAGCACAAAGCTCCTAGTTATGCAGATTCTCTGTAGTGACAGCTGGGGGTGTGGGAAGAGCCCAGGTGGCATGGCTTCTTCATATAAGAAGCAGCACTTCACTTGTACATTTTGACCCCACCCAGGTTTCCTAGCTATGCATTGCAATTCAGTCTCTGTGGCAGGAATGCTCAAGTGAGTATGAGCTCCGTGATTTCTCCTCTAAACGGATATTAATTTGGGGCACATAATTGTCAGTAGGTGTAATAAAATGTGTCTCTGGTCTTGGCACAAATGAGAAACTTTCTGCAGACCATCTTGGGGTCAAGAAGGGAAATAGCCATTCTGATGAAGACTCCAGTTCTCACCCCATCCCATACCATCCTGGGAAACTGATGCAGGCATGCTCATGGGGTATCAGTTTGAGAAGCATGCCTCCCATGTGCCCTTCCTATCTAGGGACGTCACTCCTGTCAGTCCCAAAGTTACCTACATTCCACACAAATTTCATGTCCCCTTACTTTTTATTGATGAAAATTATTTACATCATTAAAAATAATCAATCATGGAACTCAGATGAAAAGCTGTTTACACTACATTGATCCTGCAACATTTTAAGTTTTATGTATGTATAATTTTTGTGCCCCTCTTTGAAGGTCTTTATTATCCATTGCATCCAATATTTGGGCCTTGGCAAGCTAAGAGCTTTGGTGAGAGGAGCCTGGCTTGCTGTGGAAGCATTTTGTATGACCTGCCATTGCAGTTTGAACTCAGGGGATCCTTTGCAATACCTGCTCTAAATGGTCTGCAAGCAGAGTACTGCTGTAGTCTAACAAGTGGTCACAAGAGCTGGGCTTGGCACATCTTAATGAGTTTGCAACAGAGGGCATGCCTCCCAGCCCAGGTAGCCAGATACGCACTCGCTCTGCTTCAGCTAGCATGCTAAAAATAGCTGTGGGGCTGTTGCAGCACCAGCGGCATCACAGGGTAGCCGTCTGAGTACAAGCCCACCTGAACCCCTGGGTCTGTACTCGGGTTGATAGCCCATGCCTCAGCATAGAATCATAGGACTGGAAGGGACCTTGAGAGGTCATCTAGTCCAGTCCCCAGCACTCACGGCAGGACTAAGCATTATCTAGACCAGGGGTGGGCAAACTACGGCCTGCGGGCAACATCTGGCCCATGGGACCGTCCTGCCCAGCCCCCAAGCTCCTGGCCTGGGAGGCTAGCCCCTGGCCTGCTGTCCCCCTGCCCCTGCAGCCTCAGCTCGCTCGCTCCGCCGCCGGCGCAATGCTCTGGGCAGTGGGGCTGCGAGCTCCTGGGGCAACACAGCTGCAGAGCCCGGCCTGACCCAGTGCTCTGTGCTGCATGGTGGTGGTGGTGGTGGCAGCGGCGGCAGCATGGCCTGGCTCCAGCTGGGCGGTGCAGCTATAGTGCCGCCGGCCACCGGTGCTCCAGGCAGCACGGTAAGGGGGCAGGGAGCAAGGGAGGGGGGTGGATAGAGGGCAGGGGAATTTGGGATGGTGATCGGGAGCGGGGGTGTGAATGGTGGTCGGAGGGAAACGGGGTTGAATGGGGGCAGGAGAGGTCTCGGGGCAGTCAGGAAGGAGGGAGGTTGGATGGGGCAGTAGGGGGCAGTCAAGGGCAGGGATCCTGGGGGGCCCGTCAGGAATGAGAGGCGGGG
Source organism: Malaclemys terrapin pileata (assembly GCF_027887155.1). Taxonomy (NCBI): domain Eukaryota; kingdom Metazoa; phylum Chordata; order Testudines; family Emydidae; genus Malaclemys; species Malaclemys terrapin. Next base: position 12,660,769 of record NC_071516.1, on the reverse strand, counting down.
TTGGATGGGGTGGCGGGGGTCCGGGGGCAGTCAGGGGACAGGGTGTGTGGATGGGGCAGGGGTCCCAGAGAGGCCATCAGGAAACAGCACGGGTTGGATGGGGCAGGAGTCCCGGGGGGGGGGGGGGCAGATAGGAGGTGGGGGCCAGGCCACAACCCCCTCCCCTAACCGGCCCTCCATACAATTTAAGAAACCTGATGTGGCCCTCAGACCAAAAAGTTTGCCCGCCCCTGATCTAGACCATCCCTGACAGGTGTTTGTCTAACCTGCTTTTAAAAACCTCCAATGATGGAGATTCCACAACCTCCCTAAGCAATTTATTCCACTGCTTAACCACTCTGACAGTTAGGAAGTTTTTACTAATGTCCAGCCTAAACCTTCTTTTCTGCAATTTAAGTCCATTTCTTCTTCTCCTATCATCAGAGGTTAAGGAGAACAATTTTTCTAACTTCTTCTTGTAACAACCTTTTATGTACTTGAAAACTGTAAAGGCCTCTCTCAGTCTTCTCTTTTCCAGACTAAACAAACACAATTTTTTCAATCTTCCCTCATAGGTCATGTTTTCGACTTTTAATCATTTTTGTTGCTCTTCTCTGGACATTCTCCAATTTGTCCACATCTTTCCTGAAATGTGGTGCCAGAATGGGACACAATACTCCAGTTGAGGACTAATCAGCGCGGAGTAGAGCAGAAGAATTACTTCTCATGTCCTGGTTACAACGCTCCTGCGAATACATCCCAGAATGATGTTTGGTTTTTTTGCAACAGTGTTATACTATTGACTCATCTTTAGCTTGTGGTCCTCTATGACCTCCACTATGACCCATCCACACTGCTATTATTAGTGCGCTAGCTGGAGCGGAGCTAGCTCATGTCTGTCTACCCAAGCTGGGAGGCACGCTCCCAGTAGCAGTGTAGACATACCCTGCGAGGCCTTAACTATGGTAGGACAAGAGATTGTGATTGGCCCCATGCTGCCTAGCACATCGACTACCAAGACTTTGCCTGTAGTGTAGACAGCTGTTAAACTATATGCTCATTGTTCTGTGTTTGTACAGCACCTAGAACATGACTCAGGACATTAATTAACCATCGGAACAACTTACCAAGGATCGTGGTGGATTCTCCATCACTAACCATTTTAAAATCAAGATGGGATGTTTTTCTAAAAGATAAGCTGCACTAGGAATTATTTTGGGGAAGTTTCCTGGCCTGTGTTATCATCTAGTCTGACCTGTATCAGAATGGTCCCTGCTGGCTCTGGAATCTATGACTGGGGGTCCTACTTGTTAGCACAGTGGAAATAATAATAATGAATAATTTAAATAAATAAATAAATAAATAGCTGATCATGATAGACTCTAGTGGGGAGCTTACCTAACAGCATCAACCATGGCCTCTTTTCCTAGTGTTATCAATGGCCTAAGAGTCACATTCTGCTGCCAACCGACATTCTGTGGAAGGTAAAAGTAAGCTGTAACAAATTAACTCCGTGGAGATGTGAGAGTGTTGGAGAATACAGAATCTGGCCTAATACCTATTTTCAAAGCACTGTGCAATGTCTGTTGGGAATTCCCAATTCTGAAATAACTCAGAAGATTAAGCTGTTCCATCAAAAGACTCCAACTGAAGCAACACACATGGGCAAGGGAGAGGTCCTCTGTTTGAATGTTCCATTAAAAGTGACCCACAAAGGATTATAAAAGCAGGTCTGTTGTAGCAGCTGCACAGAGATGAGCAAAGGTCACCATGCATTCAGGCCACCAAAACTAAGAGAAAGAGAAAGGGCTGGAGAATGTATTTCCTCCTACAAAACAAACCAAATGTGATTCAGTGCAACTTCCCCCCAGGATGTCTCAACCCTCCTGCCACTCTCAGCCTGGACAGTGGCCAGCATCCAGATTAAGCATTAATAAAACTAACAAGCTGAACAATTCCCACAGTATATTTCTTATTCTTTGGATAACTAACTTAACCACAGAGCGTCCAAAAGGGATGTCCCATTCAAGGTTGCTGCAGTAACCAACAAGCAAGGTCTCCATAGCAAATCCAAGTGCAAAGCCCTTCAAGCCTGGCAGAAAGCAGCAGCATTAACTGAAATAGGTCAACGCTCCACAGTAGCTCTGCTCAGTTTTAAAAATAGTAATAATCAGTTCCCTGTGATGGGGCCTGATCCAAAGCCCCCTGAAAGGAGGGCATTCAATGGCCGTTGGATCAGACTCATGGTATGCACATGCTTCACAGTCCTCTCCCAAGGAGAAACCAGAGAGAGATGGGGAATTGCTTGGAAAAGCTCACAGGGGAGTCCTTCCTCAGCAGCCCTAGAACTGGGAGGAAGCCCAGTCACCCTAATGGGCTCTGACTAGTCTGTCTCCCTCATTCTCAACTCCCATACCGGTAGCCTCGCCCACTTTATTTTCACCATATTTACTCGTTCCCTCTGGTATGATCACTGGTAGTCAGGACTCTTTTGGCTGGGGTCGTAACACCTACATGATGGGGCAACGCAGTTCTCTTACTACAGTCCTGTGTTCTGGGATGTGGCTCAGTCAGGTCACACCAGCAGCTGAGCCGGCTTTTGCGAAGTAATGGGAAGTCAAAGTAAACAGAGGTTCACCATATTTTTTCTCCCGTTCTGGACGTACTCTACTGGTGCTGCCTGCCTGGCTGCAAGGAGAAAGAGGAACTGGAGTTCAGACATGTCATAGAACTGCTGTGTTTGTGCTCAGTGGAGAAAGCAGGTGATATTGTTCTCCACACACATTTCCTGCTGGCTGACGTGGGTAAGCATTTGTTTAGCTCTCAAAAGAGGGTAGACGTATTAGCCATCTGTTCTTGTGCAGGAGCAGGGAATCTGTTATGAGCCTGATCCTGCACCACTTAGATGAAGTGGAGATTTGCTATTGCCATCAATTGAAGCAGTATGAAGAACTAGGGAAAGAGGGTAAGTGAAATCAATGAGTTTTGTAATTAGCCGTTAGTAATCCAAGAAGGAGCCCACACATCTCTAATGGCAGAAATAAGGTAGGTGTCAGTGGTATGAATCAATGATCATGAAGACTCTAGGCCTAGGAATACTAAGAATTGGTCATATAGCAGGGAAAATGTGTGACCAACCACAGGCTGTCTGCACTATACATTGTGGAAGGTAGGCAATGGCTTGTGACTCCACCAACACATGTATGTCACAAAACAAAGCACAAGATTACATCAGGCATGCAATTTTTCAAACATTGACTCTCTTTATTGCAAAGTGGCATGAGCTTCTCATTCATGCAGTTATGCTGGGAGATACTCAGCCAGCACTATTAAGATGGGGCCTGATCCTGCCTCATTGTAGTCAATGTGGCCTTGAAGGGGAATATGACACTTTGAGAAACAGGAAGGTGGACTGCTTCCTCCTTAATCATTCATGAAGTCTATAATGTGTGGAGCAATAGAATCAATGCAACCAAACATATAAATGGACAACTGTGGAGTTCAGATTTAAAAAAAAAAATTGCCTTAAAACAACTGGCTTTTTGTTTGGGGGCTTTTATAAAAGAAAAATATCTTTAGAAAACTCTAGTCCAAATCTGTTTTTCCCAAGTGTTCATCCTACAAAGGCAAGACAGACCAAGAAGTTTTTTTTTTATTGTGGACAGACTTCTACCTCTTGTAATGGGCCCTGGTACAGAACCCTCTCCTTCCCAGCCATACACACAAAAGGTAAATTCTGTTTGCTTCATTTACTTCCACAAGCAATATGATCAAGTAAGCAGCAGGACAGATTCCTAAAAGAGGATGGCTGAAGAACTATCATACCAGAGTCAAGAACATGTTTGGGAAGATGTGGGTATAAAACACTAAATCAAAGTAAAATGGCCACATGACTTGTCCTGGGTTGCCAGTTCTTCAACTTTCTTATGTTTCACCATGATAATAGGAAAAAATCAGATATAGATTTTTCTTGTCAAATTAACTTTTAAGTACTATGTAGAATGAGACCAGTTACTCTTCTATGTGCACTGGAGGAAAGTAACATTTTGGAAAAGAATCTAATTGATGAAACAGTATTACAGATTTGCAACAATAGCTATGTTTAATGCCCACTTTCTGTTCTTTCAATTCTTTGTTAAAAGCAGGGCTGGGGTTCAGCTGGTATGCAATAGTATGGCATACTGACAGCTCGCTGAAATTCCGGTCTTGTTTTCCACACAGTCAGTTTTCATTTCAAAAGAGCAGCAACAACAACCATAACAAAGTCTCTGGTTTGTCATGGTTGTGATGCTAACTTCAGAACTGTGAACCGGGTCTAAGAGATGCAGAGATGGCTATGGGTATGTCTACACAGCAGCGGGGAGGTGTAAAGTCCCACATAGGCAGACATATATGCCACCCAAGGACATACCTGTGGGGTTGGGCAGGGCAGCTAGGCAGAGCTGTCAGGCCACTCTGCTATTATTAGCTGCTAGCCTGAGCAGAATTAGCTGGTGTATGGGGAATGACACATCTTATTTGCTGGGTAGACATACCCTATGGGAGTCTGCAGAGAGCCTGGGACATTATCTCTGAGAGGTTTGAACTGCCCCATTCATCTATGTCAGGGGTTCTCAAACCGGGGGTCGGGACCCCTCAGGAGGTCACGAGGTTATTACAGGGAGGGTGTCAACCTCCATCCCAAATCCCGTTTTGCTCCAGCATTTATAATGGTGTTAAATATATTTAAAAGTGTTTTTAATTTATAGGGGGGGGGTCGCTATGTGAAAGGGGTCACCAGTAAAAAAAGTTTGAGCCACTGATCTATGTGAAGTGTCAACTCTGATGCCTAGTGATGATAATGTAAATACTGTTAACTATTTCACTGCTGATGTAAGAAAGCAGAGGGAGATTCACAGCACCATATAATTCACTGAGTCATGTCTCCTTTTGGTGCCACAAGTGGCTCGTGTTTGGGAGATGCCATCACTTACTTCTCTGCCATCATGAAGGAGCAAGCTAAAGGAGCTTAGCAAAGCCCAGGGGCATATCCAATGTCTCACCCAAGGAGAGTCAACCTCAAGGAGTCCAATGGAGCTCAGAGAACTCATATTATCATATTTTAAACATCTGCACAATCTACTGTGAACACTCTCATTTTGGCAACTTATGTGGGTGGAGTTTATTTTGTGGGCGGAACGTGGAAGAGTAGGACTAGTATCATTTTCCCTTCAAGTCAACCCCCGCTTAAAACACACTTTTCCAACAAAGCCTTTTAACAATAACTCACCAACGAAAGAACATTGTCTGTCTGTCCCGCTTTGAGAAAGAGCCCTAATGTAGACTGTGTACTGTTTGTCTAATTCAGCCTGTACACACCTGACCTTGTCTGCTCTGGCTTTTCTTTTAAAATCTCCCACCTTTGCAGCTCCATTTGTGGTAGCAGAGGTGGAAGTGCTAGTGTAGATCAGCTGCCAGTGTTTTAACTGCTGTGTCATCTGCAGTGCTGCACAGGGGGAATTACAGCTGTGGGAGATTTTAAGAAAAATGGCAGCGTAACCACAGTCCTTGGGGCAGTGTAGCACCCATGTATTCCTCTGCGTTCATGTACATTGAAGGTGCTCCTTACAAAATAGCAATACATTAAAAGAGACACGTCAAATCGCTTATCTGAAAAACAAAAGTTTGAGGGCATAACCAGAAGTGTGTGAGCTGAGGAGGAACTGCTAGTGGTTCATTTAGTGCATCCCTGAGTAGGGAGGCAGAACAGATTTCCTCACCATCTAATCCATCTCTGGATAGGCCTTGAATCTCACCAGAGGAGTGGGCTCTCACAGTCTCCTTTGTGGTGTTGCCCAAATTGTCCTTAGTTATAGGGCAACACCACAGGTTTGTCTCCCCTGGGGAGGCGGGGCCGGAGCCCGGCTGTGGGGCGGAGGGAGAGGATGGTACAAAAAATGGGCCAACCAAAAGAATCCCTTTGTCATACAGTACTCAGAGCGGGAAAACCTATGGGATTTAAGAACATAGGAGACAGGCAAAGAACCACCCAGGATAGACAGGGATGGTGGAGCCTCATTTGTGCCCTAGGTGACAGCTGATGGCACAGGAAGCATTCAGACTCAGATACAGGGTGCCTAAACAGTACCCAAAAAACACGTGCATGTGCCTAATGTGCACGCTCTGTGTTTGCATGCTCAAATGCCTGCTTTGCACATGCAAACATCTGTTCATACATGCACCAATTGTACAGGTGCAATGTCGAAGGGCCAGTTTAGAAATGGGGTTGATAAAGGCACCCAGCTCCTCATCTCTATATTTATTTTTTCCAGCGCTTGAGCTAAAACCTCAGGCCTGCCCCTTGTACTACGTAATAAGAGAACAAGTTGTCCCAGCCTTCTCCTTCTAGCACCCCTTTGTGGTCTAGTGCAGCCCCAAAGCACAAAGTGAGCCAGCCAGGCGAGGCACGCAAGCCCTTTGATTAATTTATCGGAGTGCCTGAAAATGTGCCAGTGATTAAACATTTGCAGTCACGATTGCTGCAAAGTTTAAAAAAAAAACCACCTCGTTTTAAGCGGCTTTTACTGGCGGGCTCCTGGGCACAAACATTTGCTTTGCAAACATATGTTTCCTACTCAAATTCAGTGCTGCCTGCTCCGCTCGCCCTCTCACTCCACCCTATTCAGCTTGCCTCTCTCCTGCTGCTGATTTGCATGCAGCTTTCACCCAGCAGAAGGCTCCCGCTGAGGCTGCTGGGACTTGTAGTCTACATCAAAAAGAAGCAGGCGTTTGGGAGATTTTCGTGGGAATTTTAAAGACTCTTCCAGGAGGCGCCTCCAGACTCAAGTACCAAGGTACATACAAAGAGTACTAGGCCCCTAACCGTGTGTGCATTAGATTCCCGGGGAAACCTCAATCTAGAAGTAGATTAGAAAAATTAAGAGATGCAGAGAACTGCCCATTTATTTGGCCTTTTCAGTGCATGAAAATATATATTCCCCTTGCACTTACATAGGCAGTTCTAGCTGGAGAAGTGGAGACATCCCTAGCTACAGAGATATTGTGAGATTTAGAGCCAGTGCATGGCATTAACCAGGAAAGAAGCTAGATTTAGCAATTGGCAAGCCAGAAAGGGTTTATTTACTTTTATGTTGTACCCCATCCCCTATCCGTTGTCTGGTTAGACTGTAAACCCTTCGAAGCAGGGATTGTTTCCTTTCTGTATTTGTACAGCACCTAGCACAGTGGGGCCTCAAGCCCAAATGGGGCATTTGGGTACCACCATAATATAAATACTAACAATAACCATTACAGGGTTACCCTTTTTTATTTGCCTTTTTGGATGTGTCTCTCTCTCACACACACACAGTCTCTCTCTCATCACACACACACACAGAGAGAGAGAGAGAGAGAGTCTCTCTCTCTCTCTCTCTCTCAGCTAAACAAGCAAATTTAGCCGAAATCCAAAGACGTGGAAAAATAAGTATTTCCCAGTTTCTCGACGTCTCTCTCTAGCTACAGTTACAGCTCGAGGCAATCACTTAGTAGCTCGCTTTTGCAAAACACGTTGAGACAAAATGATGCATCATCCGAGCGCGTGTCTAAAATGGAGTAGCTGCGAGGTGACCAGATGTCCCGATTTTATCGGGACACCCCCTATATTTGGGACTTTGTCTGATCTGGGCATTACCCCCATCCCTTGTCTCGATTTTTCACACTTGCTATCTGGCCACCGGGCTGGAGACAGATGTGTCCCTCTCTCCAGCTGACACGCTCGGTGGCCTCGGTTAATGTCAGCCGCGGCGCGGTTTGCAGCCCGCTCAGTTCCCTTTGGCTCCTGCCTCGCGTTGTTATTTCAGCGGCGGCTGCTTCATGGCAGCCCCGGCTCCCCGCCCCGCCCCCAATCGACCCTCCCCGCCGCGGGTGGGAACTACAAGCCCCGGGGGCCTTTGCGCCTCCGGGGTTTGTCTCCCGTGGGGAGGCGGGGCCGGAGCCCGGCTGTGGGGCGGAGGGAGAGGATGGTACAAAGCCCGGCGCGGCGGCTGGCAGGCAGCGGCCGCTTCTGTTCCCCGGCGCCCTGCGGGAGGTCATTGCACAAGAGGGGCTGGAGCCAGGGCTCTTCGCGGGCAGCGGTTCCCGGTGCATGGGGGACAAAGCGACAGCTGCTGCTCCCGCTGCCTGCTGCTGCGTGGGGGCGGCCCCGCCTACCTCTGCCCCCAGCTGCGTGTGGTGAGGAGGAGGATGACGACCCCGGCCCAGGGTGTCTCACGCCTCTTCTGAGCCCCTGAGCCGTTTGCTCCCGGCCGCCCGTGGCATTTTGGATGCTTTTTGCAGCGGCCGCCGCCCCGCGCCCGCAGCGCCATGCACACCGTGCAGAAGGACACTACCTTCACCAAGATCTTCGTCGGGGGGCTGCCCTACCACACCACCGACTCCTCCCTGAGGAAGTACTTCGAGGTGTTCGGGGACATCGAGGAAGCGGTGGTGATCACCGACCGGCAGACGGGCAAATCCCGGGGATATGGTTTTGTAAGTGCGCCCCCTCCCCTCCCCCAGCCCAGGCAGGTGCCGCGGTGATGGGCGCGGAGTGAAAGGCGGGCGTTAGCCGGGGCTGGTGCCCTGGTCGCTTCCTCGTGTTGGTCCTAGTAGCCCGGCTCAGGCATGTCCCAGAGGAGCCCGGTCTCTGAAGCTGGGGGAGTTGGTGATTGTAACTTGCTTTGTGTCGGGTAAAGAGCGAGTGAGCCTGGGATCCCCCCTCTCCCAGGGAAGAGAGCCCCTACCCCAGGGAAACACCGTCCTCCCCTCCCCACTGTATCCCATTAGCCTCCTCTAGTTGTCAAGGGTGGTTCCTTGCGGGCCTTTCTTCCCCTGGATTCTCTCTAACGCAGGGGAGAATCTCTCTGTATGCCCCCCACGCTCTCCATGGGCAAGACCTCCCCTTCATTGCTCTGCTCTCGCACCAGCTAGCGTGGGGGTTACACAGGGCTGGGTGGTTTGGAGGTCTCTTCTGTGCAGAGCCACCCTCTGCTAAAAAGTTGGTTCCCCCTTCTTCATCGCTCAGATCTGTTTTTCTTCCTCCAGGACAGACTGCTGAACGCAGGAGAGCTCGGGTGTGGGGGTGAGGCAGAGAGTAACTCCCCCACCCCCAAGACAAAGGCCCTTGATTGAGAGCATTGGGGATAAGAACCTCCGGTGCTGGCTGTTCTGTAGTTCATTTCAACACCCCTTCCCCCACGCGTTGCTGGCTTGTTTCTTTAGAGCGCTTCAGTGAAGCACATTCTGTACAGCCTCAATTTCTGCATCTTCTGTATGATTCATGAGTGTGTCCTTTGCTTCAAGTTTCCTTGAGCAGCCTCTGCTTTAGGGAGTGTTGGGTGGGAGGGGTTAAGTTACTCTACCAACTTGTGTGTGCTAGAGTGGAAAAAAAAATTGCTGGCAGATCCCCAGGAGAGAAACTTGTTGGTGCTTTCTGTTTTCACCCGAGTGCACAGGACCCATTCTTGTCCCTCTGAGTCTTCTCCCTCCCCCGCAAACTGAGATTTCAAGAAAGCAAATTTAACTCCTCACCCAAAATAAGCCAACTTCATCAAGCCCCACTCAGTGTAGGTTTTGTGGAGAACCATTGCTACAAAACAGGTTGTGCTTAACTCCAGGTGACCATGGCCGACAGAGCTGCAGCTGAGAGAGCGTGCAAAGATCCCAACCCCATCATTGATGGCAGAAAAGCAAATGTGAACCTGGCATATCTGGGAGCAAAACCAAGGAGTATTCAAACTGGTGAGTTCTCAGCTCTCTCTGTTCGAAGAAGCCTTCGTTGCAAAATGGGAAATGTGTTGGTAATTGATCTGAAAAGCCACACTGGCCACTCAGTTTTGCCTCTTTAGTGCACTATGTAATTCAGCTTTCTCAGCTCCCCGTTTCCTTACTTGAACTTTCTATGCCAAAATTATGTGTGTGTATCTGTATATACACGCAGCCTCACATAGTTGGGATAAGGATATTGTCCCTGGAAGCTAGTGCATTTATATTCTTTTTCTTACAACTGCTATAGTATAATTGTTTCTACCACTCCACCTTTGGGTTTATTGCATGTTGTAGAAAATGAGTGCTTGTCTCTTTGTACGAGTGAGTTTTCTGTGTTCAGAATTCCAGTCTGATCTGTGTGCATGTTACATGAGTATATTTAAAATAATTGTACCTCTAAAAAGTATTCTGTTAGGGAGTTTAAAATGTTCTCTCTCTCACTCACACACACACACACACTTGTGCATGTATGCATTATAATATCTACACACTGTAGTGAATGCTTTTGTTTAATACTAATGCTTTCCCCATACTTTTTCAGGTTTTACTATAGGTGTGCAGCAGCTACATCCAGCCTTTATTCAGCGACCATATGGGTAAGTGAAAGTATTTTTTTTATGTAGTTAACTTCAGTCAGTTTGAAGTCAAATGCTTGAATCAACTTCCTCATTTTTAAAATGTGTGAGAACTCTAAGTCATAAAGAGGAATACAGCTTCAGCAGCAGTAATTCAACTTCATAGTACTTTTTCTTTTAGGCAAGCATTGGAAAAGTTTTGTGTAGCATTTTTTTTTTTTTTTTTTTTAATTTTCAGTTTTCATATGACTCCTAAAGATCCTCTTTTCAGCATCAGCAAATCCGTCTTCATAAATCACGAGAGGTTTGTTTTGTAATAGGTTTTCTTGCTTCTTTGGCAATTCAGAGAATGCAGAAGAATCCAAATAAGTGGCATGTATTTTTCTTGTCATAATATTATTTAAGGTGTCAAAACAGTCAAGAAAATAACATGTTCCATAGCATGCTTTTTGCACAAGATCTACTCTCTCCATCTTGTTTCCCATGGAATCACACTTGAGGTACCATTTTAGTCAGGGAAACAAACTGAACTGGAAACAAAGTCTAATACTTAATGAAAGTAACATTAGGTCAAAAATTGATTCTGGACAGATGTTATACACGGCTTGAATAGTCTGTAAAAGTGGGCTTTTGTCTGCTGTTTTCAATAGCTTATACCATCCCGACTCAGTCCGAGAAGTCCTCCTTTTTATACATCTAATAGGATCTGGCAGCTGCTCTGGAAAATACAAGTGTGCTTCAGGAGAACAATAGCTACTGTCATACTGTCTTCATTTAACTGTTAAATGATTGATGCCGTTCTTTTTCACATCATTTCAGAAAGTGAATCTTGATAGTGGGTTTTTGTTTAGAGCATCAAAAAAGTGCACCCATTTTCTTAAAGTTCTTGAGCACTGCCATTTTGTAACTTTATATGACAATATACCTCGTTTTTATTTAAACAATATTTCATTCCTTCCCTGTCCTTAATTCATAGTCTCCTTCTTTCATTCCTGTCCCCTCACACCTATAGGCCCACAACTGTCTTGGTATTCTTTCCAGCGAGTGTATGGATGTAAGAGGCGGTGTTGCCGTAATAGTACTCACACCATATGCTGAGTGTGTATTGTTAAAACATGCTAGGTTTCTTAAATAGTTAAGTCTGTGCTGGAAGGACTGGAGTAACATCTGTTGTGAAAAGAAGTCTTTCGTCTGAGGTGCGAAGAGCAGAAATGTTTCAGGTAGACAGTATTTTTTGGTCTTGTCTTTTTAAAGCTTTGTTTGCATGTGAAATACAACAGCTTTCTCAGCTAATGAGACAACTAGTAACCTTGGTATTTCTGGCACATGCACGCTAGAGGCTTTTCTAAAGGGTGCACAAGCACATAATTAATGTGGATCTTAAAAACTGCCCTCAACAAGACTCTCCCCATGTGAAGTGTAAAGAGAAGAATAATGCAGTGAAACAAACTAAGCGCCGACTGAAGTCAGTCGGCTTTGGATCAGGCCCTAACTCAAGCAAACATGCTCTTGTCATTTCTGTCCCTGACACCCTGCACAGCCATTTCAGCCATATAGGCGGGGCAAACAAAAGGCTCTTTTTTGCAGAGGTTTTTATAACTTCCTTTTAGCTTCACGTATTAAGAAGTGTGAGACTGAATGTGTTCATTGTGATCCACAGTTAGTGTTCCATTTCTTAGGCCTCAGTTTCATCATTAAAACCAACGGGGATACATTTAGTACATATGACAATGAGCACTACAAATTATTTATCAGTTGCCAAGAGATGGAGGAGGAGGGAGGGGATTATAGATCTCATTTGCAAGCATCAGTAAACAAGAATTTCACTGCATTCTTCTCTGGCAATAATTTAATCACAGGAAACGTGCATTGGCAAAAAAGTCATACAGTTTACCTTGGTGCCATGAATTGTACTATGTTTCCAAAGTGAGGTGTTCATTTGAGCAACAAAGTCTGTCAGTTCTGATTTTGTCCTTTCAAAGCAATCAGCAAAGTAAAAGCCAGTCTAGGGTCTAATCCTGCATTTCTTGATAATCCAAAACTTCATCTGACGCCAGTGGGATTTTTGGATCTATTACGCTTCTAGAATCAGGCCGCAGTTTGTTTCACTTTAAGTTTAATTTAGTCATCTCCCACCCTCTTTGGTAATTGGCTTGTCTACTATTCAGTGACTTACAAATATTACCTAAATAAGTAACCTGTTTCTAAGCTACCTACATACTTGGTACAGGGGCAAAACACACTTCCAATGCTGTGCCACTCACAAACATCCCTATTAAAGTGTTAATGTTCCAATAATGGAATGCTGGGATTTAGAGACCGCTGCTACGGTTCTCTGCATCTCAGATGCTGCCGCAGAACACAGCAATGAAGTGGTTAATGAATAATTTATTAAATGCTACACAATGAACTAGTTTTAAAAAAAAAAAAAAAAAAACTAACTTCAGAATCCTGCTGAAGAGCATGCTGAGTAGCGAAGGCCCAAAATGCAGACTGATGGGGGAGGCAGGAGCTTATTGAACTTAAAATGAATAGGTGTTTTCATGCAGGTTAAAAACCCTAAATAACCGTGAAAGGTATTCTTTTTGGTAGCTTTAAATTTAAACCTTTCCCGGCACTGCTGGGGACCCAAATGCAGCTGCAGCATTAGGCTAGTGCATACAAAACAGAAAGTGAAACTAAATCCGCTTCTGTGCTCTTCACTCTGTTGAAGCAGCGAAGCTAATCAATAAATAAACAACACAAAGGGGAAAAGCAAACTTAGATTTTTTTTTTTTTTTTTGAATCTCCAAATTCTAATCTAAGATTTCAATAACACAAGCACAGTAGTATTTTCCTAATTTTTGAGAGGCACTCTAAATTTATGGGCACAATTTTGCATCCACCGATTGTTCCTGCAACTAACAGGCTTAGTTTGTAGAATTGACACAGTTGGCTATCTTGTTTGTGGAAAGTTGGGAAGCTAAATGTCTGAGTTCCACGAATTTGTGTCTGCAGTTATCTGTGGGCATGATTACTTGAAGACATAAAATTGCACCCCGATGATCAGAACATGTGGTGAGGCAACAATCGGAGCTGTTTTTGTTGCTATAGTGTCCCTTTAAAATTTTCCCCAAGAACATCTGAGACTTTATAAAAAGCAATGAGGGGCAACTGTGTAGATGGTTTGACAAGAAACCTTTGGGGCAGCTGCAGTGTGGTGTATGCAAAGCTGGCTTTAAGTCCTCCTTTGTGGCCCTCTGATCTAGGGGCTGCTGTGCATCAGCCTGTCATTTGGCATAAACTAGAACCGGGCATAGGGAATTCCTGGCTACATCCTCTATCCTCAGACATGTCTCATGCTCTGGTCAGCAGCAGTGTGTGGCATAGGCACTGCTACAGCTGTTCTACCCCCACCTATGGAGCCCTCTATGGGGGGCGGGGAATCTTTATTTGGCTGAGTAAGCTGGCTTTAGGGCTGCTTTCTGCACTGTTGGACTATTACAAAGGTGGTTTAATGCAGCAGGATGTGGCCCACTGAGTAAAATACCTGTCTGAAGTGGGTCTGGTGCCAGCTATTGAGCCTGATTCTCCATTGCCCTGCACCTTGTGTAGTTGCTTATATCAATGCAAAGTGGATGTAAAATGCTACCAAACCAGATTGGCTTGCACTCCCGTAAGTGACTACCCAAGGTAGAGGCGAATGGAAAAAGTACACCGCATCCAGTTGTGTTGGGCCTGCTTGCTCCAGGTCAGCGTGTGGCCGCTGTCACTTTTGCCTTGAAATAGTTAAATCTTTTCGGTTTCTTTCACAATCTGCTGCTACAACCAGGAAGTGAAGAAAGTCCCTTGGTAGTGGTTATCCTTAATGCCGTTCAATTGGGGTGCAAATAAAAAGAAATTTTCTTCTCTTCTCTGTGGTTTTGCTGTTTTAAAAGTCACACACATTCCTGACTGTGGTGCCTCCCCATGCTCTGGCTTCCTGTTGTACGACTCATCAAAAAACACCCTGCTGCAAGACCCCAGGCTGCTCTGTCAGTCACAAGCGGCTCCTGTGGGGTGGCTCTCGCAGCACCTGTTGTCTGTCTGTGCCAGTAACATGAAAGCTTTTTGGGAGATTTCCAAAGAAATAGTCAAATCCAAGTGGCTTCAGCTGTTAATTCCCAAGCATGGCGGACGCACAGGCCAAACAACTGCCAGTCAGAAAGGCTCCCTCTTGAACTGAATGCCTGTAAATACACACCTACACTGTACTGCTTTACCACTTTGTCTGAGACCTGTGTATGAAAGGAACAAAGATTCAGAGTGCAGTCAAGAGCGCCATTCTGTTCTGTTGGGCCCAATTCATCATTGCCCTGCATCTTGTGTGGTTGCTTTCACTAGTGCAAAGTGAATGCGTAAACACTGCCCTTCTCATCTGATAGCATCTTGTGCTTATTTTGCATGGGGGTAAATGACTGCTCAAAGCACAAGGCAGTGTCTGGCCTGTTTCATGAGCCAAATTCTTTATTCCACTACACTCTGAGCTACTCCACTAAGTCACTGTAAGAGTCAGTCTAATCTAGAATATAAATTCTGCCCCCACTCTTAAATGTGAGAGTAGGGGCTGGTCTCCTCTCATACTGACATAATGGCTTCAGTGGAATTACTCTTGATTCTCACCAGCGTGAGGGCAGTCTTTAGCAGTGGAGAACTGAGCCCTCCCACCTTGTGTAGAGGCTTACACCTGGGCTAAGTGGGTGCAAGATGCAACCATTCTGATCTGGTATTTAATACACCTAGGCCAAATGTAGTATTTACACTGGGTGCAAGGCACACAGGGTGTCTTCAGTATTGTGCCCTGAAAACTTGCTCAAAGCAGGTACTGAAAGTGTGATGAATGCAGCCCTAATAAATTCATGCTGAGGATACCAATAGGGGTATCTAATTAGCAGCCCTGGTAGTGATTTTTGGAGCAAGGACAGCTCTTCACTCCTGAATTATACTCAGATCAAGAACTTGTTTTTTCCAGAGGCCGTCAGACTTGGCAATGACTTTTTTTGATCACTACATAGTTGGGCTGGATTTAATCTCTTAAACTAGAGATGAAAGGCTCAGGACTGCATGGTTAACCCCTGAGCCTTCCATTCCGCACTCCCTCAAATCTGACAGCTGGATCCTGGATGACCCTAGCAAGCCCTCTGGAGCTGCCTTTACACGTTCCAGCACTCCTGAAACACAAATGTACTGAACCTCCACCTGTTCTACGTCTTTGGCAGTGATTGCATGCAAGTTGTGCAAGACTCACTGTACACACAGATGCAGCCAGGAGGCTTTGGAATAGATGGAAACATGGTGCAAAGGGAGGCATTCCACCACCTGGTCCTTCACAGTAGGTTTTGGAAGCAGGAAGAAAGAAGTGTCTTGGCTAGTTGAGGTCAAGGAGGTTTGGAAGTAGAACTGACCAAAATCTTTTGAATGTAAACTTTTTTTTTTCTCTGAAACATTTTGAGAAAAAGGGTAATTTAACTTTTTTGAGAAGTTTCATCTCTTTTGTTGGTACCAAAAAAAAAAACCAACAACCTTCTATCCCCGGCCCTCCCTCCCAAAATCTAACCACTCAAACAGTGTTTTATCAAAATCTTTAATTTACCAAAAATGTTTTGGTAAATTAGATTTTGATTAAAAAAAAAAGTTAATGATGACTTTTTGATTAAAGGTGGAAACATGCAAAATTTAAAAAGGTCAATTTTGATCCCTTCTGAAACAATACTTCTAAATATTTTGCAACTTTTTCCCCCCAACCAGCGCTACCTGGAGGTCTTAGGAGGATTTAAAGAGACTTCTTCAGGCTCTGGCCTTCTTTCAGTTGCAGTGGAGGGTTGGAAGTATTCAGCAAAAGGCAGCATTCTTGTGAACCCAAAAGTGGACTTCTTTATGCTTCTGTTTTCCTATCTGTAATTTGAAGATAATATTTACCTCATGGGGTGTTCTAAGACTTAATGTTTCTAGCACTCGCACTCCTTTGGTATATAGATATACAAAGTAGTACATTATTTCTTTACCATCAGTATATTCTGTTGTATCTGTGTTACATTGGAAGACAAGAGGTTGCTGTATACCTGAGATCTCATGGTGAGACTTCCAAGTCTGAGAGTTTTTCTTTGTCTTCACTGTGATGTGATTCTTGTTTTGTCCAGATGTTTCCATCAGCTCTGTTGCTTGAGTATTTTTAAGCCTGCTTGTCCAGAACTATTTCTTGTCCTTTAGAGCGTCTCTTTGGGGGGTTTTCTTGGGTGTGGAGGAAGCAAGATGTAGAGGATAAGGCTGTGGTCATGTTCAGCCTGGCACAACTGGGTTTTGATCTCGCATTGTGGGTTGAGCTGAGAGAGGAGGATTAGATCTTTGTTAGGGGATGTGCACACCACGTGTTTGTCACCTCTTTCATACCTCTGCACTAGCTGTACATCCTAGGAGCAGGTGTGGGTGGCGTCTCCTGTCTCTTTTTCCACCTGTTGCATTCTGTGGGATCTGTTTCCTGGATCTTACTGAGGGTTTTTTCCCCTCTACTACAATCAATTTTCTAGCGGGTGTTGTGTTTTGTTTTTTTTTTATCATCATAAGATAACCAAGCTGTTGCATCTTGATGTTGTCAGCCTCATAAAGTAATGACGTATTGCTGAGCCATATGGTTTAATGTTCCCCCACTCCTAAATTGCCTAGCCTTTCAAAATTAGGTTAAGTGGGAAATCCATTGATCTCTTTGATTTAACCACTTCTCATTCTCTCCAGTGGTAGCCTTTTGTGCCACTTCTGTGGCCAGCAGTAATAGCCTCAAGTCCTATTGTGTACATGTTTTCCACTCCTCTCCCCATCCCAGTCAGTGATGCTGGCATGTAGCCCTTACTAAACTGCTAAAGATAGTTAAGTCCAAAGCAGACTGTGAAGAACTTCAAAAAGATCTCACAAAACTAAGTGATTGGGCAACAAAATGGCAAATGAAATTTAATGTGGATAAATGTAAAGTAATGCACATTGGAAAAAATAACCCCAACTATACATACAATATGATGGGGGCTAATTTAGTTACAACAAGTCAGGAAAAAGATCTTGGAGTCATCGCAGATAGTTCTCTGAAAATGTCCATGCAGTGTGCAGAGGCGGTCAAAAAAGCAAACAGGATTTTAGGAATAATTAAAAAGGGGATAGAGAATAAGACTGAGAATATATTATTGCCCTTATATAAATCGATGGTACGCCCTCATCTCGAATACTGCGTACAGATGTGGTCTCTTCTCAAAAAAGATATACTGGCACTAGAAAAGGTTCAGAAAAGGGCAACTAAAATGATTAAGGGTTTGGAACGGGTCCCATATGAGGAGAGATTAAAGAGGCTAGGACTCTTCAGCTTGGAAAAGTGGAGACTAAGGGGGGATATGATAGAGGTATATAAAATCATGAGTGATGGGGAGAAAGTGGATAAGGAAAAATTATTTACTTATTCCCATAATACAAGAACTAGGGGTCATCAAATGAAATTAATAGGCAGCAGGTTTAAAACAAATAAAAGGAAGTTCTTCACGCAGCACACAGTCAACTTGTGGAACTTCTTACCTGAGAAGGTTGTGAAGGCTAAGACTATAACAGAGTTTAAAAGAGAACTGGATAAATTCATGATGGTTAAGTCCATTAATGGCTATTAGCCAGGACGGGTAAGGAATGGTGTCCCTAGCCTCCCTCTGTCAGAGGATGGAGATGGATGGCAGGAGAGAGAAGCCTGTTAAGTTCACTCCCTCTGGGGCACCTGGCATTGGCCACTGTCAGTAGACAGGATACTGGGCTAGATGGACCTTTGGTCTGACCCGGTACGGCCTTTCTTATGTTTCCTGGTTTTCTCCCAGAGTGTTTACTGCTTCCTTGTTGGGATTATGCTGTCAACACAGTTACTGACATGTTGAGCTTGCTTTGATTGCTGTGTAAATCTTCTTGCTGAACCTAAGAGAGAGAGCGTAAGACAGAAGAGGAGGCCAGAGGGAGTTTTCCTAAGATGCGCCTTGATTTTGTTAAAGGCAAATGAGTTGCAATGAAACACCTGCTAATCTTTAAGGCCGCCTAGAGGGCACCTAAGGCAAATCATATACATGTAAGGAGAGAATTATTGTTGAAGCATTTGTAGAATATCTATCTCTGTTTGGATCTCACTTGGAAAGGGCAAAAATAACCAGTTAGTGGCACAGAAGACGTTGAAGTAAGAGCGGTCCTAGACTTCCTTTCTCAGTGCTAACTTTAACAAACTTTATGTAGGAGACTAGAGGGTTCAGAAGTGTGGTGTCAGGTCACCGATTCCAATCCAACCCACAACAGTAGAGATGAATTGGTTGTTACCATCTGAAGATTGTTCTGGTGGCCTATGTGGAATGAGGTTGCTGGTCAATGTCGAAGTCCTGGTGGACAGATGCCTACAAAATCTCCGCCGAAGTTGGAAATCCTTGGCAATCACAACAGAGAAACCAGAGACTAAAGTATATCTGAACTGTGCTTCACCCTGAAGATGTTTGTTTTTGTTTTTCCCAGCTCCATGTCGGAGAGGAGGGACGATTTTGTCCCACTGAACTAGGACTCCTGATATGTGAGTTCAATTCCTAGCTCCAACAGTCTTCCTGTGTGGTCTTGAGTGAGGCACATAGGCCCCCCATCCTGCAAATGTTTGCACACATGCTTTACTTTAACCCTGGGAGTAGTCCCATTTACATGAGTGCTTGATGGTCCAGGGCCTATATTTCGGTCTTCCATTTGTACAATAGGAATTATACAGTCTTTAAAAGCTGTAAACTTTGAAAGCAGGGACTGTCCTTTGCTAGGTATTCGTACAGCACCTAGTGCAGTGTGGTGATCTCAGTGGAGGTGTCTATTGCTACTAAAAGTATGAGGCCTATTGGCATCCCAGAGCCAGGGGATGGCACGGGTATGGGATGGCAGGGAATCCTTCAGTACTGTTTAGAACAATGACTTCAGTCTGCAGGATGCTCAGACTAGCACCTTTCAACGCACTGAACCCAAAGGGATTTATCCTTTAAACATATATCTCTTAGCTGCTGAGCAGCCGGAATGAAAATAGAAGAACAGGAGTACTTGTGGCACCTTAGAGACTAACAAATTTATTAGAGCATAAGCTTTCGTGGACTACGGCTGTTACTCTGAAATGAAAATAGAGAGACCCAGTTCTAGTGGCCAGATGTCTTACGCTTGCACTTGTTGGCAAACACCAAGGGCTCTGTTTTCCTTTTTCTTCAAGAAATAAGGAGGCTGTTTGGCCAGTATCACTCATGTGCTGATCTTGCTGCCAGGTGCCCTGTACGTGGTGTACTCAAGCAATAGGCAACTTGGCATTTCTGTGCTAAACCTCCAAAGCAGGCTCGTGCCTCTGATGTGATCTTTGCACATACTGCTGATTCTTTCAATGCTTTGGCAGCACTGTTGTCCCCCCCACAGGATGGGGGACTTATCTGATTTATAGGGATGTTGTCAAGGTCGAACAGGAGGCCCACTGTATGGCCTATCATTTTATTTCTGGCCTGTGTACAAAGGGCTGTGTGGCAAGGCTGTTCCTAGAGAAGGGCAAGGATGGTGAAAAACAGCAGTCGGGCTACCCTCTTCCTAAAGCAACCAAGCAAAGCCCAACTTCATGGCTTCTTTGGGAGCTAGAGCTGAGCAGGATGTGGGAGTAAGAGCCACCCATCTTCCTCGCTGCTTCCCCCTAAGCCTGTCTCCTCTACTCTTAAATCTGTGCAGCACACCGAATGGCCCTGTAGCAATCCTGCTGCGTGGCTGGTGGCAGTGGGACTGCGAGGGTTTAGAAGAGTCCTGCCTACTTGCTGTTGTGGAGAGCTGTTGGGAAGGGGGAGAGTCCTTGGCAGCACACAACGTAGTCAGCACTCTTCCCTAGCAGCATGAGCGGCTAGTCACCTAGCTGTCTTGCCTCTTTCCTGGATGACCCTCAGAATGCCACCATCAGCTGCCTAACACAAACCCAACCTACAGTATTCTGAGCACTGCATCCTACAGTAGCAATGCTAACAGGGTGCGTGGGTGTGACTATAAGTGCTCTCAGGGAGAATCCAGCAGCTGGAGTTCTTAAAGGTAAGCCTCATAAAGGCCAAATGACCCAGTCAGCACATTCTGTGTAGGGTTGTTTCTTGTTTTTTAAAGCCTGTTTTGAATGTATTGGAAGCTGCATCTTTACTCTGTTCAAACAAATGTATCTTACATTTAAGCCAGCCCTAAAATGTTCAAATATATAAAGTGTTTCCAGCATGAACTGAATTGCAAACAAGCTATATTCATCCTGTTATTTTTATTCTGCAAAATATAATATCAATAGCTAAGTCTGCATGTCCTCCTCCGATGGCTCTATAACCGTATTTCATTGTCTTTTAATTTTGGCTATTGGGGCAGGTGTGGCGTTGTGCCACATAGTTAGGAACGTTGGGTTAGCGCCTTGATCCTGATCGCCAGCCATCTCACGCTGCCTTTGGCCAAAGGCGCAAAGCAAAGCCCTTGATGAGTCTCTCCAGCAGGCACCAATGATTCTAATTTTAGGTTTGACCATGTTGTTCATTGTGTTCTCCAAGTGTTTGTGGCCTCTACCAATGATTAATCATAATACTCTGAAGCATCTCGTATTGTTGCTATTCACAGGATGACTTTGATGTGTGATGACAATTGCTGATCACTTGACATTTTGTAATCACGCGGTGTATTCTGGATGAAGTTCTCTTCTGGCTTTCAGAACTTCTGGGGAGGCCCTAGAGTCTGATTGAAAAATATAGGTCAAAACTACATTGACATACCCAGATGACAGAATTCCACAGCAGGAGAATAAGAATCTTAAAATACCACTTCAAAATGTAATTAAATTATCCAAAAAGGCTTTTGATGAACTACACAGTTTGTTCCATTTTTACCAGGATCATGGACGGTTGCTACTTGCAGAAAAGATGGACGGCAAATGCAAATTGCGTTCAGCAAAGCTTTAAAAGGCTTATGAACAGTCTTCCTTAAAAATCTGGAAATACAGCTTCAGACCACTTGTGACTAGTAAGCCCAGCCAGCAGATAACTTCATCACGTTGCACTTGATTTTGTTGTGTTTTCTTTGTAGTTGCTAGTAATCAAAGCTGACCTTACCTGGGTTTGTAAGTGGTTTTTTAATCAATAAATGAGTTGCTGTCTGCTCAGCCAATTAAAGTCCAATTGGCATAAACCCTGATTGAAATGTCTAGCTGCAATTAAAAACTGCCAGTGGTCCCTTTAAATAGAACTGGATCCTGGAGTTGCTGTGTGTGATTTTTGAACATAATAAAAGAAGGTGTTTAGCATGCATTAGTACATGTGCTGGGCTGGGGCTTGGCTTTGGAAATGAAGTGCAGAAGTACATGCTACTCGGGTCTTAATACTGTTTGTTCTACAATGTCCTATTTGAGAGAAGCAAATACTAAGAGGAAGAAAATAGTCCAAAAGTTAGTGTCATAAACTGGTCAATAAACCGATCTAGCTTGTCAACTACAATTAAAGAAATACACTTAAAAAAAAAAAAAGTTTAGTGTTCTGTAGCTAAGTGATCAGAGAAAATAAAGCTGTTTGAGGTTTGTGGGGCGTTTTTAAGTCCAGTCCTGCCAGATATTGCCTTCAGCTCCCACCAAAGTTATTGGGAGTTGTGGGCTCAATGCCTTGCAGGGTCCCTTTCTCTTAGGAAAGTGCACGTGTATCCAGCCAAATGGCCAGGAAATAGATGTGGAGGGTGTGTGTGTGTGTGTGTGTGTACACACACAGCATGCAATTCTGCAGTATGAAAGATTGTTCTCCTGCACCTCTGTTAGTTCTGAATGCAGCAAAGAGAATTGATGTCTGGGGACAAATATTTTCATGTCACCCATAGACATCCATAAGGCATTTCAAAGGTTTCTATCCCACTCAGCATCTTTATGCTTTTCAGTGAGTTTATATGTTGGAATGGGGACAGTTAGGTCTCAGTGGGAGATGTCAGAAGCTTGGCCGAGAGTTCTGCATGTGAGTTACTAGGTGCCTGGGAGAGCGGTTTTGAGCATTTGGCCATAAATATTCTCTTGTTAAAAAGGGCCTCAACCCACAGCCTCTAGGTGCGCACTTGTAAATTTGCATGTGTGGGTAAGAATGTGCACAGAATTGAGTGCAAACACAAGGCCTGTTGGTGGTGAGAGGGGAGGAGTTGGGTTTGGTGTGGACTGTTTGTTGCACTTGTAACAGTTAGGATTATTCAATTACTTACAGGCATTCACTTTATTAAAAAAAAAAAAAAAAATCATACCAAGCCCTTTCCCTAGAGACACTGGGAATACTTTATTAGATGGACCATAACTTGGATGGGTAGGGAAGAGGGTTGGTTACAGGTCACCCTCTCGTCTGGAAGGAGCACGTCTTCGAAAGCAAACTTTTTAAAGAGGACTCCTCGATAGAAGAATGTTAGATTTAGGGAGATGATCTGACCCTCTCTTCTTTAACTTTGTCAGGCTAGTAAAGGGGAGAGCAACTGTTTAATTCTTTACGGGGTTTGGGGAAGATTAATATTGATATAAAGAGCTATTTAAAAAAGTACTTTTGAACCCAGAGATGGGCCAGCACCAGAACCCTGCCTCTGGGTTAGATTCAAATCTTCCAATCTGAACCCACCTTTATGGTTCTAGATTAGGTTCAGATCTAGAAAAGGCCTTGTTCCTGGTTCTGAGCTGGGTACAGCTGAAACCTTGCAAGAGCTTGTGAGATTTCAACACCATTGTATGTGAATTTGCCTTTAGCCCTGACTTAGCCTGAAATTCCATCCTAACCCTAATTCAGATCCGAATTAAAACCAACAAAAAGACACAGGCCTTGGCTGCACTCGCGGATTCACAGCGCTGCCGCGGCAGCGCTATGAAGCGCGAGTGTAGTTGCGCCGCCAGCGCTACGAGAGCTCTCTCGCAGCGCTGCAAGTACTCCACCTCTCCGAGGGAATAGTGCTGATTACACTGGCGCTTTACAGCGCTGCGCTCGGGGGGGGGGGGTGTTTTTTCACACCCCGAGCGCAGCAAGTGCAGTGCTGTGAATGGCCAGTGTAGCCAAGGCCACAGGAAATTTCTAGCAGGTTCTTGTTTTATTCTGTTTGGTTAGATGAGTGCTGACATCTAGAGACACCATATGGATAAAGACATTCATGGACGTAAAGGCCATGAGGTTATTGCTTCATGCAGTAGATCTAGGAGTGGGTTGACCGCTGGATTTGTGACTGCCCCTAGCCCTGCAGAGATTTGAGGTAATAGTCTCGAGTCTGCCTCTCCCCTCTCTTCAAGGGGTAGTGCTGTTTCTGAATTGCTTCGCTGATAACTATAGCGCCTGAGGCAGCTGTTGCTGGGGGGCCTCTGCAATGGTGGTATGAGCCATTCACGCTCTGAGCCAGGGATCTAGCTAGTGTTGGCCTGAGAACCCTGCTTAGATGAGCCCTTGCTTACAGGAGATTCCTGAACTGGGCCTCAAGTATGGAAAAGGCTCTGCCATGTTCTAATGGTCAGAATGACCAACAGGAGTATGCACTGAATAATTAGATAGGAGGAGAGTTTACAGCAATCCCAGTTGTTCTATATAGATTCCAGTATAGTGGTGTTACAGAACTGTGTAGTGGGTACTGAAGAGTGCCCAGTACAAGCAAGATCAGAGGAACTGACACAAACCAATGAATTGTTGTTCACAAATCCTGATGAAACATCTTCTTGCAGGGGACTGTGTCCTGTCCTCGCAGCAGAATGGGTTAGATTGTTTGGGTCTTTTCCACCTCTAACTGTGATGATTCAGTGACTTATTGGCCAAGGGTAACATTTTTGACAGTCCCATTTTTAAAAGTGGTTTAGGTACTTGGGCTCCTAAGTTTAATTGGATCAATGGGAGACTTTGGAAAATAGGACTTATGCTCCTAAGTCATTTAAGCACTTCTGAACATTTTTACCCCAGATCTCTCTGGCAGAATTTAAACACTGCATTTTTTTTGAATGACTTAGTGGGTTTTTTTTTGTTATCCTTATTGGCTTATTTAAATATGTCAGTGCAATAGAAGAGGGTATTTCCATGTAACAAGTTTAGTGTAATGCCAGTTTTTTGGTGTAACAAAAACTCGTCTTGGCTTTTATTTTTTTTCAAGGGTCATCTTTTCTGCAGACAGTTTTGGGCATGCAGAGAAATGCACTGGGCCAACAATTTCTCAAGCAGCCTCTGAAACTGCAGCCATCTTGTGCACTGAAGTGTTTTTACATGCAAAATCAGGAATTGTCTAGACCCGTGGTCTCCAAACTTTTTTGATCGCGCACTCCTATCAGTAAAATATTTTGAGTATGCACCCCCTGCCGCGCCAGCTCTATCAAAAACCAACAAAAAAAGCCACTCGGACTCCCGCCTGAACTGACGAAGCAAAAAAAAAAAGCCGGTCCTCTTGTGCACTTGGGAGACCACTGGTCTAGACCAACGTCACTTGTACCTGCAGATTCTTGGACATCTTGCATCCCTTGTGTGGGCTAGTTCAGTTTGCATGTTCAGATTTCTTTTCAGGTTTGCGCAGTCTTGCCCACAGTTTGAGACCCAGCATTTTCCGCTTTTTTTTTTTTTTTTTTTTTTTTTTTTTGGCTTCTTTGTAGTCAGCAGCTTTTAGCTCACCAATAGGAGCTCCTGTATGAATAATCTCAGATTATTTTCATCCCAAAGGGTCTTAGGAGAGCATCACTAAATTCTGCTTAGCAATACAGCCACGTCCAGGATGTGACAGATCAGCTGTTTAACAGTATACAGCAGCACCACAATTTAGGACAGGAAGTGAAGAATACAGTATCCAATTGAAAGTGCAGAGTGAATACATAGGGACTGAGCTGGTTGAGTAGGCAGGTAGATGGTGATACGAGGTTCAGTCTGAAGTTTGGATTCCCATTCACAGTAGAAGACCTTAGCTGTCTTATGTAAGTGGGGCCCAGCACTGATCATGAAATGGAGCCTTAAGTCCAGTCCAGGGAATGGTTTTCCCCGCAGCAGGGAGTCTGTTTTTCCAAGGGAGGTTAGCACTGTGTAAAGCTAGGCAGCTCCTCTTTGTCATCTGTGCTCTTTTGTTTGAAGATCCAGTTAGGTACACCATTATCAGAAAGAGAAGCAGCAGAAAGGTCACAAATACTGAAAATAACGCAAGTCACAGCTTGTTTTTGGGGGGCAGCAGGTTGTTGACATGGTAACTGCTGGGAAGTATTACTCAAAGGAAAGCAAACAGAATTACGTTTCACGTTTTACAATAATCCCCACGTAGCTGTTCGCCCAAGCAGTCTGGCATTGTGGAAACACCAGTGTAAATATATTGTAAATGATAAGCTGGCATGTTAAACCTGGAAGCCCTTTACTCTGATTATATCCTGGAGATATCGGTCCTTGTGTAGTAAAACCATCCTGATAGGGACTTAGGGGTGAATAGCCTCACATCCCTGTTTATAGAGGAATTCCCCAGGAAGAGGAGATCATGCCATTTTAATGGTGTCTTGGGAAGTGCAGTGGTGGGGAAAGCGCAGAGGGATTAGGAAGTCAGAAGGCTGAAGCTGGGCTGTGGTTTTTAACGTGAGTTGGCAACAAGCCAGCATGCCATCCTAGAGTCGGATGCACTCACTGGGTGGAGAAGGTTTGTGAGTCACCAGCATAGAGGAGAGAGTAGAGGCCATGAGAGTAGATGAGATCACTCTGGGAGAGGTGACCAAGAATATGGCTCCGAGGACACCAGGGGGAGGAGCTGCTGAAGGAGACAGCAACACAGTGGAGGGGAAGTTCAGAGAAGTGAGAGAAAGCAAGGTGATGGGGCAGACGGAAGACATTAAAGAGGTCCCAAGACTTCTTCAGGGAGAAGCCGGCGAGAACCATTTCAGTGGAGCGGAGGGATTTTCTCCCTAGAGAACTCCAAGCCCGGTTTCTTTCCCCTGTCATTGAGATTCAGTGGAGGATACTGTAGCGGAAGGGGCATGAGTCAAGATTAGAGGAGCAGAGATAAGGGAGGATAAGGATCAGCTAAGTACCCACAGTATAAGCTTCACCTTGTGCTACTTCTAACCTTCAGGATTTGCCTTTCTTTAATTGTGCCCACCTTTTAATTACGCTGGCACCACACCTGGATGGTGTTGGCAGGCAACACTTCTGTTATCAGTGCACTTAGTTTATTTTTGGTGGGGGGAACCTGACTGACTTTCTATCTGTTTGACTCCACAGGCTCACCCCTCACTATATTTACCCTCAAGCTATCGTTCAGCCTAGCGTGGTCATCCCCACCCCCGTGCAGTCTATCACATCTCCCTACATAGACTACACCTCTGCGAGCCAAGCCTACTCCCAGTACACCACCGCTGCCTACGACCAGTACCCCTACGCCGCCTCTCCTGCTGCTGGGTTTGTGGGATACGGCTACACGAGCGCAGTTCAGCAGCCCATCACAGCTAGCAATCCGGCGGCGCACACCACGGCTTTTGTTCAGTATCAGCCCCAACAGCTGCAGCCTGACCGAATGCAGTAAGGGCCCTGCCCATGCGTTCGCCATGTAGGACAATCTTTTACAGTGGAAGGATACAAACAAAAAAAGCAGAAAACAAAACCACCCAACCTTACTAGGTGCATACGAATACCTAAGCTATTTATAGTGTTAAGGACGAACCTAAACCCTTGCTGTCTGACTACGCTCATGGAAAAGGACTTCCGGTAAGTTTTCTTTCAATTGGGGCAAATATTGTCTTGAAGATGGACTTAAATTGACTGAAATGTTAAAAGGAAAACTACAATTTCTTGCACACTTAGTGATCTGCTTCCATTACCTGTCATCTTCTCACTCCCCCTCCTTCTCCCTTGCCCCATCCATCAGTTGTTTCCTACTCCCCTTCCCCTCCCGAAATCAGATCTGCAATCCTCTCATTTACTGTTGAGGTATACAAGGTACTCGGAGAACATGGATAAAAAGCAATCGTATTTTTTGGTTGTACAAAAACTTTGTAATACTCAGAGATGCCTTACAGAAAAAAGAAGAAAACTATTTTTTAATATTTATTGCGATTTTATGCGCATGAGCTGTGAATTGCAGACAGAAGAATAGTAGTAAGTATCTGCCTTGTTTAATTCTCATTTTACTAAATTATTGTACGTAGGTAAAAGTTCCTAAGTAATTGCTGAATCACTTCAACATGCAAAAGGGAATATTGGCTTTAAGGAAAGCAGAATATTCCTTTAGTCAACGCACTGTAATATTTTCTTATTGTAATTCTTACTCTTAAGATTATCTCAGACTTAGGTATATTTTTAAAATGCGAAAAAAAAAAAAATCAAAAACAAATCCCCCCCCCCACCTCGAATACTGAACATATTGTCTACTATGATAGATCTTTTGTTATAATGCTGCAACTTATGGAGAAATGGACAGTATTTATGTCAAAGTTAGACAGAGTTTTCAGGCTGTTGGCTGGCAAAGTTTAGGAGAATGTCAGGAATGGATTAAAACCTTTTTTTACATATTTGAACAAATGAGTAAATGTAACCTTTTTATGCCTATGGTACAACAGCCAAATAAAGAGACAACAGACCACCTAGGATAAGTGCATTTTTACAAGGAGGAGCAATAAACTTTTTTTTTTTTTTTTTTTAAACCACTCAATACTATGTTGTATGCTCCAGCCAAATAAATATGGTATTAAAGACACAGATGAAATTGACTTGAATTGGATACACTGGGCCTTACCTTGCAGCTGTTGTGGACTTGATCCTGAGCGGTTCTGAGCCACCTTCAAGTCTCCTGGACCCCTCTCTGCATTCAAACTACAGTTTCCAGCAACTCCCATTGGAGTCACATGCCTGGAAGGCACCTGGCCCTTAGTTGCCCTGTAGGTTGTGTTGTCCATTGAGTCCAGTGTCAAGTGGGTCTTTAGTGCTCCCTTTCTAAGCTGGTAGCGTTTTCACCGACAATACGCTGATGTAACTGATGACCAAGGTGCTAGGCAATGGAGACTCACAAGGAGTGCAGTATCAGTATTGTCCTGAGGGGGTTTGCATGGTATCGCAAAGAAACCACATGCTTCTTCTAATGGAAGTTTGCACAATTGATTCCATCCAAAATTCTGTCTCGTGTAAGGGCTGGGTTTCTGAGGGCTTCTTCAATCAGACACGCTGGGATTAGTATGTGCCCTCAGGCAAGGTGGCTCTAGGGCCCTGAGCCTTCCTCAGGTTGGCCACATGGTTCTATTTTATTTTCCCCTTGAATTTCCTTTAGTAATTTGGTTTTCAACTTTTGACCCTCAAAAAAACTGTTTTTAAAGTAAATAAAATGAATCTATTTAAACATGTTTAATTTTCCTTTTATTTCTCCTCTATAAACATCTACAAAGAACTTTTTTTTTTTTTTTCTTATCTTGACTTTTTCTTCTATTACTGGTCACTGAAAAAGTAAGACTTAAGCCATCCTTGTGTTTTAGCACTACCACATGCTGCTGCTAAGAAGATTCTGATGCATAAAATCATTAGTGGGAGTGTGTCAGGTTAGGGGCAAAAAGTGGTGATACTCTACTCACAATCCCAGCTCCCACCCATTATCCTAGACTAGCTGGATGGTTTTTGCTACACATTTTCAGCAGTAAAATAGGTAACAATATTGACATTTATAGGGTTGTTATTATGCTTCAGACTAAACACCCCCTTTAGACTAGTAGACATTGATTTACTCTAGTCACTGCTGTTGTTTCAGGCTGCAGATACATTTCATACAGCGTTGCTCCAGCTCCCTCAGGGTAGGGGGCAGGGGAGAGAAGCATAAAACTAACACACAAAAAGTTCAAGTAATTAGGTTCTTGGCTGCCCCAGAACTTTTATGTGATAGTGACAGCGCAGCACACCAATGAATACTGTCTCAATATGATTCTACGCTCGGGGGAGGATCATGGTCTGAGAAGTCACTAGTTTAGAAATACTAGAAGGGCAACAGCTTATTTAGCAATATTTTTCTCCCTCAAGCCTTTTTTTGTTCAATGGTTTTGGTGGTCACAAAACCCAAATCTGTTGATGTGTAAGTACCTCTTTTTCTCCCTGCACCTCTTGTCAGCATTCCTTGTTCTTCACTAAAGCAAAGCTCCTTTGAATTCAGTATGCAGAGTGCTAAATGTAGTCTGTCTTCCTCCAGGATCTTCACCTAGCTCCCCCTAAAGCCAATAGGAAGACTAATTTGTGAATCAAAAAGCTGTACTACAGTGTACCTTTTTGCTTAATAAAAGAGATTTTTCCCATTACCTCCAACTTCCTAACAGGTGCCCAAAACAGGAAGCAATAGTTACAAGGGAAAACTGACCCAGATGTCTCCTTTTCAATAAATATTCAGCCCATTATAGAAATAGATTGCTGGATCCAGATCAGTTTTGCCCCAGGCTTATTTCTAGAAAAAGCCACATCAAAACAATTGTCTAGGCTGCCAGCTCCCTGTTTGTGAAAACCCAGCGGTGGCTTGGTGGAATAACAATGAACCACCCTGTAGAGCTTTCCAGGTGGAAACAGAGTAGTGACCCACACAATGGAAAGTGAAATGTTTAGCCTTTATCAAGACAATAAAACATGTCCCTCATCCAGTGCCAGGCTAGAACCCCAAAAGCCCCCTTAGATCCATCCCTCTGTTGGAGGGGCCGGTTCAAAATGCAATCTGCTAATGCTGATGTAGGAATAAGAGGTTTCAGCCTCTGGATTGTTACAGGGTCCTGCACAGGAAAAGTCTACACACCTGCCAAGCTCCTAGAACATTCCCAGTCTCTAATGTAACTCTCATGTGGAAGCTTCACACCAAAAGAATGACTTTCCCTCTTCTCCTGTCCTTTGGGATGAAACCTAGAACCAATGTATCTGAAGGGGCTCATGAATAAGGGCTGAAACTGGGCAATAGCTTCCTCTCTCTGAGGCAAGTTGTACTTTGTGTAGCCTGTTCAACTAAAGCTCGCCTGCTCCAGCTGTAGATGAACAAGGGCATCTAGCATATCCAAGAGTAGCTAGGAGCAATGTGTGCAGGACTGACAGGGGGTGTATCTGTTTACCAGGTACTGAACTGCTGTTTGACATTGTAAAGCGCTGAGAGGAGGCTGATGCAATATCCTAGGTGTGTATTTGCACGCTGGCTTACTAATGGGAATTGGAGGCATACCACTAAGTACTATGGGAGTTTTAAAATGGGGGATGGGGAGGGCCCACAAGACTGCAGGGGTGGAGGGGGTGGGAGAAGACAATGCTAGGAAGAAGCTGCAGTGGAGGCTACTTTCAAGTGGAGCTAAGGGGCTACCCCACTTGGTCAAGCCTGCTTGGGGAAGTTTACGAGCCCTAGTTTATGCTCAGGGTTGACAAGTGCTGCTGGATGCTGAGAATTAAAGTACACTTGATGGTTGCACTAAGATTTTTTTTCTTGTATTTGCCTTTATCAAGAGAACAAAACATTCCCCTCACCCAGTGACAGACTAGAACCCCAAAAGCCCCTTAGATCCCTCTGTTAGAGGAAGGGCCTCCTGCACCCTTTTTTTCTGTGCTCCCTCCCCACTTTGACCCCTAGCAGTTCTCCTTTCTCACCAGGGTCAGAATGTCACATGCCTGAGAATTTACATGAAAGATCCCTGGTGTAAACGGCTAGGACCTAGCGACTTCAGAGGGGTGAGCTTTGAGCCGTGTGGGTACAAATGGCTGGAGCTCTGACTTTTAAGGGGAGCGGGAGAGGGGCAGGATTACCTGATGGAATTTTCAGTCATAAAAACTCTTTGAACCTAGGATTCAACAAAACGATCCAGGAGTTCAAATGAGACCATGCTCGTGGACTGTGGTAACGTGCACTGTGTGTATGAGAGGAGGACTAACAGCGCAGTGTTTGCAGCAGATCAGGGGCCTAGGGGCCAGGCCAGTTCGAAGCTTTGGGTTGAACAGCACCAAACTCTCACTGTGATATTTCGGTCCCAGCTGCTGGATACTGTGGGAGCTCAGTTGTTCTCATGAGATTTCTCCCAGCAGTAGGCTGGCATCCCCCTCAAGACTCAAATCCCACTGGAGTTTCTCCTTTACTAAAGAAAGATGCACCCCTCCCGATTTAACATGTGAGGTCAAAGGGGGCTGACCCAACAACCCGTTTACTGCCATTGAGTCTCATTTTTAAACATTTGCTGCTCTTGATAAACTGCCTGGTGAAGGCAGTGGCCTGAAGTCACTACAGTCACCGGCCAGCGTGTTTTATCAGGTTCAGACACTTGTGGAGACTGAATGTTTCCTGCTGGAGGCCTGGGGTTTGCATATCAGCCTAGCAACATTTAGAGGACTGCTGCAACTAAATGAATAGCTTTCCTCACTCCCTGGTGTATTAGCAATCCCTAGAGAAAGGGGCAGAGTCACATTAACCCATTCCCTGGTCTCTTGTGAACTCGGGAGACCAAGAAAACCGGGCTGAGGTTTGGGAGAAGCCCTGATGTGCTGTGGAGAAGTGTCAGCAATGGTGGGGATTAGTTAAATGTGAAATCAGTCAGCAGCCACATCAGCCAATTTGTTCCATTTGCCCACAGTGTTCTAGTTGCTAGGGGCTTGATCGGGCGAGGTACTGAGTAGGTCCTGGAGCTGCTAAGTGCCCTTGACTCCCATGGTGTCACCCCAAGAGAAATAGAAATAGGTCTTTCATAAGACCAGAGCCTAGACAAAGGGACTGAAGAGATGTGGAATAGCAGCTGGGGTAAGGTGGTTTATAATCTTATCACTAGAACAAGCAACTGGGAGTCAGGTCTCTTGAGTTCACATAACCTTTCTGGGACCCCGTTAACTTCTCTGTAGATGAGGTATACTGCCACTTACGTCAGAAAGAGGAGGCATCCCTTTTGTCTGCAGCCACCCATATTTGCACAAGCAGGTGGAAGGTTTGGTCTTTATCTAAAATGCTTTGCCCACAGATCAACCAGAGCCTGCTGAGAAGTGTAACACCATAGCATTTTAACTTTACATAGTTTAGGGCAGGAAGTGAATCAGAGTATCAGGGCCAGATGGAATGAATGGGGGGTGGGATGCTAGCTTAAATACCATGGGATCCTTGATGAGTGCAAAGAGCCAAGGACCTGGGTTATCAATTTCATTGAAAAACACAAGATGGTGCCTGTTTTCATCTGACTGGAACCAGGGTCCAGGATTGATTCCATGGGAAGAGAAGTGCCCCCCTACTGCATCTCCGCCTCATTTTCCACAGCGCAATGAATCTTCCTCAGACGTCTCCCAGGCAAGCACAGAGAACAGCCAGCCTTGCTTAGCTTATGAGACCAGTGCCCAAAGGGGTGAGGCCTAGAGGGGAAAAGGATGAGCATTTATTTGCACATTAACTGAGATAACTGGGCTTTTGCTGCAGTTTACCCGTTAGGCTTGAGTGCATGGTAATGTTTTCACCCCCATGACACATACAAAGAATGCTAACACCATCTGTTTCATTTTCTGGCTGGAACTAGCTTTCCCGTCCTTTGTGCCTCCCTCAATCCTGCCAACGTAGAGATTCCCTTGTTTAAATAAAAAAAAAAAAAGCCCGGATTAAAAACCATCCCTAAAATAGGTTGAATAACAAAGTCAACTGACTCTGTTGCATCGTGCCCAGTGAATGGCTGCCATATATCAGGATATAGTCAAGGGGGGGGGGGGTGGAGGGGGGAAGTCATGTGTTTTACTAGATGGTTCCTGGAAAAGTTTCTGTTCAGCCTGATAGAATGGCTGGCTGCTGTTATCTCTGCACTTGCACTTAAATGGATGTGCTGTGTCTGCTCGCCAGCTATGGTGGTGGTGGAAAATTTCCTAAACTTAAAAAAAAAAAAAAATCCTCCTGTGATACAATAGAAATTGGTTCTTCCTGTGACCTGAATAATAAACAACTATAAATGGTAATCTAGGCTGTGCAAGTTTTCAAATCCTTGTAGTACACACGTTTAGAATGATGATATGAGCATTACTTGGCAGGGGGCGAGGGGGCGGGGGGAGGGGGGGAAGCCTGCCTTGTTATTGAAAACAGAGCTGAAGGGCTGAGCCCTCCTATCTGGGAAACACTGCAGGTGAGGATTACACCTCTCTTCTCATGCCAGATTCGCCCAACTTTTATTTTTTATTTATTGACATGGAACTTTTCAGCCTTTCTTCCAGTGGTTACAATACTAATCAACGAGGATGGGCGCAAATGATGTAATTGGCCTTGGGGAGAGGGAGCATGGAGGAGGGGAGGAATTGGAAATCTGAATTTCACAAACAACCCTTCTTTTATTACGGAGAGCTGAATCCACACAGCAGATCCCAAACTGGGGGTGTTTGACATTTGCATCTGGCTCAAGATCTGAATTTGGCGCTTGAGTCTATTGGTAACAACACCACCTCCAATAATAATATCAAAATAGATCTATGCACTCAAAGGAACTAGAGCAGGGGTAGCTCTGGCAAAGGGAAGTGTCTGTCTCAGATAAGGATAAAGAGTGTGGGAAGGAGATTGAGGCCCACACTTGTTAGAAATGTGCATCCAATTGTGTGCCTAATTTTCACGCAAACCTGCACTCACAGTTATGATGATTGTGCACACAGCTGTAAATGCAGGAGCCTGACCAGTTGGATGGTTAAAATCCTGTGTTCACTAGAGCTCCTGCCATTGTTCTCATTGGGAGTCGCACCTGGGATAATGCACAGATGGAATTTTCGGAAGAAAAGTCCAGGTTAGGCCAGAGCTATGTAGGAGCCAGCTGTGAACAACGGAGCGGCTTATTTAGCTGTGAATGGTTGGTTGAGTTGTGGTTTCTCATGGCAGCAGAGTGAAGGAAAACCTCCACATCCCAGTCTCTATGGGGAGCCCTTACACGTCACAATGGAGTCCCGGATGTGGTTTATATGAAGTGTATGTGGCGCTCTCTTTGCATTGCTGCACGGGAAAGGTTTTTGACAGCCCAGTGATGATTAAAATAAATATGAAACTAGAATGTGCAACGGGGCAATAAAGCCACAGCAGGCCCTTCTTAACCTAAACGCCCACTGCAGTCAATAGAAATGTGGACTGAGCAAGGCTCCCAGGATGTAGCCCAATTAGTTTTCTCGCCACTATTCCCCTGAAAAGTAACTTGCCTTTAAATTGCTGCAACCAATTCACAGGATGGATAAAAGAAAAAGCCAAAGCAGAGGGGTTGGTTCAAAGAGATTAGTATTATACCTTCAGCCAAAGATTTAATGAATGCAGGGACTTCCCAGGAGCACGTCTCTCATTCTGCACTCCCCCTCACCCCCTTTGCTCCACTCCTTTTGCTATTCAGATGCAGAACGATGCCAGTTCAAATGCAGAAGACAGTCTCAAGGCATGGGGCGCAAGTAATCATTTCTCGGACAAAGGCGCTAAGCAAGCCGTGTCAAACATCCTTCTCACTTCCTACGGCCCTGAGAGCAAAAGCTTGTCTGAAACTGCAGAGCGCAGAGGGACAGTGCTGGTGTGTGCAGTGGGGGTGGGGGGCAGTCCAGGCGACTGGCAAACAGTAAGCATAGTCCAATTCATTCTGTGCCTTGCAGGCTGAAACCAAACTTAGGGCAGAGTCACAAACAAATCAGTGGTAACAAAAAGGCATTGAGCCCCGAATAAATGAGACTCGCAGTGTTGAGGTTTCACGTGCACTCTCGTTTTGCTGACACGTGGCACAGGCATTTGGTCTGCTTGTCACCCGGGTCCTAACTACAGCCAACAATACAAACCACATATAGAAACCAGCTCTGCATTAACCCTGACGCGCCACACCTCACACTAAAGAACATCAGCTACATATTCACAAGAGGCAGCCGCCCATTCTTGGGCTATGCCCTGGTAGCCTGTGGATGTCAGCCTGGGCCTCAGTGAGGGATCACTGTCTTGCCTAATGCTCTGGTTTGTGCTGGTGCCACATTAAAACCTGCCTTCCATAACGTGCTGCAGAATGCAGTCTGGCAATTCTTCAATACCCATTGCAAAAGAGCCAGTCACTTCCAGCAGTTGGAGGCTGGTTTGGAGTTGTGCTTTGCTGTGAAAATTCTTTGCGTTTTTGCAATCGATATAGGAGAGTAATATTCCTTATAAAAATGACACGCTTAAACCATCATTATCAGCCATTTACAAACTACTGTTTGGCCTCTGCTTTCAAGCACTTTTACACACACCTTTAACTTAACATTTCAATAATAAGTTAAAGAGACTGAGGTCAAATTTTCCCCAACCCCTAAATGGCACAGGTGCCTTTCAGTATGACAGTGCTTTACCGTATGAACAACTAGTGTTCAACAAACTGGGGTGTAAATCTACCTTGCGGTACCATGCTGTGCACTAACGCCTCATATAGACCATGCTGCTGCATGCTAAAACTGCCCTAGTGGGTGTTGCTAGCATTAGGACACTTTTAGTGTGGCATAGCAGGGCTTGGCCGTCCCTGGGCGCCAGTGGGAAGGGGGACCTCAGGCTGGCCCTTTGCAGGCAGGCGGGCTTGGGTGACCCCGCATGTGGGGGGGAAGGAGGGAGGAATAGGGTTAGCCCAGGGGGAGGGGGAACTTCAGCCCAGCCCTGTGCCAACCGGAGTCAGGGAGGTCTTGGGCCAGCCCCACATGGGAGGGGGGGTGCTCAGGCGGTGCCCTGTGGGTGTCCCGTTTTCCCTTTGGGAAAATATGGTCACCCTAAGCAGGGGCGATATGGACAGTCAATGCAAGGTAGATTTACACCCATCCTGCTGCATACTAACTGTTCATCTTAAGAAACCCTTAAGTGCCTAGGAACAGATTTTTAATGATACTTAGACAACTAAAATTGTAATAGGTGCTTAGAGGGATTTTTCCAAAGCCCATAGGCACCTAACTCCCAGTGAGGTCAATAGCATCAACATACATATTTAAAAAAAAAAATCTGGCCCTTCGCCACTTCAAAATTTTAACCTTACCTCTATATTTATAGATATCACTTGCTATCGGGCTAGGTAGATTTTTTTTCCCCCATTCTTGAGTCACTAATAACACAAAACTATTTAAAGGTGATTTTAGATTGGGAAAACTAAAACCACACATAAAAATGAACTAGAGCCAACCCTCATTATTAATGCTGAGGTCAGGCCTGAACTTTTGAGTAGCACCCAGTGTTTTAAACATGCGCAAGTGTGTTAAAATCCACCCCCTCAACAATCCAGTTTAGCGTTCATCATTTATGCTGCTTTTTATTTCCCACAGCGTCATGTGATGCCGTAATTTCAGTTTCTGTTGCTCATCAACGTCACATGCTCTAGCCACTGTTGTAAACAGGCTTCAGGTACTGCCAGGGCTTGGTTATATATGTATGTTAGATTAAGTGTAGGAAGGCTCACAACATTATACAGATGGGCTGGATTTGCAGGGATTCAGCCATCGCTAGACAGCAATGAGTAAAGCGCCCATCCTCTGTAGTCAGCATGGGAATAGTTTCAGTCATGCAGGTTGAAAACGGTCAAGACTGGAAGGTTCCTTTTTTGGCAAAATGGAAGCAAGTTCTGTTCTCGTGCTTAGCCCACAGTAAAAACAGCAAACGGTGCTTACAAAGGCTTTGCAGCACTGTAATAGTGTTATACAGTGCTGACCGTACTGAAATGGGCATGGCAGACTAGCTGTATTAAAGAAGATTTGGCCTTGCCATGGTAATGATGCAGTGGCTTATGTTTATAATACTGCCTTTCAGCCTAAGCATTATACAATATATTGGGCAGTATCACTTCACTATTATTATTTAATATTGCTATGGAGGAGAGGGTAAAACCTAGAGGCCCCAATCAGGGATTAGAGTTCCACTGTGCCAGGCACTGCATACACCTATGATGAAACAGCACTGTCCCAGCAGCCCTGAAATGCAGCCACTCTGGTGTGGCACACAGCAAAGGATGAACACGCATTGCAAGACTAAATAACAGTTTAAGACCCACATACTTCCAGGAGGTTTTTTTACATAATGCTTCCAACTTTCTAACCTCAACAGCGAGGTGTTCTGTGACAGCCCATAGTACAGCACAATTGTTGGGAGGAAAAAGGGTAGCGTGTATGTGTGTGTAAAAGTAGGACACCACTCGATGAAAAAAATAACAACTATTTTAAAAAAAGGAGGATAAAAATTTCAAGCGTCTGAATTCCACCTTCAAAAGTGACTTTGGCACTTCGGCGCATCAGTGAGATTTGACTGTAAAGCACTTTTGTAAATGAAGCTTAGGCACATTTAAACATTTTCCTCATAGCCTACAAGGCAGTTAATTCTCAGTGAAGTAAACTGGTCACCTCTGATTTGCCACTAAAGGTCACCATTCTGGATGTGAGAAACCCAGGGTAGTTTAGAAAGCTGCTCTAAGGACTCAGTTTGGTCTATTGGTATAATATACATTTAGGCAGTTCTTTGGCTATGTATATTGCTGGGTCCCATGAAACATATACTCTGGCCTGTCAATAAACAGCTATCTGCAACGTGCCTGAAGGTGCCAATCCTGCTGAGAACTCTGTACAGGCACAGTGTTAGCACACGTGGAAAAAGCCCATATGAAAATTGTTTAAATACGGTGGCTGCATTTGCAGAGTATTTTGAAGGAGAGAAGCCACCTATATAAATCATGTTGGTGCATTTAGGTTTGCCGGACTTGGCCAAGAGGTAGATGCTTGCTGAATAGTGAAGCCACTTGTGGTCAAACCAGAGGTTATCAGTAATGGGTGACTAACAACAGCTGCAATATACTGCCATAGAGAGCCATAGAGCCAGATTTTTCAAAAGCGCACAGCCAGATTTTTCAAGTGCTCAGTACACACCATTGGTGCAGGTTCCTAGACCTGCTGAAAATTCTAGCCATAGCTTTTATGATAACTGATGAGCTAATAAATGCCAAATTCCAACTGAACAAATGTGTTGATCTCACCAGCTTTCAAATGGCCAGAGACTGATTATGTGACTTTAAAGTGATGTGATGACTACACGTTTCTGTAACGCTTCCTATGCGCTCTGTTTCCGGAGTCAGCATTTCTGTGGGCGACATAGAGGAAAAAGCAAGGCGCTAAGCCCAGGTTTTGTGGACGAATGGAAGGAGCAGCAGGTGAGTGAGCAGGTTGTTTTTTCAAAGCCTTCTGCAAATAAGCAGGAGTCCAGCAACGCCTGCCTAGAAAGAACTACAGCATGAACATGGACGGCATTGTTCCACTAGGGCCCAAATAATTAACAGCCACTGTCCGTGCTGCAAGGAGGCCCCTGTCTGCTCTGAAATAAAAGAAACTGCAAACTCCCTGACTTTGGAGGGTTTTTTGCACCCAGGGTAGTTACACTGATAGTGCTGCTCTTGCACAACTGCTAGCAATGACGTGCTGCACTGCTGTAAAAAGTGACTTTTACCAATGTAGCTGTGGGTACAAGCAGCCTACAGTCTCCCTGAGGCTTTCTATAGCATCCTGGTGTCCAAGAGTCAACCAAGCTGTCCGAAGCACAGCAGCTCAGGACAAAAGGTGTTGTCTGCTCTCTTCTTTGTTTTAGATAACTTTGCACAACAAATACAGGAGGGTTGGAGTCCCACCACACTATGCTCGGTGAGGAGGAGTCTGGTCCGACTCTTGGGCGTCACGGTTCCTGGGTTCTCAGCCTCGCTTTGCCACTGACTCACTATATGAACATAGGCAATGCACTTCCAGCTCTTTGAAGACCTCAATTTTTTCACCTGTTGAATGGGTCTATCGATAAGGTGGACTATAAACAGTCCCTAATTCACAACGTTAGTTTGGGGGTTAAGTATATTTTGCAAAGTGCTTTGAATGAAAGCAAAAAAAAAAAAGGACCAAGTTCTGGCTGGACTTAATATTATAATACAATAAAAATACTGGCAGCGGAGTCGAGAGGACTGGAACTCAGGGACCTTGGAGTGTATTCTGGGTTCTGCCACAGAGTGGCTGTGACCCTGGGCAGGCTGCAGCACCTGAGTTTCCTCTTGCACCTCATTTGTTTAGCTCTCTGTGACAGGGACTGTTTCTTATTATGTGGTCAGACAACACCCAGCTCAGTGGTTGGAGACCTTCTGGTGGTACCCTAAGACCAGGACTGGCTCTAGGCACCAGCACACCAAGCACATGCTGGGGCGGCACAAAACCGAAAGGGGTTTTTTTGTTTGTTTTTTTGTGCTTCGGCAGTTGCACTCTCGGAGGGTTTGGGGTTTTTTTGTTTTTTTGTGGCTTGGGGCGGCAAAAAACCTGGAGCCAGCCCTGCCTAAGACAAATAATAAACAACAGCAAACGATTTGTTTTGTAATTTGCAGCCTACGAACATAGAGTTTTAAGGGTTTACAATTTCTTTGTTTAAGTCACTGCAGCTCCCCGCAGACTGTTGAAAATTCGGACCCCAGATTCACACAGACAGCATCCTCCTTCCAACCATAACTGCTATCAGTAGGGATGTGTAATAGATGAAATGCCAGAGAGAAATGCTTTCATGCTGCCTCGCTCCTGCATCGACTGCCATGCGTCGTTACAAGGCAGAGTCCTGGCTTGGTACATGGTAAGGGTTACATGCTAAGCTGATTTAAAAAAAATGAAACGTTCTTCAGTCACCATCTGGTCACAAAAAGAGAACTGACACTTACTCATTTCTGCAGTGAGGAAAAGTGAGCTACAGCACCCTACTGCCATTTACTCATGGTGCAACTTTAAAGACCACAAACCTACTCGCTCGTAGGCTCTTCCAACTGCAAAGTGAAAGGCTGCTGGGTCTGGGTTGTAGAGCTGCCAGGATGATAAGAACCAGCTTCCTAATCTCGACTCCAGCAGCTGACAGGATGACACAGATAATAAACATTACCCTCTACTGCCATAGAGGGATGGCATGTTTTTAGATACTTTCAGACTGGCCTGTTTGTAAACTTGCCCTCACGTCAGCAGGAGTCTTAGGCAGGAGAAAGGGGCGGGGGGAAGTCTCAGTGGAACCGAGGTGGGAGCACAATACAGCTAGCTGGCTGTAAGCAGTCCAACCCTTCGGGAAAGGGGTGACTTTAGTAATATTGGGCAGAGCAGTGGTGCCTACCTGGCCATATTATAGGAGGGCTTTGGAAAGTCAGGGGGAATTGGATGGGTTGCATATCCTTACAGATCAATTCTTAGGACAGCCCTGAGAATGATCCCAGAAAAGACCTTAAGTGGGTTCCATGCTTTTCCCTCTGAGTCAACAATGGCAGAATGGGCTGCAGGGACGGCTGGGGGTACAGAGGGGCAGACGGTAGAGGATATGAAAGCCAGGAAAGCTAAAAGCCCCTGGATCTCATGTGTCCCAGTATATACCGGGGTCAAGGGCAGTGAGGTGGAGTCAGGCTCCAGTTTCTAGGACGTGGGTGGAACGAGGGAACCACAAAACAAGACAGAGTATGAAACCAGATTAATGGATTGGGATATAAAGCCATGGCAGTAGTGATCGTACTTCCCCCAAATCTCCTATCAACCATATGCTGGAGCACTGCTGAACCTCAAGGGTGGGACAAAGAGATTAGGGGTTTCCACGGGGTGACACTGCTAAGGACTCAGCCACCCCAGCCTTGATGACATTGCAGGAGCAGAACACACAATTCATAGGTGAGAAACCTAAGCAGCACGTATACAATATTAGTGGGGCTTGCGGGCTGGGTGGTTCCAAGTGCTGGATGTCAGGATTCCTGGATTCCTTTCTGCTATCAGTGACTTCCCAGGTGACTTGGGCCTCTCAGAGACACTGCAAAGCATAATGTGTTGTGGTCTGCAGATTGTGAATGCTACGAATGAGGAAATCTTTATTTTATATCATTAAACTGCAGTGTTAAAATGCACCAAACTGCAGCTTCCTAAACATGTTACATTAGAAAAGGCTCCAGTAGTGTTGGGCAGAGACCCAGAGCATTCCCTACCTCCATGATCAGATATTGATAATCCCTAGAAGCCCCCATGAGAATGTGGATTTAAGCAAGTTCTGCTGGAGGAGGAACCTTGCAAGGGAATATGAAATCATAGAATCATACAAGATTAGGGTTGGAAGAGACCTCAGGCGGTCATCTAGTCCAACCCTCTGCTCAAAGCAGGACCAATCCCAACTAAATCATCCCAGACAGGGCTTTGTCAAACCCAGCCTTAAAAACCTCTAACGATGGAGATTCCACCACCTTCCTAGGTAATCCATTCCAGTGCTTCACCACCCTCCTAGTGAAAAAGTTTTTCCTAATATCCAACCTAGACCTCCCCCACTGCAACTTGAGACCATTGCTCCTTGTTCTGTCATCTGCCACCACTGAGAACAGCCTATCTCCATCCTCTTTGAAACCCCCCTTCAGGTAGTTGAAGGCTGAATGGTTGGTTAGAGCTCCTGGAAAAATATCACACCAGGGCTTTCCTTTTGCTGAAATGAGGAATGAGACACGCTTTAGGGGTTGAGGACTTTTCTTCTAGTGAGCTTGTCTCTTCCATGCAATCTGAGCAAAGGAGGAGTTTGAGATCTACGGGCAGGAATGTGCCAGAAATTAGTACTATGAATGTTTTCCTATGTGGTGGTGAGACTCTTCTCTGGTTAACAAAGTGCTTTACAAACATTGTACAGGTAGGGCAGCTGAAGCACAGAGAGGAAACGTGACTTGCAGCAATCCAGAGAGGTGAAGGTCATGCAGCAAACCAGTGATATAGCTCAGGGATATCCTGTCTCCTGCTCAATCCACTAGATCTCAGCTGAGTTTGTCATTTATGTTCTGATGTACCATGCAGTCGAGTGGGTGAAGATTAAATGGAAGTAGTACAACGGGATGGAGAGGGGGAGAAGAAGGTGAAGGAAATATTTGGCCATTAAAAAAAAGTTGTATTAATTTTTCTAAAAGAGAAAATATACATTTTAGTGACTACAATCATACCCCAGTGTATATTTACACTGCAAATAAAAGGTATGTTCTTAACTTGGGTGCTAACCTGTGCTAGCAAACTCATGTTAAAATGCCAGTGAAGACACAGCATTTCTGCTTTTAACTTGGGTTAGCAGCTCCCCAACAGCCTTTCATTCAAGCCACTAACCTGAGTTAAAAGTCAAGCTGCTGCGTATTTTAACCTGAATGATCTAATCCAAGGCAAGAACACACTTTTTTTTTTTTTTTTTGCAGTGTAGACATACCCCCATGAACGGTATGTACAATGCAAAAAGAGAGATAGTATTCAGCAAATGTGAAAAACGAAATCATGCAACAAATATGAGTAAAAAGCGAGGAAGTCAAGAACAGTGGAAAATACAGACAAGCGGGTGGGAAGAAGCAAAGAACAGGTGTTGAAGTGAGTAAAATGACATACGTTTTCAGTGTAAGACAAGAAATGTACCCATGTATAATCAAGATGTCTTCATGATTTAGTAATCTATATGCATTACTCTCCCACAGTGCATGTGTGTACATCATAAGAATTATCTAAAGAAGTAGACAGCTCTTTAAATTAGCAGAATTTTTTTTTACGACCTGGGACAGACACCATAAACAAGAGAATTGCCATACGGTCTTTGGCTTCTCTGTTGAAACTACCAGTTAGAAGGCCAGTTAGTACAAAACGGCTTTGTGTTTTGTTGTGATGTGGACATCCACCCGCTAGGTTGAAACTCATTTCGCAAGGACACCCAGTCAGTAAATCACCGAGCTGAGCTGAATCTGGATTTTTGGAGAATTGAAGGACCGCAAGGCTCTGGTTGGGACTCAGTCCCCAGGTCAGTCAGTCCCACGGGAAAACTTCAGCTGTGATTTTGGCTGAGACATGTGGTTTCACCTACTACTTGTGAGACTTGGCTTACGCCAATATGTTGCGATGGCCATAATGGTTTATTTAGCCTAGAATCCAGACTCCAGCAGTGGCCAGTAGCAGATGCTTCAGAGGAAGGTATAACCTCCCTACCTTGAAGAATTATAATTATGGACTAGCATACCCAAAGGAGAAGTGTCTTCCTAGCCCCCAGCAGCTCAGAGATAAAAAGCCATGGTTACAAAATCCACCTCTCCCATCACCAGACTTCCATGGATAAACCTCAATGGACTTCAAAGGGTCTGATCTGAAGTGTGGCTTCTTTCCAGTGGCGTGAGATAAGTCATAAAATAACTTACTGCTAGTGGTGTTTGCTCGTGTCCCTGTTGTTACATTTTCCACATGCTGCCACCCTCCCAGCACAACTTTGGGCATAACAAGGCTCATCCTAGCGGGACCACATTTTATTTTTACAATTAAAAAAAAAAAAGTATTATTAGTGTGCCGAGCCAGGTATGTCACAGCGCGTCACGTATGCCAAGCGGCACAGCACTGAATGATGCCTGCGTCTGCAGCTTCTGAAGACAAAAACCCTGCCTCTGTTTGGTGGGTTGTTTTTCCCCCCCACATTCCCCCACTTCTCCACACACTACCTACCCTACACCACACATTCCCCCCCTACCTCCTCCAGACTTGGCCAAAGGGGTGTTATCATGCTACTGAAGACGGCAGAACACAGAATGTGTTTGTACCTGGGAGCCTCAGGCACTGCAGAGTGGGCATGTGCCAAAGAGAACACTGGATTCTGTTTTCCGTGTCTGTTTTGGCTACTGCATAATGTCATTTGGCCAATTCCACTGAAACAGAACAAAAGCAGAGAATACCAGATGAGAGCGAGCCAATGGCAGGGAGCCGTGGGGGCCGGGGGAGGGAAGGAGAGGGCCTGTTTTTTACAGAGCTTTTCAGCAATGGTAAAAAGCTACATTACATAAAAGTTAAAATCACGGCCCTCCACAAACACACACATGCCCTTTCTTAGTGGTGGAGTTTCTTTATGTTAGCGTGAATGGTGCCTGATTTGCTGGTCCCATCAGTTACATTGCAGATGCTGGATGCCAGCTGAGAAGAATGTGGACGAAAGAAGCCAGCATCCCTCTCTGAAAGGCCAGCTCCACGCTGCTTGGAATTAGCAGCATATTTTTAACCCCTTTGCTGCCAACTGAACAAATTATTAGTTTTTTGCTTTTTTAAAATCAGAAGTTATAAGTGATCACAATAATTAACAGAGCTTGGCAATTTGTATCTCAAAGCCTTGT
Organism: Malaclemys terrapin pileata; assembly: GCF_027887155.1. Lineage (NCBI taxonomy): Eukaryota > Metazoa > Chordata > Testudines > Emydidae > Malaclemys > Malaclemys terrapin. Next base: position 12,616,342 of record NC_071516.1, on the reverse strand, counting down.
ATTAGCCAAACAACTAATCATCCACAGTTTTCTGACAATCATATAAGTTGTATTTAAAGGAAAAGTGTCAAATTTGGCCCAGTATTTGAAAAGAAGAGGGGGAACACTTTAAAAACTTAGGTCTCATAGAAATGTTTTAATGATTAAAAAATAAAAAACAAACAAAAAAAAGCCCATGGAAACAATTGTTCTTAAACAACTAAATATTTGCCAGAAGAATCTGCAACCCAATTATTGCAGCATTAAGAACCTGAAAGTTACTGTTACAAAAATGTAACTGATTTCATTAAGTGTCATTGACCAAAATGAAAGAAATGGCACAAGTAAACAGTCTAAAGAGCAAAAGTTAAATTGGACTTTAAAATCCCTCTCCGTTTGATACTTAGAGCAGCCACCTCTGAGGTAGCATATAACAGCTGTGCAAAACTACGTGTTACAAGAGATTAGGCCAGGCCGTTGGGTACGGCATGTGGACATAGGTGTAAAGGAAAACCTCAGCTCATGGAATGCTGTGAGGAGGGTCGGTCAGCACATGCCCTGGGATCTGGAAAGTGTCACAGACACTCTTTTGCAGTGTGTTACACAGAACTAACTCACCAGGTCATGTAAAATTCTAGGCGGCAGCAGAGAGCTGGGAGCCAGGAAGCCTCAAATGCTAATTCTGGATCTACATGATGTGGTTTTAGGTAAGATACTTAGGGCCTGATTTTCAGAGGTTCTGAGCACCCACAGCTCCCAGTGACTTCAGCTGTATGTTCTTGGCATGTTCTTGGCAACCTGTCTGACTCAGTTTCCCCTGTGTAAAAATGAGAGATTATGATCACTAATTATTGTTTGTTAAAGCAGAATACTATATAAATGCTAAACATTCTCCTTAGGAGGAGCTCTGTGGAATATTCCTTGGGGTTCCTTAGCTGTATCATTCCACACAGTTCATGTGAAACAGTTCATAGGCTCTGGGATTCTTCCTTCTTTCCACTCAAGAGGAAAGAGCTCATATTTTGATGAACTTTGGTCAAAGCGTGATTTTTGTAATACCAGAATTTGAATTGCCCTTCATTCAAAGTGTCTTTATTTTGCAATTGTACTTTCATTGAGGTCAATGCACTCCTTGGCCCAGACTCTGGTGCAAATCTGGACTAACTCCATTAGTCACAATAGAATTATACCATGTCAACAATGAGATAGGAGTCCGACCCACTTACTAGTGGTGGTGCTATCATGTATGGGATGCTCCATTTACTTTGTCATGTATTTACCGAAGGTCACAAACGTGCAATTAAACAATAATTCTCAGCATTATCTGCAGAGAGCGGCAAGTTATCTGCCAGGCAGGTGCTCACTAATATCCGGGGGCTTGGCTCCTTCTGTGAGAGGGCACAGATACCACCCATAAAATCTAGCTGGATTGTTTTCCAGCTGTGAGACTGCCAGTACCTACACACGGCGTACCTCTCCCCACACAGTGCTGTCATCCCCAGAGCACTGCCTTATGCTAGAGGGGTGGAGATGCTGATTCTGGGAAGTCTGTTACAATGATTTAGTTCTCACATGCTAACTGCAGGTGAGAGCCGGACACCCCCCCACCCCACCCCACTCCTGACACAACACCCAACACAATGTAGGTGCCCAAACACTCCTCCACTTCCAGGGGCAAGACAGGACTTTCACACATATGCCTTGTACCCTTGTGTATGTAGATGAGGAATTCTCCCTGCAGGCCATACTGACCTTTCCTTTGGCTCTGTCTTACCTCAGAGAAACTCCCAGCCTTTCATGGTCCTGAATTGAGATGAGGATACTCACGCTGTCTGGAAACCAGGCTGAGTCAGCAAAATCGCGCCCTGCACCTGCAAACTGGGATCTGCGGTCTGAATCCTCCAGTGCAAGAGAGAATAATTTCATTCAAATGCGAACAACAAGCCAGCCGGAGCCTATTCTGAGCCCGTGGAGCCATCTGGTTCGTTTGCATACCTGCAGAAATTTTCCTAAAGACCAGGCCAGCTGAGCAAAGTTCTGAGCATCAGGGAAAAAAGATGGGACGCTTTTTATTCTACCATTTAGCTCCCTGTAACAGAAAGCATTGGAGTCAGTGGAGTCTTGACCCCTGCCACATGACATTACTTCCCAGCCAAAAGCAAATGCAACCAGTCTCCCTTGCCAGCACTCCTGTGTGTCACATCTTCATTGTACCCAAAACCTGCTTGATGAAACAGCCCCAGAAAAGGACAATGGAACAGACCTGGGGCTGATTAAACTGGGCTTAGCTCTTCCACATAATGAATGAAAATCGTTGGACTTTATTTCCTTCCTATAATTAGAAGTGGACATACTGAATTAACCCCCAAAGTCTGGTATGTTTTGATACCCTTCCATTGCACTCCTTCGTTGTTACTTCCTGCTGATTCATGGATACCTAATAATGATTTTAATATTGAGTGTTGGTGAAAAGTGCTGCATTAGCACCCCTGGAGCCTCAAGGCCACTTCTATGGACTCACTTCTGCCTTGATGCCCAAAAGACATGGAAACAAATCACACAAAATCCATCACTCCAAGTTCCTCCTGCCGCTGGTCTTCCCAATGTCCATCTTCTCGGTTTGTAAATTTGAGACTGTGCACATTCTGGGGCAGGAGCGACCTTCATTTTGTGCCACGTAAGCTCCAAGTATATTGCCAGTGCTTAAAAACAATAAGTGAGAGTACCTAGTGGGTACAGCACCCAGTACAAACTTCATCTTGTTCTGCATGGCACCTCTCCCTCAGCCTTCAGAGGCAACCTCTAGACATGAGGAAGGTAGTTCAGACTCTGTTCCCATTCAGTCCTTGGCCTCTCTGCTGACACTGCCAAATAGTACAAACCATGGTGATAGCCATTGTGAAGCCACCAAACCAGTTCTGCCTGGGGCACTGTATGGCCACCAGATTGTGACAACAGTCAGTTACTACCAACCCAGGCTGGATTCCAATCCAGGGCCGCCCGGGGGGGGGGGACAAGTGGGGGCAATTTGCCCCAGGCCCCGGGCCCCACAGGGGCCCTGCGAGCTCTGGCCCAGGGGCGGTCCAGGTCTTCGGCATTTTTCAGTGGCGGGGGGTCCTTCAGTGCTGCCGAGGACGCGAAGCAACTGAAGGGCCCCCCGCTGCTGAAATGCCGCCGAGTGAGTACAAGCACCGCAGCTCCCCCGCTTTGCCCCAGACCCCTGTTCCAATCAGTGAGCTGCAGGTGGAAGCCTTGGTATTCCATTTCCAATCGCACTAATCTGGCCTGGCCAGCCATCAAAAGAAGAAGAACTACTGAGCATTTCACATGTGCTTTTTGGAGGGGGAAGTAGGAGTGGGGGAGTGGTGCCCTCCTTTTCCCACCTGTCTGCACCTGTTGACAGCAAGGATATTAAGTCCAGTGGCCAATATATCAGGTGCCTCAATTTTTGGGATGCCTGACCTAAGACATTGCAAAACAGCTTGATTTCCAGTGGGTGAGTGCTTGAAGCAGGCTGAAAATTTGGTCCCTGTATGGTATCTAAAGTTCAGCATCCAAATATTTAGGCACCCACAATCATTAGTTGCTTTAAAAAAATCTTATCCATGCATATCTATAGACAATACATTTCTATCCCAAATAACAGAACAGAGACCATGCCATCAGCATTAACCTCTGTATGACTACTTGCAGCCAGGGCAAGAAGCAGGAAGTATGGGTCATGGTGAACATGAATTATGTCTCTTTATTAAAGTGAGTTTAGCATTCAAAAAAGAAAGCCAGATCATCAGCATTGGACACTGGAGCTTCTGCTTATCCACACAGCAAGTTTCCCCAATGCAGCCCCTCCAGTGGGCTCATCCTATAACGTGTGGAGGTCCCTCCAGAGGGAGCTTAGTGACTGATAGAATAAAGCTAAGGTGGGTGCTAATGATTATCTCATGATCTAGCGCTCTGGGCCCCTTATTGATCCTCTCATCTGTCTAGCCCCTCAAATGAATTGACTCCTCATTTGACACTAGCTCTTTTGCCTTCTGCCAATGGTGCATCTATACGGCGGCTGGGGGCATGAATGGCAGCTGATGTAGACGTACCAGCGCCAGCTTTAATCTGACTTGCTCAATAAAAAACAGCAGCACAGGCTTCAGTGCGCGTTGCACAACCCCGTCTACCCCTCCCCCGCCCCCAGGCCTGTACTTGCTGGTGCAGCCCATGGCACGACGTCAGCTGTGACTGCACCCTGAGTTCTGTTCTCCACGTTAGCGAGTAGGGGACTTACAGCAGCCTGATACAGCCTGAACACTGTGGCCACCTTCCAGAAATAAAGGCAGCTTCAGGAAGCAGTTCCTTTTAGCCTTCATGTCATCTCACTGCCCCATAGCAAATAATCCCTGTCCTATTATTGGGCACCAGGTTTGATGGTGCACCGGGCACCAGGATGTAATTAAAATCATACACTCATATTACCTATTGTGGGTTATAATCTAATACACAATAGATTTTTAATTGGAGAGGGTCAGATCCTCGTCTCTCACCAGATGTATTGTGCAGATTTACTCCTCATTTTCCCCAGTACAACATGAGGTCAGAATCAGATTCTTTTTTCCAGTGAACTTCAGAAAGGGGGCTCTAACTGAACTGGTCTTTGGTTCAAGCAATGGCTTTTGAAACTGCTCTCTCCCCACTGACTCACAAGATGGGACAGTGCTCTGAAGTGAGTGGGGCACTCCAGATGGGGTTTGCCCCAAGCAGAATTTATGACATTTAAATATCGCCAATGACGACTGGAAGCGGCCAGCTCATATCTATAATAAGGCTAGTCACTGAACCTGGAGCGTACAAATGAAGCGCTGTGTTTGCACTCTGGTTTTGCATAAAGCCTAGTGCCGCTTTGAAAGGTGACTTTGCAAAAATGCTCCATGCTCACTATGTCTCACTGTCCTTCCTTGGGAGAGGGATAGCTCAGTGGTTTGAGCATTGGCCTGCTAACTCTAGGGTGGTTGTAAGTTCAGTTCTTAGGGAACTGGGGTAAAAATTTGTCTGGGGATTGGTTCTGCTTTGAGCAGGGGGTTGGACTACATGACCTCCTGAGGTCCCTTCCAACCCTGATATTCTATTATTTCAATTGTGCTCAGTTTAAAGTAAGAAAATGTTTCTTTGAAAGTCAGTCTGGTTTCTTTCATCCCACACACCATCACCCATGCCAAAGGTTCAAAAAGTGCTCAGGGACAACTGTGCACCCCCATTGTCCTCAAAGGATGTCTCGTGATATCTGTGCAGTCCCATTGCCTTTGCTGGGTTTACACAGGTCTGGATGATTGGAACTTGGCAAACATTTGTGTTGACGGTGCATGAGATGGAATAGAATCCTGCGTTTTATCTGTGCTGGCTCTGCAGGGCTAGCAGGTCTGAGACTCAGCCAGCACTAGCTTCAGCGGCTGTGACCCTGAAGAAGCAAATGGAACAGATCTGCCGAGTAAGGCGGTGCCATTTTTTCCACCGTCACTTTTCAGAGTGGTAATGTACTTCAAATGCTTTGTCTGCGGATCTGGTAGACACTGCAGAACTCTGTGAAGAACATGGCTAAGAAACTGGTTGAGACAGTTTAGTACATGGAACACTGCTGCTCTCCCCACCCGTAGCCTTCATGGGGCTTTAGAAATCACTCACTCAATCTTTGCTGGATTAGGTTGAAGCCTTCATGTCAAGTAAGCACTTCAGCACTGGTGTCCAGACGAGTCTTCTGTGCCTGAAACATGTGAATGGGAAACGGTGGCTCATACTGGTTGCATTCCATTAGCTGCTGGGATTGCTAATGTGGATGTCGTGGGTAAAAACCTCACTTCCGTGGGCAGCTTACCCACGAAAGCTTATGCCCAAATAAATCTGTTAGTCTTTAAGGTGCCACCAGACTCCTTGTTGTTTTTGTAGATACAGACTAACACAGCTACCCCCTGATACTTAATGTGGATGTGAACCATAAATCCAAAAGAGTTAGATTTAGTTTGACTGTAAATAATTTAAGGCCTAAGTCTCCTAGCTGATGATTGCCATTTCTTTGTCCTTTCTCTAGAGGGTTTACAAGGGTTTAATTCCATGCCATGGCTGCCAGAACACCATGTCATGTTTTAACATAGCCAGTGAGCTCAAGCAAGGACATGCTTTTCTGTGTTAGGGAATAAAACCTCTAGCTCAAGGTGTGTCGGTCCCAGGTCCACTTCTGGCCATGTATATTTCTGCCTTTGTCTGGGAATTAGTTTGAGGTTATCCCGTCCCCAAAGGGCTCTGCGTCTAAGGGGCAGCTCTAAAGCCCATTGAAATCAGTGGACAGACTCCCATTGACTCAGTGGGCTTTGGATGAAATACCAAAGCCACTTGTCTGCCATGTGATACGTGCTGTCACTCATGTTCATGAATGTCTGGGAGTCCATTCTCACCCTACAAACTTTATCTTTAATCTCCACCATTAGCTGCACTATTTATATGATGTGAGACAGAAACAGAGAGACAGACTTGTGGGAGGGAACACGGGGGAAGAGATCAATGTGTGTGTCTCTTTTGATAACTACAGGCAGTGTCAAATGATACTTCAACAGGATTGCACCTCTCTGAATGTGAGGGAGCATTGCTGTGATCATTCGAATGTATTTCAAGAGCTGCACATAGAGCTTCTGACCCATGCCAGTCTCCTGACAGTCATTTTTAGCACTATACATCCTGAAAAACACATTTAAGTAAAGATACAAATAGCCATGGGCTGGCTTAGCTAATCTCTGGATATACACAAATCATTTCCCAGAGACTTCTCGGGAACCACCAGAGCCTGGACACACTGTGTGAGCGACTCAGGGCAGAAGAGCTATTTGTGAAGCATCAGCTATGCTTATGTTGCTATATAAACAGCAACTGTAATTGAACCCAGAGGGGGCAAAGGCTGAGAATAACTAGAAAGGTGTGGCTAGTCCTCAGCACCCGCAAGTGAGGGCAGATCTTCTTCTGAAGAACTCAGCATTTTGGGCATTAGCTGCTTTGAAAATCTGGGAATAAGTCACAATGAGTCCTGTTGTAAATCGGATCCTTCCATGGGTTTCTCAGCTAGGTGATGGGCTCTTATGAAAATTCTGGCTTTAAAGCTTCTATATTGCAATATGTAGACCAGTGGCCTCCAACCTTTTTACGCCCAAGATTACTTTTTGAATTTAAGGGCAGGAGTGGCGCCAGGGTTTTTGGCGCCCTAGGCAGGGGTCCTTCCGCGCTCCCGGTCGTCGTCGGCAATTCTGCGGCGGGGGGGTCCTTCTGCGCTCCCGGTCTTCGGGGCACTTCGGCGGCGGGTCCCGGAGCGAGTGAAGGACCCGCCGCAGAATTGCCGCCGAAGACCCGGAGCGCGGAAGGACCCCCCCTGCCACCGAATTGCCGCCCTCCCAAATCCTGGTGCCCTAGGTGACCGCCTAGGTCTGTTTAAGGGCAACACCGGATCTACTCAACCCCTTCCCCAAAGCACCACCCCACTCACTCCATCACCCCTTCTCTCCATCACTCGCTCTCCCTCACCCTCACTCACTTTCCCCGGGAGGGGGCTGGGGTTCGGGAGGGGGTGCGGACTCTGGGATGGAGCCGAAGGGTTCGCAGTGTGGGAAGGGGCTCTGGGCCGAGCCTGGGGCAAGGGGTTGGGGTGAGGAGGGGTAAGAGGTGTAAGTTCTGGGAGGGAGTTTGGGTGCAGGAGGGGGCTCCGGTCTGGGGCAGAGTGTTGGGGTGCAGGAGGGGGTACAGGGTGCTGGCTCTGGGAGGGGGGTCAGGGCTGGGGCAGAGTGTTGGGGTCCAGGAGGGGATAGGGGTGCTGGCTCTGGGAGGGGGTCAGCACTGGAGTTTGGGGTGCAGGAGGAGGTTTGGGGTGTTGGCTCCGGGAGGGGGCTCAGAGCTGGTTTGGGGTGCTGGCTCTGGGAGGAGGCTCAGGGCTGGGGCTTGGGGTGCAGGAGGGGATTTGGGGTGCTGGCTCCGGGAGGGGGCTCAGGGCTGGGGATTGGGTGTGGCCTCCCGCCAGGCAGCACTTCCCTCTGGTGGCTCCCGGTTGGTGGTGCAGTGTGGCTGCCGCTAAGGCAGGCTCCCTGCCGACCCCTGCCCCACGCCCCTCCCGGAAGGCGCCAACACACCCCTGCGGCCCCTGGGGTGGGGTGGGCAGCACATGGCTCCGCGCGCTGCCCTCTCTGCAAGCACCACCCCCGCAGCTCCCATTGGCCACAGCTCCCCATTACCAGCCAATGGGAGCTGCGGGGACTGTGCTTGCAGGCAGAAGCAGTGCGCAGGGGGAGACCCCTGGCTCCCTCACCTCCAGGGCCACGCTGGCTGCTTCCGGGAGTGGCATGGGGCCAGGGCAGCCAGGGAGCCTGTCTTAGCGGCAGCCCCTCTGTGCCGCTGGAGATCACGATCGACTGGGAGTTCCTCTAGGATCGACCAGTTGGTGACCACTGATGTAGACAAACTTCTACCTGTACCAGAGGAAGCTACACCCAGCACCTTGGTATATTACTAACACAATGCACTCCATATTTCTGAAACTGATGTACTGGGACTCGCTTATTACACCAGCCTTACAGCTTCGTTCCTGTACCATGGGAGGCACTAATAATGAGGGGGAATTATAGTGGTGAATGGTAACATCACCCAGTATATGGTAGCATCACACCAGACACATTGGCTGCAATGGGCTGAAAGAGCTTACTGTTCTGTCAGTTATTAGAGCAATCTCTTGAATTTATTTTAATAAAAATGAAAAATATTTTCATATTGTTTCAATTATCTCACATTAGCTGCAATGAGTCTTTTCATTCTTAGTTGCCTTAAGTATTATTATGCAGGATCTTTTCTAAGACTCTTCCCAGGGCCGGCTCTAGGCTTTTTGCCGCCCCAAGCAAAAAAAACAACAAAAAAAAACAACCTCCGAGCGCACCCGGAATGCCGCCCCTGGAATTGTGCTGCCCCAAGCACGTGCTTGGTTTGCTGGTGCCTAGAGCTGGTCCTGACTCTTCTTAAAGCATTATGAACTGCAACACTGCTGAGCGATTACGCAAAAGGCCAGGGAATGTGTCTAGTGGTTACAGCATACAACTGGGAATCAGAAATCCTGGGGTGCTAGACCCCACTCTGCCACTGACTTGTTGAGTGATCTTGGGCTAGTCAGTTATTCCCTCAGCTTCTTCATATGTCATAGTCAGATAATCAAATAAAAACAGCCATATAATAATACTTCTCTGCCTCTTTAGTTAACAAAAAGTGTGTGATCCTTGAACACAAAGAGCTACGTATTATGTGCGGCGCCGTGGCCTAGCTGAGAGTGCACTGGACTGGAACGCAGTATACCTGCGTTCTACACCTCTCTCCTTGTGGTTTGCCTATGAGCATCACCCTCTGTGTGCTTCAGTTTCCCCCCCTCCATAAAATGGGGATAACGAGATTGACTGCTGTTGTGATCTGTCCATGAAAAGCACCATATAAGAACTAGCTTGTGTTGTTATTATACCACCTCCCATTTAAGAGTCCTAAGGAGATATTCTGCAATTCTGTACAAGGCCCAGATAGCTGGACTTTCTGTGGGTCTCCTGCCAGGGGGTTGTGGAAATGAAATCCATGCAACAACTCACAGGTAACCCCTGGGCCTGCAGTCCAGTCCCTCAGTGCCCTTCCTTATTTGCTACTCGTTGTCCCTGCAAGTAGCAGCATTTCCCATTTCACAGCAGAGGCAGCAGCAGCTCCACCACTAACTAGCCCTGTGCTCTCCCCAGCACTCTGCACATGCATTCCTATTCAGAGCTGGCATGAACTGCTACTCCCTAGCACACAGGACGTTAGTAGGCCCTTCTGGGTGGCTGCTGCTCATGCCCTCATCATGGTGAGAAATACTGCAGTGCTCAGTGTCGTGGGGCAGGGCTTCTGCCCAGCTTCCAGGCATACTCTGCCCCCGCCCCCAAAGCCACCTTTAAATGGGCTTTCTGTCCAAACATCGGCAAAACAAACACAGCTCACCCTTAGTCAGCCAGTTCTGCTCTCCGCTGGTTCTGTTATGCTTCTGGAAGAGCAGGTCTTGGGTACCTGGCCTCTTGCTACAGCCCCCCCCCCCCAGGTGTTAGCGCCACTCCTTCGTGGCTCCACTCCCCAAGCACAGCCTGTACCGATAACACTGCCTCCTGCCCTCTGACAGCCCTTGCTAACCCCAGGTGTAGCCTGGCCCCCTTTAATTGGGCCAACCTGCTCTGACACAGGAGTGCTGGGCCTAGTCTACTCATAGCTACCCTGTGATACTCCCCCTCGCAGGGGTCCCGCACCCAGGGGGTGAATTTCACGACTAAGGAACTCCCCTAAGGTAAGCACAATGGGTTTGCCCAGTTGTTCTGTCTAATCACTCTGTTGCATATTTTCTGGGGGGGGGGAAATTGCAGCCCATAGACACATCCTCCCCATGAAACATGGGCTGGAACCCCCTCTTCCCACTGTCTACACTCCCAGGGTGGCATGTGCGCTTCAGGATTCACATGGAGATGGAGCCCACTGACACTGAAATTCATCTAAACTGTGAGCGAAAGGCTGTATCTGTTCTAAAGAGACCTGAGATACAGAGCCTGTAGGATGTGACAAGGGTGTCCTTCTCCTGGGCCATGACATGAGAACATCGCTTTCACCAAACAAACGAGAGTCAGTTACTCTGCTGGATGGATGGATGGATGGGAGGGAAGGGACTCTCAGGCCTAGATCCTCGAAGATATTTTAAGCAATGGGAGTGAGGAGCCTAAAATACTGTTGAGAATCTGAGCCTCGGTCTCTCTGAACACTCAGGAATTGTTTCTGGCAAAGAAATGGACAAAGCTGTTGCTTTATTTCCAGCTGTGCCCGGACAGTGAAAAGTCCCTAATTTTGGTGCTGTGAAGTTCCTGAAAGTTCCATTATTCTAGGTCTTGCTTTGGGACTAGTGATTTAGAAACAGCTTCAAAAGACATGGCCAGTACCTCACACCAGCCAGTGCATCCTAGGCCAATGTTTTGGTGACAAGTCGGTTCTAGCCATCCAGCCAGCACTGACACTACCAGTTCTTTACTTCTGAAGGGAGTTTTAGGCTCCATCTATTCCTGTCTCACAGGCACATTTAAGAAGTGTGTTTAAATGTTCCCCACGGAGCCATGCTGTAGGGTGGTTTGGCCAGCTGGTGCTCTAGCCTACACAAGAACATGCTTTTAAAAACGGGGCTTAGCGAAAGCTGTTTCAGTTCTCTGAATTTTGAAAGGGTGACAAAAAACTAAAAAAAGAGAAATTTTTTTAAGTTGTGATTTAAAAAACCCAAAACTCCTCCCCCATCCAAGAAATAAACTAGGTTGATGAAATTTTTGCAAATGTCAACCAGCTCTAATCTTGACAAGGTTTGGCCCATCCATGCAGGCTGCTACCAGCAATCAGGCCTGGTGTGCAGCACAAAATGTTACCCATCGGCATATGGTAAGCTCATTGGGGCGGGGGGTCTTTTTGTTATGTGTTTGTACAGCATCTAGCACAGTGGGGTCCTGGTCCATGATTGGGCTGTTCAGCACTACTGTAATAATTAATAATCATTAATTAATTATTATTAGTATGGATGTTGAGCACAAGTTTGTGGTCAGCAGAAACTAAATTCAGCATCATGCCAACTAACATAAGCTTTCAGACCTGGTACAATTTTACAGTGTAAAACAGGCCACTTTGTTATAAATTGGTTGAGCAGAAACCACAGTTCAAATTTGGTTGTTAATCAAGGCTGGGAGGCTGGCATGGACAGTTTCCACCGACTGACTGGCCTTATTTACACCATTGGACATCTGTAATAAAATAAGCAGAGCTCCTAATGTTCCTCCCCACTGTGCAAAGCTGTGGAATTCTGCTGGGCAGTGGCTGTCCCGCTGAGATTCAATGGGCTGCCTATGTAGTTCTGCACATGCAGTGCAAGCGCCGAGAGGCATGACTGGACTGTGAGAAAACGAGGCACAGGAATTTCCAGAAAGGGCTACGCGTATAACACCCGTCATATAGAAAAAGTGAGGCTTTCCCCTTTTAGCCTGCAACTCTGTACAAAGGGAATTCAGCGAGATGCTGGCTCATGACAGCATAAATTTAACTTGGGAGTGCAGCCAAAGACATTAATAAAGACCATTCCTGCTACATCCACATTTGGTGCGTGGCTGTAAAAACAAGATGCTTATCTGACGAAGGGGAAACACTTTCTACAAAAGAGGCTTAAATGGGTGGGCAGGGAAAAAATCTCATTTTTGCCTTAACTTTACCTACCTGGTGGCCTACAAGCTGGGAAGGTGTTTTTGCACTTAACCACCAAGATAGGAGAGATTGATTTCCCCCCTCATCTCCAGATAGTGATCTAAGTAATAGTAATGAATAGTTCTTTGCACTTCTAAGCACCTTGCAGCCAAGGGTCTCAAACATTAATTAATTAAGCCTCACACCATCCCAGCAACCAAATCCTGATCTCTGTTCTGCTGGCGTAATTGAGATAAGAATCTGTCCCAGGGATTTTTGCCACAACTCACAGCAGGAGCTCTGTACCTCTGTTTCCTCCATTTGCACATGGAAATAATAATTCTTACCAACCACCCAGAGGGTTGTGAAGCTGAATTCATTAATGAGCCTTCGGACAGTGTTAATACAGGGAAAAGGAGTCCTGGTCCCCCATTGCAGATATCTATTTAAAAGATTATTTCCCCCCCATTTTATTATTACTCCACAAGCTCTGCTGGGAGAACAGGCCAAAAGGACAGCTGCTTAGCCCCGCCCCCACTCTGAAATGCCCTGGAGTGCATAGGGCAGGAAATCTCAAGGGAATATGCTCTCTCATGAGAATTGTAGGCTTTCGGGCTTCCAGTCAGGCCAGAAGTACGCTGAGGACTGACAGCCTCTCTCCCCTAGGCCAAGGAAGGGCAAAGGTAGGCAGAATGCCAGGGAGAACACACATGAGAGCAGCCATTGCTGTACCCTTTACCACTGCCACACCTTGAACTAGCCTGAGAGCCGGCTCTGGGCTGAGCGTGCCAGGTGGAGGAGCAGGGTATGTCTTCACTGCTGAGTTAACTCAGATGCTCAGCACCCGGGTGGGAGCCTAGCCTGGACATGAGCAGCCACACAGTAAAGCCCTACCCATGATACCGTGTGCTCCCTGGTGCTGCACTCCTCCACATGTGCTACTAGGACGTCTGGGGACATATCCTGTGGTCCTTTGTGCTGCAGTAGGCTGAGCTGCTCGACGAGTATTTCCCCGTGAATGGTGGGATAATTTATCTGTCCTTCTGGGCATGCAGGGGGAATTGTGGGAAGGCACTGGAGGACTATCAGCATTTGAGTGACTGAGCCTGCATCCTCACTGCAAAGTGAATGGGTGGGTTACCCACCTGAGTGAAAGCAGCACCCGGGCTTTAACCCAACCCCCCAGCAGTGCCACTTGGCCTGGATTGAAAGCACCACTGAACTTGTGTGAGAGAGATTTGTGCCTGGACGGGAGGGGGACAGGGACAACACCCAGGTAAGAGCCTGGGCTAACTCTGCAATGAAGACATGCTCTAAGGGCTGGCTATGTCTCTTTGTATCCTGCCCCTTCCCCACACCTTGCTCACCCAGGCAAGAGTGACCAGAGTCTAGCTGTAATGAATCTCCAAGGGGGATATTGTTATTCCTGTTTTGCAGATGTGGAAGTGAAGATGTGGAAGATGAAGAACGGCATTACTGCTGACCCCTAACTTGCCCGAGTCAGCAGCAGAACTGAGAACAGAGCCCTGGAGTTCTCTGACTGAATCATAAGACCGTCCTTCTCTACTTCCTCCAAACCAGTTCATCCAGTCCTAAACTTCACAGCCAAGTGCAAAGTGCAAAGTACAAATAAAACGGGTGCAGCCCAGTTGGGAGCTGGATGATGATGAGAAAACCAGAAAACACCATGTAATATTTAAATCAGACAGGTCACTCAAAGCCTATGGACCCTTGCTGAGCTCGAGGGGAATTCTAGGCTCTTTCATCTTTCCCTCCTATGCACCCCCACGCTGCAGAAATGAAGGTTATTCGCTTGAAACCAGAGGTCTTTGAAATACTCTCTACCATCAGCGTCCCAAGAGTGTGAATGTGCAGAGCGCCTCTCGAAGGAGAACAGGACTTTCTGAGGGGCTATTACACAGACATAAACTGAGCTGCATACATGTGCCATGAGGAACAGCAGAATGAGTTAGGATTAGGGTGACCAGATAGCAAGTGAAAAATCGGGACAGGGGATGGGGGATAATAGGTGCCTATATAAGAAAAAGCCCCCAAAATCGGGACTGTCCCTATAAAATTGGGACATCTGGTCACCCTAGTTAGGATTGAATCTAGAGCACTCAGGCTGTGTCTACGTTGGTCTTTATTTTCTTAGTTCTCCACCGTTGCAGCAATTTATGGGTTCAGTGGTGGGAACACTGGACCATCCAGGGCTGTTTCTGCTGTTCTAACCACCATGCCCTGAAATACTGCTCAAACCAAGTCTAGACATCCCAGTGGATGAAAGGGCTAGTGTGGATACAGCTTGAGGAACGGGTTGCTTGGAAAACATGCTATGGCATTTGTCATATAAACCATCACTGATGAAATGATGAGTTCTTACCACTGACCTGCAGCCTCCGATGATGACTTTGCCTCATTTATTTGAGTCCTTTTGTAATCAGCTGTAGCTCTGCTCTTGAGTCTAATTGGGAGCGGGATCTGGCCCACACCTTGTAAGCTGTTCCAAAAGGGAAAGACGTCAGTTTTAGACGCCATGCACCGTCATCACACTATATGAATAGCAGTAACAACGTACAACCATGGCACCCATAAACCACTCATCTGCATGTTCCAACCAGGAGTTGGGGCAGAAGGGAGCTTCTGGACAAAAGAACGGAACTCAGGCACTCAAATTTCTGTCCTGCATGTTTGCAAATGGGCCCTTTGTGGGTGCAACATGCAAACGTGGATAGTTGGCAGCTGTGAGGCTGCAAGGCTGGAACATTTAGTCCAGTGCTTTTCATTTGTCCAAACTAACCTCTCCCCATCGCCCTGAGAGCCTCATTTCAAACAAGAAGCAAACTGGGAAACATTCAGGTGGGTATGCAGTGCACGTGCAGTCAGGAAGTGACTGTCTTCCTGTTAGCACTGGAATTGCCCTTTAAAGTAGCACCGATCTGCCCCAGCACAATCCTGGAGATAAAGCTAAAGGATGATAAGTTTGTGCTGCCATTATAAAAAAGAAACCCAGACCACCTCCAATACATTTTTTTAATTGTTCTATTTTTCAACTGCTTGTGTATCCCTGGCTGTACAGACTCTTGCCAGGAAAGCAGAGGGCTTTTCATTTTCAGATGGTTCACACAGCTCGAGCTTTCTTTTTTTTATTATTATTTTGTTTGTTCAAGGATCCAAGATGATAGGGGAGGGGAAAGAACTTTTGTCCTTTGCTTAAAATAATTCAAAGAGCTTTCCACTGCACATGCCAGGCGCAAGTAGACATTTGCATAACAAATGAGCCTTCCTCACTTTTTAGCAGGGTACAGCAGGCATACTTAACTGACTGTTGCAGCTCCTGCTACAGCTCTGTATCCAATCCCAACATGTCACGTACAGACTTCTCTCCCATCCTGGCTGCCAGCTCATTGATAACTAGGCCTGAGTGGAAAAGTTTTTTGTGGGGTTTGAACTTTCACAGCATTTTACATTTTTGGGGGGGAGGGGAGTGGGTTACATTTTTTTCATACTTTATGTACTCTACGTTTTTATTAAAAATGATATTAAAATGTTCATTTATGAAAAAATCCAGTTTGGGATGAACTAAAAATTGTAACAACTATTTCATTTCTGATAAAAATGGTTGCAAATATTTTGTGGGGGGAAAACTGATGAATTCTTTTTTATTTAAACCCCTCCCCCCTAGTGCTGTTGCAAACGGTTATTAAAAAAATATGGACTAGCTCTATTGTTAATTGATGGTAGCAGAAGAGGGTGAAAGCTTTTGTTTTGTTCTGTGGGTATGTCTACATTGTAGCCAGAAGATGTAATTTCCAGTTCAGGTAGACATACCTGTGTTAGCTCTGATTAAGAAAGGGATAGATAAAACAGAAACTATCCTAATATCCTAATCCTTCTATATAAAACCATGATACACCCACAACTTGAATACTGCATGCAGTTCTGGTTGCCCCATCTAAAAAATGATATATTAGAATTAAAAAAGGTACAGAGGAGGATAACAAAAATGATTAAGGGTATAGAACAGCCTCCATATGAAGAGAGATTAAAAAGACTAGGTCTGTTCAGTTTGGAAAAGAGACAACTGAAGGGAGATATGATAGAGGCCGATAAAATTATGAATGGTATGGAGAAGGTCAATAAGCAAGTGTTATTAACTCCTTCACACAACACAAGAACCAAGGGTCACACAATGAAATAAATAGGCAGAAGGTTTAAAACAAACGTAAGGAAGTACTTCTTCACACAACGCACAGTCAACCTGTGGAACTCATTGCTTGGGGACTCCAAAACTGTAATGGAGTTCACAAAAGAATTAGATAAATTCATGGAAAATAGGTCCATCAATGGCTGTTAGCCAAGAGGGTCATGGATGCAACTCCATGCTCTGGGACTGGACGACAGGGGATGGATCACTCCATGATTGCCAGTTCTAGTCATTCCCTCTGAAGCACCTGGCATTGGCCACTGTCGCGAGAGAGGATACTGGCATTGATCTGACCCAGTATGGCCATTCTTATGTGCTAAAAATAGCAATGTTGTGATGACTGCATGTGCTGTGGGATGGGCTAGCTACCCTGAGTACAATCCTGTCTGAAGGTACATACACAAGGCAGCTAGCCCCTCCGATTGCCCACATAGTCATAGCCGCACAGCTGTTTTTACTGTGGTTCCTAGCACAATGGCATCCTGGGCTATGACTGGTGCTCAATAATAAAGCTAATCAAGCCCCTAATAGATTTACAGAGAGGACTGTTGCTTTTCCTCAAGCCAGCTAAACACCTTTATTACTTTGAATGTATATATTTTTTTCCCAGTAGAAAGGAAAAACCATTTTGCTTTCGTTACTAAATAGACTCTGCTTAAATAGCAAGTCCCAGATTTTTCAGCACAGGGCACGTTTGCCTTCATTGCAGGTAGTACCATATTGGCTCCGTTACTCTGGTCAGCCACTGGAGGGGGGAGCCAAATTTCTGCACATTTTGAATGTGTTCTATTGGGACTGCGGGCCAAGACATTCGAGGTATCAGCTGCACTTTTTGAGCTGGGCTCTAGGATTTGCCTGGAAAGGCAGAACAGAATTGTGTAACTCATCACCTCCGATTTCTTCCTACTTTACAACTGCACAGCAGTGTCAGCACTGTAAGATCCAGGTCCAAGACCAGAGGTAGAATTGAACCTCTGAAATTATGAGCGGCGGGGCAATGCTGAGTTTCTCACGCAACCTAGAAGGCCAATATTTTCAACCATGGCACTGGTTTAAATACTGGACTAGAGCTGGCTGGACCATTTTTGACGCTGTTTCATGGAGAGGTACCAATTTTGATGACATTTTCATCTGCATGTTTTTTGAGCAAGCCATTCACTCTCTGGAGCCCGGTGGATAGGGCGCTAGCCTGGGATGTGGGAGACCCACATTCAAATCCCTGCTCCACCTGATTTGGAGCTGAACTTTTCATCCCAAATCGCACAGCAAGGACTTGAACCTGGGTCTCCTAGGCTCCAGCACACACACTTCCTGGATCAAAAAGCTCAGGTTTTGACCCGAAAACAGACATTTTGACACAATTCTATGGGGATAAAAATGTTCCAAATGTTCTGTTTTTGTTCCAGTATGGAAGGAAAACAACTCTCAAAAACTTGAAAGTTGCTGCAAAAGAGTATTGTCATCCTCCAGCCAGCTCTGCACTGGCATCTGCAGAACTTTGGGGGCCACCTTGGAGCTGCTCTGAGCAACACCTTGGAGCTCTTCCTGAGGCAAGTTCTGCATGCAATGCAGCTGCAGGAGCAGACATGCTACCCTCCAGTGCAGCATCAACCCACAGAATTGTGGCTCTACAGCTTATTGGGGTTCTTAAACTTCATCGCACTGCAACCCACTTCTGACAACAAAAATTACTGCACGACCCCAGGAGGGGGGACTGAAAGCCTAAGCCCCACCTCCCCACGTGGGGGAGGTGGAGCGGGTGGCAAAGCCCCACCTCCCCATGCAGGGGAGGGGGAGGGGGGTGGCCTGTAACCTGAGCCCCACCACCCAAGGCTGAAGCCCTTGGACCTAGGTAGTGGAGCTTGGCCTTCGGCCCTGAGACCCAGCAAGTCTAACGCCAGCCCTGGCGACCCATTAAAATGAGGTTGCGCCCCACTCTGGTGTCCTGACCCACTGTTTGAGAACCGCATCTGATAGCTACATCTATAAATAACAAACATAAATGTTAAATAACTGCAGGAAGGTCCCTCCGGTAAGCGCTCCATTGTTTTCCGTTTGTAAGTCATGCATCGTTTCTCCTTGCCACTTCTTCATTTTTGTGGTTTATTGAAATATTCTCTTTTAAACAGCCCCGCAGTTCCAGCACTGGAGCCAGTGTTCTTGTCAGTCATCTATATTTTCTACAGCATGTACCTCCCCTCTAGCACAACAAATTAGGCTGGGGGTAAAATTTTCACAAGTGCCAGAGTGATTTAGGAGCCTAAGTTCCATTTTCAAAAGTAACTTAGGAACCTAAATCCCATTGACATTCAATAAGAGTTAGGCGCCTAAGGCATGCAGCCACTTGTGAAAATGTTGCCCTAGGTCTACACTAGTTTCATTCCTATTTCCCACCATTGTACTGCTGGTTTCATTCAGGGGTGTTAGTGTAACCAATACATCACAGCCATGGGTGCTTTAGTTTGACTGAGAGTTTCAAAGTAGCCTAGGGGCATTAGGTGCCCAAGTCTCACTGAAAATCCCAGCGTTAGCCATCGTGGCTTCTAATCCTCCTCAGAGATAGCTCCCTTGTAGCGATGGATTAACCCAAACAGTGTAGATAGGTTAGCTTCATATGGTACCAGCATTCCAGCCATCACCCCGCAGCCACCATTCTATTATCTCCAAGTGTGTTCAGACACAGGTGTTGACAGCTGGGTTCTAGGACTCACTCCGGAGAATTTTCTAGTTTCTCTTCCCCCCCCCCTCAAGAACCACCTTATAACAATGGTATAAAGCCTAAGGAGGGGTAGATTCTGCCGCAAAGTCTGGCTCACATTGTACGCAGAGTAAACAATCCCTATAGACAGGGCAACAGCGAGAGAGCCCTGCTAGCCGCAACCATGTTTGAAGTCAGTCGGAGAGAGCACAGTTTTGATCCGTGGGTGGGCAAATACGAGAGCCACCACTGTGGTATATCTGTGATTTCTTTACAGAGGCGTCAAAAGCTATATCATTTGGACCTAGAAGCCCCAATCCTCAGCTGCTCCAGAGCTCAGGAGAACATAATAACCTCTGAGGGAGGGGTAATTCTGCTGGCTGGGGTTTGCCTTCACCTGCCCTGTCAGATCTCCTTTGCCAGAGGGGGGGTGACACAGAGCTGGCTGTATGCCAGCCAGCCATTCCCCCCTACTAGGGGAATACTCCGCTCCGTGTTTAGAGCCTGGGCAAGGATCTTTTGCAGAAGGTGGTGCAAAGTGGCCCTAGCATGGGCCAGGATCCATGCCCAGGAACCTGATTCTCCTTTAGTGCTGGTTTGAGACCAATGTAATCCCATTGATGATAGGGGAATTACTTGTGAATTACAGTGGGGTGCGATCAGACTCCACACCAGAAACTCTCCTCGCTCAATAGCTGCTATCATTTTACCTTGCTCGCTCTCACATTTTTGTGCCTGGTCCCAGCCTTTGGAAAATCAGGACCTCTGTACGTAGCATTGACACTAGACATGGTCCAAAATGCCAGGTCCAATCACAGCCCAGCAATGGGGGACGTTTAGATCCAGAGCCCAGGTCCGGCCCATCTCTAATCAAACAGGATTCTGCCATTAGCACCTGATTTCTATCCGGTCCACAGTCTGAAAAGCCAAACTGTCTTTGCTGCTGCTAGCTGCATCTGGCAGCTTAGTTCTTTTTAGGATGCCCCCTTGGAAGATGGGGATTGTTTTAAGAAGGGTCTGAAGTGAGTCCAATGTTTTAATAATAGACACCACTTCCTTTAACTGAAAAAAACTCGTTTCCCCCTATATTTAGAAGCTTGTTTCACTGCTCTGCCCTGGGGAGCTCATGTTGTCATAATGGCCTCAGTGTCGTGCTTCTGTCTTATTTTTGACTTGTTGCAGCAACTGTCTGAATCAGATGGAGCCCAAAGCAGCTGCAGACTTACACTAAGGATGTCCCCCTGCTGTTTCCTAAAGCTTGGAGGGTTGAAACGGAACTACACTCAGGCAAGTCACTGGGGTTTTTCTGGGTGGTTTTTTTTGGTTTGGTTTTGTTTGGTTTTTTGTACTGGCAGCATCTGAGGTCACCATAAGACCACAGCCTAGGGAAGTTTACTTGCTCTCATTACACAGGCTCATTTGTCCTTGAGTTAGACAGAGCTGCACAATTCAGATCCAGAGCTCCCCAAAGTCCTGGGGCATTTTGTTCTGCCCTGGGACAGAGGTGAGGGCCAGCTGCAAAATTCCTATTCAGGCTTTGAACCAGAAGTTTGTGTGTGTGTGTGTGTGTGTGTGGGGGGGTGATAGTGGGTTTGGGGTTTCGGTTCAGAGCCTTTTCCAGTTTATGCCATACTAAAATTTTTACCTTCTGTAAATCATGCTGAAAGACAACAAGAGCTGTGCAGGGCCTGCATGGGCTTCATAAGAACCTTTCACAGCTGAAGTGTCATTCAAAGTCTGGGGTTAAATTGTCCCCCTCCCAAAATTCAAAGCCAGAATCATTTACAAACCAGCACCTGTGGGGAAGAATGGGACTCACACAGAAACCAGCATCAGCTCTGCACAAAACTGAGGCTAGCCAGCACTGAGGGGCACCCAGGCAAGCTCCTGGTTCTCCTTCGCGTCCCTGACTTCTCCTCGGAGGAGGCGCTCTCTGCAGAGGAAACTGAACATTTGGGCTGATTGTTTTCACACAAAGGGTGGTGACTATCTTTCAAGCACCAGGAAAGGGCAGCAGGAGAATCCACTAGCAAATAGGGCAGCTGGGTTCAGACTCAAGTCTCTTATCCCCCGGCTGAACAAGGTAAGGTCCTGTGTTCTGATGTCTGCATCCAGCCATTTTAGTGAAGTGAATGAGAAACAGAACTGGTCAAGAATGGTGAACGTTGTCCATGAAAACTTTCGAAGTCAATTTTGTTCCACAAATTTTAAAAAGTATCAAATTTGTATTTATTCAATTTTTGTCAGGAAATTGTGTATAGATAATTTTCAATTGCAACCCCCACCCCGCACACACACACACACACACACACACACACACACACACACGCACACACACACAGTTTTTGGTGTTTCAGTTTTCCTTTTGATGCCTTTTTCCATTTTGCCACTGAAGAAGAGGTGGGAGGGAGGAAAGAAGGCGGGGGGGAGAGGAAAAAAATGATAAATCCCCTTCCAACCCCCCCAACCCCTAAATGTTTTCATTTTCCAGTTTTGTTGAAAAAATGTAAAAACGCTGATTTTAAATAAAGGCCTTTTTTTGATGAAAAATATTTCCTTTGAAAAATTTTGTCCAGCTCCATTGACGAACTGTCTCCACCTTGTGAAATGTTTCCTTCATTGTGAGCACTAGGAGCCCCATTTGCCTCTCATTTAGGTCTCAGCCCTGCAAACACACATGCCTTGCTTTGCTACTGTGACAACAATGGGACTTCTGGTAGTAAAGCGAAGCACGTGCATAAAGGTTTGCAATATCGGGACCTTGCACGGGTGTGACTCAGGGTAGCTCCGTCAGCGTCAATAGAGGTACCCCGGTGTAAAATGACATGTGAGTGAAGCAGGTCAGAGCGAAACCTGGGAGGCAGTTGCTTTGTGTTTCCATGCCAAGAATATGTCATTCCTGAATGTTGCAATCAAGTTTGGTTCCTTTTATTTATTTGTTTTTAAGTACACTCTGGCTCTTTCTAAACAGACAGGCACATTTATTTCCCCTGCATTAACAAATACACACAGAGCACTAGCCCACTCTTCATGGACATGCCCCAGCCTGCTTGCCCAACCATAAGTCATCGCTGTAAAGAGATTTTCTCTTTGTGCACCTTGTCTGTTATGCGTTTGACATTTACATTCGATAAACAAAGGTAATACTGATGACAATGAGGAACCACTCTGCATATTTGCCCAGGAACAGAGTCAAGACATTTTTTTAATAGAAATTGAGCAATTTAACTGATGACCGTTTAAACGGTTACATCTACCTGTTGTGTAGCTGCAGATTAATCTGTATTGCAGGACCCAGGCCTGCTTTGTACTCTCACATTGAGAGTCCTCTGCACCCTGCAGGATTGGGCCTAGCTGATTATAAATTTCCTGTTGAACTGAAGTACCAAATTAAAGCAGAGGTCCCTGGGATCAGGTGTCCTGCCTCCAGCATTGCATCAGCCTTATGTTTGAAAGGAAGGCAAACACCTATAAATAAATAGCACCTAAACCAACCCATCATGCACCTGGACGATGCTTAAATACTATCCATGCCACATGATCCTAAGACGACTGACATCAATGAGAGTCCATTGATTGAAATGGGCTTTGGATCAAGCACAAAAGGAACATCGGAATTCTTCCTTCCTGAACCTATAGGTGATGAGCCTAAGCAGCGAAACATGAGATTTAGTTTCTTTTATTTCAGCCTATCTTTACAATTAAACTACAGGCCCAGATTCCCGGCTGCACCTCCTTCCGGCACAGCTGAAAAGGGAACTGCAATGAATGAAGCTGGTGGAAGCTTGCTGATCCTGGGGTCAGATCTATGGTAGCCCTGGCCCCAGTTAGAACATCCTAGATGCTGCACTAGTTGATGCTGGCTGGCTCTGGCAGGGGCCATGTGCTAGCTGGAGATAACTGGATTAAGAGCTGGAGTTTGAACACTCCGGATTTAAGGACACTTGGGTCCAGAGTCGGGGTTCAACCCATCATAAATACACTGGTAGCGGATCTAAAAAAGTTGAATCTGATCTTGCTCTCATTTAAATCTGTGTAAATCAGGACTGACTGTTCTGAAGTTAACAATAGACACTATTCAAGATGCCACTTTTACTTTGTTGTGAGATCCGAATTGGGCCCGGTGTTTAGAAAACAGTGCGCTGAACGCATTACCCTTATAATGACATATGGCTGTAGATATTTTCTGTGCCATTTGTATTATGGTATTGCAAGCTGTAAGCCACATTTTACTCTCAGTAACACCAGTGTATTCCAGAGTAACTCCACTGCAGAATTGGTCCTACACGCAATGAAATTGCCCAGAAAACTTAATATTGCCTCATTGGAAAGATTAACCCTTACATCAAATTAAAAGTTCATGCTTCTGGAAGACAGGCAGTTCGTTAGTATTACTTTAATGAGGCACTAAACTCACTCGAATGCTTTTATTAATGCTCCTTGCTTACTAAGTGCCAATTGTTTGGCTCCTTTCCTCCAGCCCAGCTAGTCTACAAATGCTAATATTTTAGGGGCCTTTGATGTAAAATGTTAGTGCATTACGCCCAGGATCAAGAGGAGTGACAGTTGGTGAGATGAGACAAACTGAAACTCAGCAGATGGTGTCCAGCATTAGAGTGGCGGCTATTGTAAGAGATGGGGGGAAGTAGCGTGGAAGGAAAGAAGGTGCGAGAATGGGGTCCTGCTCCCACTGAAGTCAGTGGCGCACCTCCTGTTGATTTCAGTAGGGGCAGGATCAGGCCCAGAGAAAGGAGCATTGTAGGACAATCAACAGACAATGCGATGGAGAGTTAATGGAACAGGAAGACATCGAGTGTCCCAGGAAAGAATGTTATGATGATGAGTAGCTGCAAAAAAGTACAAAGGGACCTTATTGCTTCCGTCAAGCATTGTTCAGACATGTGAGACCCTGGGCTCAATCATCAATTGCAGCTGAGCTGTGCCTGGTGGACCAAAGATCTGCCTACTGCACCTTGTACACTGTGCTGGGAATAGATGGGCTGCTCCCCACAGTCTCTGCCCAGAGGAGTTTACAGCCTATTATTATGAGCTAGATTGTGCCAGTTAGCCACACCCCGTAGGACCCCTGGACTGCCCTAGGGGAACTCAGGGAGAGGTTGTGCTTGAGAGAGGCTGGTGTCTGGGGGGACTCCTTGCCACACTCACTGGAGCAGTGCGCAGAAGAGTTTGTGAGCTCTCAGTTTATAACTGCCTGTGGCTCTTCTGCGGGGTGCGAGGGTTTTTGTCCCCTCCCCTCTGCATTCCCACATGAGGGACAGGCACCACGTGGCCCTTCCCTTTGTACCGTACTATAGCTATCATCCCCACATACCGCTCTGACCTGGATGCATAGGAGAGTAACCCTGAGCAGCTGCGAGGACAGAGCAGTTTGTGAGTCCTGGGAGGGGTGGGGGGAAACACAGACCATATGTTCCGCCTCCTGCTCTACGGAGCAGTGTGAAAAGAGGGATTAAAAATTGTTGTCCACCACAGCCTGAACAATCAGGCTAAGGCACCAAGACAGGCGGATGTTCCAGCACAGCGTGTATGGCTCTGGCTGGGAGCAGGTGGGGATGCCTCATGTTATCTGGCTTCCATGATGAACAAGCTAGGGAACAGCTTATGCAAGAGCCTTCAGAAGCTTACATAGCTCAGTCAAGTGGGACATCGCTGGCAGAGTTATCCCTCAATAGGAACCTCTTCATACAATGCACATTTTGTTGTGTCCCGGCTTTCATCTGGCCCACAACCAAAGCCATCAGAAACCAGGGTATGTACAAACCTGCAACCAGTTCGTCTCTCAGAAAGCTTCCATCTAGATTAGGCCTGGCTTTAGTCAAAGAGCTTCATCAACCCAAAAGGTGAGCAAAGCAAAACAAGAATTTAACCTGGATCTGCCTCAACGTAGTATCCAAGATCTGGCCCGGAAAAACCTGTTTCTATGTATATTCTTGCAGCCCTATTTCCTGTGTATCACAGTGACTGTACACGTCAGCCTCATGCTGTTTATGAGTATAGGCCAGGGGTCGCCAAACTGCAGCTCATGAGTTAAAGTGTGGCTCTCGGAGCCCACCATGCCCCTCCCATTCTCTACCTACCAGACTGTTTGGGGGGGCTTGGGGCTTCTGCCCTGTGGCAGGGTAGTGGAGCTTGGGGCTTCTGCCCAGCAGGGAGGGGGGGGGTCTCAGGGCTTTAGCCCTACAGAAGGCACCTGGTGGGGGTCAGGGCAGGAGCAGGACTGAAGCCCTAAGCCCCGGCAGGCAAGCCCTGTGGGGCCGATGCCTCGAGACCCCCGACCCCGCAGGGCAGAAGCCCCTAGCCCCACCATTCCGCCGCAGGACTGAAGCCCCGAGCCCCGGCAGATGTGCCCCGGCTCTTGAACTGCTGAAGATTGTAATATACAGCTCAGAGGGCCAGTAAGTGTGGCCACCCCTGGCAAATGCTCATATAGACAAATGATTGTGTATAATCATCTGCAATGCTGCCTCTCATTTGGTGTCATGGCTCAGAGTCAAGCTGCTTGTCTGTGGCCTACAGTTACCTTCAGCACTGTGAATGACTTCAGAGATAACAGACAAATCATGCACAAAGAATGAGTCAGCTCAGCTGACATCATAATTTTGATTTTCTCCATGACTGAATTAGATTCTTTTAGCGTCTCGTGTGCAAATAAAACGCAGGAAAAAATGGAACAGCAAAAAGAAGATGAAAAGGCATGTGGAGCTGGGGATATGTGGTTCAATGGGCAGGGAATTACAGGGCTGACTGTACTGGAGGGGACAGGAAATGGTTGGGAAAAGAAACTGTCTTCCTTCTACAGATTTTGCTGGAGTTGTGCAAAATATGGACAACAAATTGCAAAGCTACTATACTTGAAATTCAAAGATTTCCCATTTCCCGATCAACTTAAAACCAGGCCCATTTTCACAGGAAATTTCACCAACATATGTATGTGCATTTCTCTAGTTTAGCGAAAATAGATATTATTGCTCGTGAAACTAGGTCAGTTTTGGAACAAAAATATGCAGTTATTCCCAAGTAAAATAAAGTGAAGGGCACCTATATTTCAGCTAGAAATCATTGTCACTGTGAATATGTGAAAACTCACTTTTTCACAACTTCTAGATACAAAAAGATGAATTTTGTTCATATTGGGAATATGGGGGATGGGGAAAGATCAGATGAACTGCAATGGCAAAAAACAGAACGCAAATTTCACCTGGTTCTAATTTTCACTTTCCTGATTCTCTCTCGATTACTATTTATTAGTTGTACTCTAGCAGTGGCTCGAGGCCCCTAACTGAGATTGGCATCCCATTGCCGCCACACTGATATACACATAGCGAGAATATGGTCCCTGCCCAAACGGGTGTATAATTTAATGGCCTGGTCCAAAGCCCACTGAAGTCAATGAGAGTATTTTTATTGACATAGGAGCAGGTCTTATAGGTACATGTTTAACTTTAAGCACATCAGTGTCTCCAATGAGATTATTCTTACAGGCTAGCGTTCACCTTTCACATTGTCAGTGGTTAAGAAGGCAGGTATATGCCACTCACCATCTGAGATGGGACTTCGTTATTGGCATATACTGGGAGTGCATTGTTACCGTCACGTACAGGAAAACACACAACATACAGTACAACTGTAAACAAGGTGCATACTGGCACATTTTGATCATACTGGCAAGAATTCTCTCTTACAAGTTGACTCAAGGTAGAGCTGGGAGGATCTGGAAGGATCAGAGTAATGGCTTACTTCCCCAGTTTGTCACATAACACTAAGCAGTTGATAAAAGCTTCCTTTGAAGAGGTGCCAAGTTACTCCTTGCTTTGCAATAATGATATGATATTCCACTCACTGAAGGGAGGTTTCTGACTGTGTAAAGAATTTACAAGAGAGACACAGAAACAGAGAGGTAGTAGAAAGAGTTCCTACTCAGAGAAAGAGATGAGAGACTTGGGTATATTGGTAATTAATTACTGGGGTTTGCTTCTTTATTCTTCCCTGGCAGTAGTACAAATAAAATTCCAATTGTGTTCCCTATAATACAAACCCAAAGTTACTACGACTATCCTGACTGTATTTATCAGCATTGCCCACTTCAAGCATTGAAAGATAATGCTGGGTCCCCCCAAGATCGTGAGGTTGACTTTAAAAGTACAAGATTTTAAATATAATAAACATTGGGCCAGAGGGCTGGAACAATTTGCGTAGTGGGGGTGCTGAAGGCCAAGGAACAAAACTGGGAACACTGTATAGGATGGAAGCTATGCATTTGGTATCTATTATTACCTGCTGCTACACCCCCAGCTCCCTAGTTCCCATGCTCTGTGCTGGGTGCTGGTATTTGCCTTCTGTTTTTAGCTTTAAGAGTCACATTGTCAAGCTTTTCTCTACTAGAAACTTACCTGTTTTATTAAGTGAAATTCTCTGGTGATTCTGTCTGACTCCAGATCTTCAATTTCACAGAGAAGTGGCTGTCTTTAAGGTGTGGGATAATTTTCACCTGGTGAATCTGACTTTTGTTTTCTGAAGAATCAGTAAAAAAAACCCTAAACCCACCCAAAGCAGATAACTCAGGCCACGGGTGCGTTGGCATGCGCATATATGTCTAGCTGGAACAGCTAAAATATGTTACCATTTCCCTTACTTTCTAGTTCAAAGAGCATGACTCTTGTTTCCTCATTGGCACCCGCAGCTGTGAGGTCCTCCGGATAGTCTACAATGTCCCTAAAACTAGTCATGCTTGAACCTTCTCTGGGGCCAGTCTAATGACCTTGTGGTTTAGTGGTTTGCAACACCACATGAACCACATGGTTCTCAGACCTGCCCTCCGGCT
Source organism: Malaclemys terrapin pileata (assembly GCF_027887155.1). Lineage (NCBI taxonomy): Eukaryota > Metazoa > Chordata > Testudines > Emydidae > Malaclemys > Malaclemys terrapin. The sequence goes on along the minus strand of NC_071516.1, from coordinate 12,588,346 downwards.
CCCCAAGCCTGGTGGGGCTGAGGATACTGTGGGAACTGTATTGCTCAGCCACTTGTAGGGGAATCAGCCTCATATCACCATGCAGCAACTTCTCAAGGGGGAGTGCAGATGTCAGTGAAGGAAGGAAGATCACTAAGCCATCACTCCCACAGAGCCTGAATGCTCCACTGCTTTTCTGTGTGCTCTCTCTCTCTCTCTCATCTTCTTTCTCTGCAGGGAATGCTTCTGCCCTTCTTTCTCAGTGTACATTGCCCGAGAATCTCACCCCCAGGTCCTGTGAAAGGCAGCAGCATTAGGATACAGGGCAGTAGGTTTGTTTTCCTACACGCGGTGCAGTTCTCTGCTGCGCCAGGCTGGAGGGAGCACTGATTACAATGGAAGGAATTCACTTCTTCCATAAGTTTACAGGGTTTTTTTTTTGTTCCTCAGTGATCTACTGAGAATAAAGGTGGGACCGAACGAAATACCTCCCACACTGTAGAAGGTACCCTGTAAATGGTCTAGGGTAACTTCACTCTCAGGGATTGAGGCCCATTGTCAGGGCAGAGTGAAAGGAGCTTGGCCTGCTGCCGCCCGTGCTGCTATTATATGATTTGTACTCTGTATAATCGAGTGGCCCCAACCAAGATCAGGGCTGCACTCTTCTAGGCATAGCACAAAGTGAGGACCAGCCCCTGCTCCAGAGAACTTATGATCTAAATAGACAAGGCAGTGGAAGGAAGGATTGTTATCCCTAGTTTATGAACGGGGCATGGAGCGATCAGACACCTTGGCCAAGATCACGCAGAGACGGTACGTGAACCCACATCTCCCGGGTCCCACTCCAGTGCCTTAATCACAAGCACATCTCTGCTGCACCCGTACTAGACTCCACGGGTCTCAGCCTGGCCCCTTTCAGGAGCACAACATTCACACTGGTTTTTGAAAACATGAGTGCCAGCTCCCTCCTGCCTCTCCCAGGTGACCCGTCCCACCGATTAATGTCTGCACAAACAATCTCTGCCCGCCATGCTTCGCTCTCTTTGTTTAGCCAGCCGCTTTGCTTTTAGTTCCTTCTGAGCAGGTGTTGTTTGCTCTCTCGACTCAGCGTTTGTTCCTCAGTGAAACTGACTACAAAGCCTGTGGAGTTGTTGCTATTTATTTTCTGCCCTGGCCTGCTTTGTTAATGGTGACCAGGCGGTTGGTTCTCCCAGTCATTTGTTACTGGATGGGAGATGTTAAATATTTGCATTAATAGGTTTGGGCTGCTGTTCTTTTTACAATTCAAAAAAGCCCACGAAGGGGAAAGCAACACCCAGACTTGGTAGGCTCCAAGACTCCGGCTAACTCCCTGCTCTCCATGCATGCCTGACTTCCGCAAATGATCTGATCGAGAAAAAGCAAAACAGAAGCCCTATGATTCCATTGCTTTGTCGGAGTTTATTTTACGGTGCAAGGAATTAAAGGATATTATGGGTTTGTCTCTCATTTAGAGGGAAGGAGCCTGGTATTCTGAAGCCCTTCAGAGGCCGATTTTTTAGCAGTATTTCTCCCCTCTTTCTTCCCTCCCAGGGATGACTGTTTGCAGCTTTCAGGAAAAGAATTACAGTAACACCAGTGTAAATCTGGAGTAACTCCAGGGAAGGTAATAGGATTATTTTTGATTGACACAGGTGTCACAGAGCAGAATTTGGCCCTTTATATCATCTGACCAATAGAGTTTCAGGAACCATGGAAGTGATGTGCTATTATGCACAAGTCATGGGTTTACTCCATTAGCATCCTACACAGCAGGGTCTGGACATCAAACCAGCCTATATATCACCTTGGGGAAGCATGTTGTGTCCTTCATAGGAGACCTTGGTGCTGGGGAGAGGAGGTGGAAACTCCAGTTGTGCTTAGGCATTGGTTGTTGCATGGAGTTTAATAGTGAAGCGAAGTGACAGATGAAGAATCTTTGGTTCTTTCTTCCCACATCCCATCTTGGCCAGTGCCTTGTTTCCAGCATCATGACTAATGTAGTGTCAGGACCTGTTACATCACTGTTCAAACTGCAGAGTAAAGTCAAAACAACTCTGTCAGCCAGTGCACTGCATGGAGTAAAAAGTGCTATATTAGAAGTTTGTGAGGCAAAGGCAAGACATATTTTACAATAGTAAGGTCATTTCAAAACGTTTTAAATCGTTCCAGCACACAACAAACACTGGCTGGAGCACTCATTTGCTTGGTGAAAGCTCTCTGTTGTATTGTACCCTTTGAGCAAGAGATGAGATAAACTGGAAACATTTTTCTAGCCCCCCAACCCCCATTAAACATAGCAGGGTCAGCTAAATATAGAATGTATTATACAATTTTAAATTAAGCAAACTCACTTAAATTAAATACCAGTTTTTATGGTACTTAAAATAGGTAGCATGACCTCATACCTCTATAATAAATACCCATCGAATTGAAGAAAAATATAGTGATATACCTCAAAAAACAAAACCCCAGAAAATAAACAAACAAAAGCGGCAAACAAGCAAGCCATAGAGTCATAGAACCATAGGGTTAGAAGGGCCTGGAACTACCCTTTGTTGCAATTCTGTTTTTAAAATAAATCTTGGCTTTGGGTGGGATGCGCTTTATGAAAACATCCTAACAAATATATGGTAACGATCCTACATTGGTATAGCACTTTTCAATCTAGGTGTAAAGAATTCAAGGGAAGGACCATGTGACTGTATGTGGACAGTGCCTAGTGTGATGGCAGCTATCTTGGCTCACCCACCTGAAACTGAGTTGTGGACCTCTGCAGCTGAGAGCATAAATCAACCAGCCAGGCTCAGTAGATGGAGGCTAAAACAGACTCATGTGCTCATTGCAGCTTGGGCACAGAAGGGGATGCATTACACTCACTGAATTACATATTTACCCTGGCCAGTGGAAGCTCATCTCAAGTCTCTGAGGCCCACAGCAGCAGTTTGAATCCTAGATAAGCCTCCATGTATATCACAGCCTCCATTCAGGAGTGAATGGGAACTGTGACAGACCCAGACCAGGGGGGTACAGAAGTCTGGTAGAGGGCAAATATACTGGTCACTGGATGAGTAGTTTTCTGTTCCCTGAGTGAGAGCAGGGGCTGTACTAGAGTAATCAGGAACCTGCTAGAACCAGTTAAGGCAGGCAGGCTAATTAGGACACCTGGAACCAGGCAGGCTAATTAGGACATCTGGAACCAATTAAGAAGAAACTGCTAGAATCAATTAAGGCAGGCTAATCAGGGCGCCTGGGCTTTAAAAAGGAGCTCACTTCAGTTTGTGGGGGGAGTGTGAGGAGCTGGGAGCAAGAGGTGCAAGGAGCTGAGAGTGAGAGGGTGTGCTGCTGGAGGACTGAGGAGCACAAGTGTTATCAGATACCAGGAGGACGGTCCTGTGGTGAGACTAAGGAAGGTGTTTGGAGGAGGCCATGGGGAAGTAGCCCAGGGAGTTGTAGCTATCATGCAGCTGTTACAGGAGGCACTATAGACTAGGGTTACCATATTTTGTGCCTCCAAATGGAGGACACTCCACGGGGCCCCGGCCCCGCCCCCAGCCCCGCCCCAACTCCGCCCCCTCCCCAAAGTCTCCGCCCCCTCCCCTGCTTCCTACGAACATTTAATTCGCGGGAAGCCTGAAGCAGGTAAGGGGGGTGTGGGGGGGAGGAGGCGCGGCCCAGGCTGGCCCCCGGCGGCTCCAGCCTGGGTCAGCTCGGGCCCTGGGGTGCCGGCCCCGGCCGACCACCCCCGGCCCGCCCAGCACTGCCGGCCCCCAGCGGCCCAGCGCACCCCCCCCCCCCGCTATTGCGGACTGGCTCCCGGCCCCGCGGCCCAGCGCACCCCCCGGCGGCCCGGCCCCGCAACCCCGGACCGGCTCCCGGCTCCGCGACCCCGCGGCCCAGCGCACCCCCCCCGCCACCCCGGACCGGCCCGCGGCCCAGCGCACCCCCCCGCCACCCCGGACCGGCCCGCGGCCCAGCGCACCCCCCCGCTACCCCGCGCACCCCCGGCTCCCCGCTCGGCTCCGCGGCCCGGCGCACCCCCCCCCGCTACCCCGGACCGGCTCCCCGCCGCCCGGCGCACCCCCCCCACTACCCCGGACCAGCTCGCGGCCCCGGGCACCCCCGGCTCCCCACCCAGCCCCGCGGCCCGGCGCACGCTACCCCGGACCGGCTCCCCGCCCGGCCCCGCAGCCCGGCGCACCCCCCCGCTACCCCGGACTGGCTCCCCACCGCCCGGCGCACCCCCCGCTACCCTGGACCGGCTCCCCACCGCCCGGCGCACCCCCTCCCCCCGCTACCCCAGACCGGCTCCCTGCCCGGCCCCGCGGCCCGGCGCACCCCCCCGCTACCCCGGACCGGCTCCCCACCGCCCGGCGCACCCCCCGCTACCCCGGACCGGCTCCCCACCACCCGGCGCACCCCCCCCCCCGCTACCCCGGACCGGCTCCCTGCCCGGCCCCGCGGCCCGGCGCACCCCCCGCTACCCCGGCCCGGCACCGCGGGCTCCCCGCCCGGCACCGCGCCCGGCCCGGCACCATGCCCCCGGCCCCGCGACCCCGGCCCGGCTCCGCACCGGCCCCGGCCAAAGAGGCCCCGGCCGAGCCCTCCATCCCTCCCTCCCAATTTTCCCGGACATGCCTGGCTTTTGGGGATTTCCCCCCGGACGGGGATTTGAACCCCCAAAAGCCGGACATGTCCGGGAAAATCCGGACGTATGGTAACCCTACTATAGACAGCGGCAGTCCACAGGGCCCTGGCCTGGAACCTGGAGTAGAGGGCGGGCCCAGGTTCCCCCCAAACCTCCCAATTGACCTGGACTGTGGGTTCTTCCAGAGGGGAAGGTCTCTGGGCTGTTCCCCAACCCACACGGTGAATCTCTGAGGCAAGAAAATCCGCCAATAAGCGCAGGACCCACCAAGATAGAGGAGGAACTTTGTCACAGAACCTTCAGAGCTGGAAGCCTGTATTGCTACAGCTTGAGCTGCAGAGTCATGCTCTCAGGTGGAGGCCTGTAACGGAGTCCCATACTTCATGGCTCAGGCACAAAGAGGGACACAGTGAACTCTGACCAGCGGGTTACACATGCACAGTGGGCAGCCGTGTTCCTGATTTGGGCCTTTGGATGCTACTGCACTCGAAATAGTAAATAGGCCTAATAATAGTTATGTGCTTTACAACAGTGACCAATGGCTTGAAAACTATATGCAGAGATCCAGCATTGGAATGCAGCTACCTCTTGGGTGAAACGTGGCAGCTGTTTCCATTTTTTTTTCCAACAGAGAAAGTCTATAGTCCCATGTTGTAGTTCAGCGGATCCTAATCTGCTGATCTGAGCAATATTAATCTCTGCTGAAGCTCCCACTTCCTCCTGAGTGACTGCTGACTGGCAAAGCTTTGAATTCAGGACCACCAATGACTGATACTCTCATTCCCACATGCCTACTGTATGAGGTAGTGCTAAGTGTCCTTTCTCCTATGTTCCAAACAGACCGAGTGTGCACTTGGCACTGCATGTGCTGTGGTTTCAAACGCTCTCTTCTTTCCCCCTCTCTCTTTCTTTCTTGTAAAGCCTTTGGTTTGTCAGACGCTGTCAAACAACTTCTTGTGCCAGGTTTTTACAAGAATCCTACTTGATGCCCACTGCCACATGCCCTCTTTAAACAATACGCAGTGAGGTACTGTATGCCATATATAGCCAAAAGCTAGGGATTTCCCAGGCCCAGAGGAGTGCTTGCAGAACAGAGAATGCCTCATTTCACCACCTTAGCTCAACAGAAGTGGGCATGGGAGCCAGGCATATGGCACGGTCTTTTTATTGATTCCATACTCCAGTGGATGGGCATACATTTTTTTTTAAAAAAAGCAATGAAACAAGGGAACCTGACCCCAGACACATGCTGAGCCCTAATGGATACATTCCCAAAGAGACCCAAACCGAAGCAGCAATAACACAAACACACAAAAACCACAGTGACACAGGATCTGAATGCAAAGTTAGCAATAGTCAGGACACGACCAAATAAGGCCCTTATTGCTTTGGCCAAATGTAAACAAATAGCTGGATTACACAGAGTTGCAGCCTGAGTTTTGACAAAGATGTTCATGTAATATTTGGCAATTCCTCGGGCCCTCGTTAGCTGTGTTAACAGTCAGAACGCTGGATTTTTATGGGGCAAAGGAAAATGTCAATACTGTGCAACGAGACAAGGTGGGTGAGGTAATATCTTTTTTCGGACCAACTTCTGTTTGAGAGAGAGCTACAGAGCTCTGATTCCGACCTGGGAGAATGTGAAAAGCAACATGTGAAATAATCACAGAGACAAGCTTTTGAGCCACACGGGGCTCTTCTTCCAGCTCTGTGGCTGGAAAGCACGTCTCTCTCTCTCTCTCACCAACAAAAGTTGGTCCAATAAAAGATATTACTTCACCCGCCTGGTCTCTCTAATATCCTGGGACCAACACTACACTGCAGGCAATATCGTACAGACACATGCATTTCAACACGTGGAGGACACGAGAGCAGCAAGAATACAACACAAGCCCTGTGATTATTTCACGTTGCTTTCCCCATTCTCCCATTCAATCCCGCAAACAGGAGTGTGAGAGCTCTTTACTGGCTGAGCAAAAGTCAATGGCGCCGCCGTTCTATTTGGAGTGGCTAATGAGGATCCACATTCCAAAGAGCTCTGCTAATCTCTTTCTCAGTGACACTTGCCAGCCTTCCAGCATCACTCCAGTCTCTGTGTTCAGACTCCTTCCCGTCCTTTTGTTCGGAGCGTCCAGACTCCCAGGTTTGCTGACATGTGGCTCATCTCCTTGCTGCCAAGTCTTCTGGGACAGGATGTCAGCCCTACAGGATCCAAACAGAAGCCTTCCCTGGAGTAACTGTTGGAAAACCTTTACATAAAGGCTGGTGCTTCGCCCTCTCCTCAGATTGCTAAAAATGTTCATTCATCCTGCATTAAAATGAAGCCCTTTCTCGCAGAACAGAGACTTGGAAGCATTGCGAAGATCTGTGGAGAAATCCTGACACATGGGATGAAATGCTGGGCTGGATTCTAAACCCTTTACTTAACGAGGCAGTGTCTGCGCTCGACTTTTGTTTTAAAAAACCCTGCCTACTATTGCCACCACAGTTGTAGCTCTACTGGCGCGAGCAATGTCGGGAACCATACTGTAGACGAGACACAGATGGGCGCCAGCTCATCCCCTCATCCCCTCACCGGGGGTTATACGAGTGCACAATGGGTGGAGCAGGAAAGGCTCTTTCTACCTTCCCCCAGCCCTATTTACATCCCTGCTCAGGGCTACTACATATCCTCTAGTCCTCTGCAGTCTATTTAGCTAATAGAAAACACCAGTAAAACTCCAAGGAAGCTCTCAGGGCAACTGTTTTGTTACATCAACCTAATGTCACTCACAAATTCTGCTTGGGTAAAGTTAGACACCGGACCGTACGCTTCAAAACTAAATTGCCAATTAGCGGCAATCGCTAGTGTTGGAAGGTTGCCGTTTTTGTGGCTCTGTCCCAGCAAGAAGGGATGTTTCCATGATACATTTGCCAGAGCCCTCAGATTTCTGTGCTGCTTCTCCTGTGCCGCCCAGCTCGGGGTAATACAAAGGCACACATTGCTCACTGCAAAGGGCAGGCTCTTAAGGCAGTGCGAGGGCTGAGGGCTAGTGTTACCGCTGGTTTTGAACACTTAACGTCTCCATGTGCATTTCATTAGCATGCACTTGCTTTGCTCCCACCGATGCTTTATGGGAGGGTCTGTCAGAGCTGGAGCCTGAATGTCACCCACTGAAAGCCAAGAGCCGCATCCATTTTTATAACGAGTTTGCCTATAGATATGTTGCATTATCTGAGCAATACGTAAGGGAAAAAAATGAACTGCAGCTCCTCTGGCCACTTATTTACCTTCTGTTTAAACAGTGTCTTTTAAATCCACTCAATCCCTCTGCGGAGCACCCATTTCCTTGGCACCTCTAGCGGTGCTGGAGAGTCTATTTTTAAAAGCACGCTGCTGGCTTTTATCTTAAGCTGCCTGCATATTTTTCAGCACTCATACTCTTAAACACGTTGGCAGATAAAAGAAGAGAGGAGAGCTAGGCTAAATGCAGCACGCTTGGCACTGCAAGCTGAGAATTAGGGAGGAGGTGGGTAACCAGTGCAAGAAAAAGTACCTAAATGCTCCCTGGAATAAACGGTGAGTCATCTTGGGTCAAATATCAAAGGTTTTTCTCAGTTTTGGCTCAAGAAAAACTTCTCGTTGAAGTCCAAGGGAATTTTCCTTGAGTAAGGACTGCAGAGTTCAACATTCGCCTGGTATTGTTAGCATCACAACTCCATGCAACCAACACAATGGAATTAGTGCTTGTGCAGTACACAGGACTGACAGCTCTGGAGACTGCTCCAGTGATTATGCAAACTTCCCTATCCCTGCCACAAGACCAATGATCCTCAGTTCTCATCTTAAAGCAACGTTGTAAGTCTGTTGCTTCTGTCATGCATTCAAATGGCAGATGCGTCGCCTGGTCTCAATTCTGATCTAAAGTCAGTAGAGTTGCACCAGTGTAAAATGGGTGTGAGGTTGGGATCAGTGCCTGGGTGCCCTAGTCTGTACATCATTAGACAGGACATCCCGACAGGAAGTATTGGTAAAATGGCAGCATTCACTGAGAGGGACACCCCGCCCCACTCCCAGTTGTGGGGATGTGCGAGAGTGCCAGGGATTTCTAAACAGCTGTTCTGAAAATCCATTTTCAGCACATATACAGCGGTTCTGACACCAAACCTGGTCAAACTCAGTGCTTGTGCTCTGAATTTGGGGGTTCAAATCTGGAGCTCCTGGCAAAACGCTGGAGGTGGGACCAATCTGAGTGAGAGGGAAGCAAGTTTTGCATTGTGAACCCAAAGAGCTGGTCTTGGCATGCGCTAGATGCACTAGTGTTCCCCAAAGTTAGGAAGGATCTCTTTAATACCTACAAAAACAACAAGGAGTCTGGTGGCACCTTAAAGACTAACAGATTTATTTGGGCATAAGCTTTCATGGGTAAAAACCCACTTCATCAGATGCATCTGAAGATCTGCATCAGATGCATCTTGCATCTGAAGAAGTGGGTTTTTTAACCCACGAAAGCTTATGCCCAAATAAATCTGTTAGTCTTTAAGGTGCCACTGGACTCCTTGTTGTTTTTGTGGACACCGACTAACACGGCTACCTCCTGATATTTAATACCTACAAAACACTCCATAATGGATAAGCAGCTGGTGTTTGAAGTCTGCTACTTCTTGTATTGCTCCTAATCATTCTCACTGTGACCGTGTCCTTCACTTGCCTTGTTTGCTTTTCTCCAGCTGTCGTCTCTTGTCATATGCTGAGATGTAAGCTCTTTGGCACAGACACTCATTCCTATGTCCAATGATACACTGATCCCTGATGAGGTCTTCTGGGCACTAGTGCATCACAAATAACAATATAGCAATAATGACCCCGGTGCAGTGTGTAGTCTGACAGGTGCTCCAGTTAAACAAGGATTCTGGTTCTATCGATTTCTGCTGTCTCAGGTACAAATCCTGCTCAACTTACCCATACAAATGGAGTTACTGACATGAGCAAGGCAAACAGGATCAGGCCTCTTCTGGGGATCATTAAAACATTGACTGAATTTTCCTGCTTGACACATTTTATGCTCAACCCAGCAAACTGGAAAGGCAGTATCTGTGATGGATGCAAGGTATCTTGTGCCAATTCTGAGAACAGATGGAGTGGCCGTCTCTTTGTTTGAGAGATACGGGTCTCTTCTTAATGGAAAGGTCTGTACAGGGGACATCCAGGGTCAGTAAGCTGACTATTTACAGCAAGTTTTGCATAAAAGATATGATAAATCCATCACCACTCAATGGTGTTACAAACAGGGCTGCTAAGTGAGACAAGGAAATGGTCCATCCAGAAACTGCAGGATGTAATTTAAGGGTCTGAATCAAAGCCCACTGAAGTCAAGGAAGACTCCCATTGACTTCAGTGGGCTTTGGATCAGAACCTGAGACAACATTGTGAGAGGTACCGATTCCCGGTCACTGAGCTGTCATATATACAAGGCTCAGACAGGCTCTGGACTGGATTAGATGGCATGGTGGTAAAACGTCTGCCCTTATCTGAGCCTTATCTATACCACTGCAGCCATCTCTAATGGACCCATGCCCAGTGGGAAAGATGGGTCTGAAAAATCCTAGGCAAACTAGGCCTCCTTTGTATTTACGTTCAGTCCTGCCACTCTTTGCACTTTGTTTTTTCCCCATTATGCCAGGCCGCATGTTCCTGCTCTGCAGAGCCACCATTTGCAGAAGAAACCCTTTATTGTCACACAGCTGATAAGGAGGCCTCTTCCAGAACAGACACTTTTCTGCTGGTGGTGACAGTGTCCTGAGCACTGAGAGAATCCCATTAAGTGTGAGGAACAAAGGGGCCTTGATTCTGATCAGGTGCTCCTGGTTCTTTAAATATTAAAGAAGCAGTAATCCTGGTGGTAGTGTCGAAACACTGAATGAAGTCATAAGTACAACTGGATCCAAGTTGCATGCTGAGATCTGGCTCCAAACTTCTTCAGAGCTTGGAGATGTTCTAGTCTGGGGTTTTGTTTTGGGGCCATCTCCACTAATAATAATTCTCTTATTGGCCCTGATGCAGACACAAAGCTCTCCTATGTGGGCAGCTGTGGATTCCCCTGGAGATCAGAGGCATATAGCCACCTCCTCCACAATGGGTCACACCAAGCTGAGTTCAGCTGGACCTAAGGATCAGGGCATTAGTGTGAAGGAGGATGACAGCACGAGAAGACTCCCACAAGTCTAGGTAAAGTGGGAAGGAAATGATGGACCTTTTTACCCGATAAACTGCAATATGCAGCCAGAGCAGGAGTTTGGAGATGCGTCACAAAGGGAAAGTGAAGTCAAGGAATTTTGAGTTACACAAACAAATGGGAAAGGGCTTTCAATTCCAGAAGATGGGGAGGAAAAAGAGCAGTTAGAAGAAAAGCAAGAGGATGAGATTAGCCAGGCAATAAAATGAAAATGAGCAGGAGGTGAAGCAAAATGTGCTGGAGATAAGAGGTGGTAGATTACGCAGCTGGCAGACGGACAGGAGCAGGCAGCCAAGAAGGGAACAAAAAACCATGTACTAAATCTGTAAAAACCTTAATGGACTATTTAAAAGACCATTTTCTCCAGAGAAATACATCATTAGATCAGAGGGAACACAGTCTCCCTCCCCTGCTCCGGGGTGAAATGAAATCATACTACATAGTGCATATATGAGATGAAGGCTGGTTCCACTGTACAGTGTACAGGCCAGTCTGTGCAGCTTACACATAGCCCGGGCACCTGGGAACCAAAGAGAACACCAATCCCACATCCATTCTCTCCACCCCACCATCTACAATGCAGCAGAAATCTGGCTCCACACAGACTGTCCCCGCTATATGCCACTTCAGTGGTGTGGAGGGGACTTAAATCTAGGGCTGGTCAGAAAACACACATTCCATTTCTGACTCTGTGGCTTGATGGTTAAGGCACTCAGCTGGGATGTGGGGGAACTACAGCTCAAGCCCCTGCTTAGCCTGATTTGAAGCAGGCACTTGAGCTTGAGTGTCCCACATCCCAGTGAGTGCCTTGACCAGTTGGCTTTCATGGTATGGCTGGAAATTCCATCCCGGACCTTTCCAATGAAAAACGGTTTTGTCCAAATGTTCCAGAACTGCTCTATTTAAAACTGCCCTAAAGGAATAGCTGGAGATTCCTGGGTCACATGGGAAACGACCCATATTACCCACCCGCTGCCTCTCCATGTAGAAGGAGCTCCTGAGAGTGGAGCCAGAACATGCTGCACTATGATGACCCTGAGGCTTTGGACTTACTCCAGGCTAACTTAGATCAACATTGTGACTGTTCATACACATATGGGGGCCTGCTCAGCCTAGGCCAGCCCCAGGAATGGGGGAGGGGAAAAGATGGTGTATGGCCATTTTAGGCTAGTCAAGCTGAAGGTCCAGCCCAATACATTTTGGGTGGTTACAGAAGAATTCAATAGATCAACCTTTGACGTTCAAGCTTCCCATGGTTTCATTATAATGCCCTTGACAATGTTCAGCCAAGCTGGGCAGATAGCTTATTACCAAAGGGAGGTGCTGGTTTGTGCCATGGACAGTAATGTTAGGGTGTATGGCTTGGTCTACAATGGAAAGTTATATCGCCATAGCTACGTCTGCAGGGATGTGAAAAAAACATGTAGCCGTGCCAATGTAACTCCCAGTGCAGACACAGCTGTGTCGACAGAAGAGGGCTTCCATCAACAGAGCTAACTTTCCCGCAGTGTAAATGCAGCTAGGCTGTTGGAAGAATGCTTCTGTCAACCTAGCTACCATTGCCTGGGGAGGTGCGGACACTGTGTCTGTAGTGTAAACATACCCTTAGTTCAGGGTGGTCGCCAGCAGAAAATTCCTGCTGTTGCTATAGGCGGCGTCTATGGTACAGGGTTAGAATGGCCGAGCTTTTGCTGGGGTAGCTTCCATAGTGTAGACAATCCGTGTTTGTGTGCGCACACATTCTGAAGAACAGTTTTTAAGAAACTTTTAAAAATAATATTTTCATTCAGTGTTTAAAATGAAAATGCTTTTGTGCTGGTGTGCTGTATCGCATATGATTAAGTGCAGAAGGGGCTTTCTTTGAGTTTGCTCACCGAAGTGGCTCCTTCTGTCAGGAAAAGAAACAGCTGCTGTTGCATATATTTTGATAACAAAGAAAAAGGAATAAACTGGAATCACCGTAGCACATATTTGAAATTCCAGGGCTTTGGTGCAGTTACCAAAACACTTCTCATATTCCCTTAAGCAGCCGGGTGTTTTATTCCTGAATCTTAGGGGTCTTATGGGAAAACCCAAAAAAGCACAGGACAGGTAAGATAAAAAAGAGAGATCATCATAATGGAGTCCTAAAATTAGACAGAATTCCTCCCGGTGGTGCATCTTTGGCACGGCCCTCCACACCCCTCTCTTGCATCTGGGATCTCCTAGGGCAAAAACTATCCCTAAGACCTGGTCTACACTACATAGTTAGAGCAACATAAGGCAGCTTATACTGACCTAACTCTGTAAGCATCTACACTAACACGTAGCTCCCACCGACGTAACTCGCCCGATACACCGACTTAATAACTCCTCCACCACAAAAAGAATGAGGAGTACTTGTGGCACCTTAGAGACTAACAAATTTATTTGAGCGTAAGCTTTCGTGGGCTACAGCCCACTTCTTCAGATGCATAGAATGGAACATATAGTAAGGAGATATATATTCATACAGAGACCATGAAAAGGTGGGAGTTGCCTTACCAACTTTTGATCCTATGCTTAGGTCAATGTAGTTAGGTCGACGCAGTTGCTGCCTTTCAGAAGCCATCCCACAATATTGCACATTGATAGTCAGATCAGTGCAAGCACTGCTGGTGAGGATGCGCATCATCGACACAAGGAGCCTAGTGTGGACATGCAAAAGCAATTTAATTACTGCAGGGGCTGTACGTCGACGTAACTTAGATCGACTTAATTTTGTAGTATAGACTTGCCCTAAGGAGCAGGCCCTCAGATCTGTATGCAGAAAACACAGTTCCTGTCCTGTGGGAAATTCTGACATTTCAAATTTTCCTTTCATCTTAAATCGGGACAAAAAGTTGAAATTTACAGAGAAACGGAAATTCCAAAACATTTCATTTCAAAAACACTGAAATGACCTTATTGAAATGTTTCGTTTCCAAAATGCCCAAACATTAGAACATAAAATATTAATTATTATAGACTATATATAAATACAACACATCAATAATATATACCATTCAAATCATCAGCAATTGTTAAAAAGTTACAAATGTAAAACCAAACGAGAAATATTCCATTTCAATTGGAATCAGTTTGAAAACTTTTCTTAGAAAACTCGTGTCAAAAATCAACATGCTCCTGTGATATATCTTGACTCTGGCAAAGCAGCATTTCCTGACAGAAACTGTTCCCCTGAAATTTCTTCAACTAGCTCTGTCACTGATGAGCTTGCTGCAGCCTTGTACCAACGGAAAACGCTGCTGCTGCCTTATTGCAGAGCTCCGAAGGGCCCTTCGTAGTTTATGAGCATGCAGGACAGCAGATGTCTGTGGATTTATTTTCTTGCACTCTAAATTTCTTAGAGTGCAGCCAGAACCCCGCTTGCCGCTGGACAAAACAATTACTTCATACCAAAGATGGAGGGAACTGCCTCCTGCTGAAATGACACAGATTTATACTTCGAGTAAATCTTGTTCAACGGCATGAAAACGGCATATCTGCTTCCTTGACCAAACAAGGCATTTCCTGGAGCATTGCTGAAGTACATTAGCCAGGACTAGTTATCTCAGTTAAGGATGATAAGGCAACTTTTATCAAGTAACTCTCATGAATGCGTCTCAATTGGCATTAACTGATGAACAATTAGCAGACTTTTGACTGCTATTTAAGACTCATCATGCCCTTTTCAATTAGCTGTAGGTCTTTTGGAAGATAAACTTTAGTATGTTTCCAACTCTGCCATTTTAGACGGGCCACACAGTGGCTTTTGGACCTGATTCTGAGCTCTGTTCTCCCAGGGTGACTCTGTAGTAACTTCCATTGACTTACGCTGGCCACTGTGAACTGGCAGCAGATGTTTCCGACGTTAGGGGGGTCTCACTAAATCATTTACAAGAGTGGATTTTTGCTTTGGGCCTCTGCAGGATATTGTTCGAGCCTGGGTTCTCCTAGACTGTGGGGCAGATGCAGGAGCGGCGCCAGGGTTTTTGCTGCCCTAGGCGGCAGCGCTCCTCTGAGCCTTAGGCGGCGGGGGGTCCTTCCACTCCGCGTCTTCGGGGCACTTCAGTGGCGGGTCCCGGAGCGAGTGTAGGACCTGCCGCCGAATTTCCGACGACGACCCGGAGCAGAGGGACCCCCCGCCGCTGAATTTCCGCCGAGGATGGCAAAATGCCGCCCCCCCCAAATCCTGCCACCCTAGGCGACCGCCTAGGGTCACGTAGTGGAAGCGCCGGCCCTGGACAGATGGAACCTGCATTGCACATGTCTTGTAGAAAAAGGAAGAGCATGCAAGGAAAATAGGTGGTTAGATTGTAAGATCCTTGGGGCAGAGACTGTCCTTTTGTTCTGTGTTTACACAGTGCTTAGCACCGTGAGGTCCTGGGGCACCTAACTGTTACCATAATATAAATAATAGTAATACATGTTTATTATCTACTTAACCGTTTGCAGCCCCTCCTCACCATCTGTGTGCCACGCCAGCCACATAGGAAATAAGTGGTTTGAGTTCCTGACACTTTCCACTTTGGACTCTTATTAGCTACCTGAAGGTGACCTACACAGGAGGCAGAGTAGGGTGACCAGATGTCCCGATTTTATAGGGACAGTCCCGATTTTTGGATCTTTTTCTTATATAGGCTCCTATTACCCCCCACCCCCGTCCCGATTTTTCACACTTGCTGTCTGGTCACCCTAAGGCAGAGGGAAAGGGGAAAAGCAGTTTGCTTTACTTGATTTTTCTCTTTGTTATAATATATAAAGAACTTGAGATATTTTTGGTTTTCCATTTGTTTTTTACATTCAGGTCCTATCTCGGCTGCAGGCTTCATGTAACTGAAGTATTAAGAAAATGATCACAACCACAAAAACCAGGAAAGTGAAAGTGGGCAGATGAAGGGATTTTTAGTCAAACACTTCAACGACTGCTTAACCCGTTGGAGAAAAGTCATCTTGGTTAAAGAACCAACACAGGGGGGAGAGGGATAGCTCAGTGGTTTGAGCATTGGCCTGCTAAACCCAGGGTTGTGAGTTTAATCCTCAAGGGGGCCACCCTAGGGATCTGGGGCAAAATCAGTACTTGGTCCTGCTAGTGAAGGCAGGGGGCTGGACTCAATGACGTTTCAAGGTCCCTTCAAGCTCTAGGAGATAGGATATCTCCATTAATTTATGTCCCGTTCAATTAGGATATGAGCGATAACAATAAGATCCCCAATAACGCCACCAGCAAAAAGCAAAATAAACAACAAAACAAACACACACAAAACCAAGTTACCAGACAAAAACAAGCAGCAAAAAAATCCCTTACAAATGTCACACCCTCCCTATACATCATAATGAAGGGGCAGGAGATGATAGCATAGGCCTAATTTTGTCAAAATCCTTTGCAGTTTACCTTTAAGATTCTCTCATTTTCCTTTTTAGTCAGATGAAGCAAAGGAATACATTATGCCAAATAAATGAACTGGTCTGGATCAGAGTTGATCCTGCTTGTGGCTGCACCTACCATTTCAAAACCACAGACTGGAAACACAATACTATAACCTTCTTGAGTCTCATCAACCTGTTACCAGCAATGAGAAACATTTCAGGAATTGTATATTCCTGTAATACAACTGCCTGCATTCCTACAATGGCAACATGCAAATATTTTTGATGAAAAAGGACAATTTTTTTGTATAAAAATAGGTTTTAGTCAAAGATACAAGAACATAGGACCGGAAGGGACCCCCTCGGTCAATGAATCCAGTCCCCTGCTATCACAGACGATTGTGTCATATGATCGCTTTCATAACATAAGCGATAGGGCTCAGTACAGAAGTAACTGTATGAAATTCCATGGCCCATGATATACAGGAGGTCAGACTACAAGACGTGATGATGGTCCCTTCTGGCCTTAACAATCTAGACAAGGCTCACGGAATGTCCCTCGTTTTCTGACTAGTTCTAATGAACTTTTAGAAAAAGAAAAGCAGAAAAAGTCATCACCCTATACTCATGGCAAGCTAACTCCTCTCAGAAATAAAGCCTGTGTATAAGAGGAGCCAACTGCCCTAGTAGTTTACATTTGGCTTAGGTTTTCAGCATTCACGCTCCTTCCCTAGCCAGACCCAGAAATGGAAAACTCAGAAACTAGCATCACCATGAGAAAGGACGGTGAGTGCACTGGTGAGCTGAAATGCCCTGGGATTGGCTGAGGTAGCACGGGGCCACTTGCTCCTCATTTGTCCTCAGAAGCAGCTGTAGTTCACATATCTCTGTTCCTCCTTTTTCCAGACTGTGGGGCAAGATAGCTCACCCTGCTGGAAACTATAACTACAAACATTGTCTAAGATTGGAAACAAATCCGCTAACACCATCTTTGGATGCCTCCAGGCGAGATCCTCAGTGTGCCCAGAAAAATTGAGTTAAATAAATAGCTGATCTGAAATTGACATAAAAGGACATTCCAAAGCTTGCAGTTTTGAAGTAGTAATTTCAGTACTTATTTTTACATGAGAAAGCATGATCTACAGATACAGTAAAACAAAGAGAAAGTGCCTGTAATTGGCTTACCGAGGCATGATTTCTACAATCCACGACTGTAACATCTTGTAAATATTTTATCTGAAATCGCCCTCATGTTTTAGGCTCAGTCAGACACAAAGGATCATATCCTGGCATCAGTTTCTATGCAGAGCTGAGTTCCATCAGCTGATTAATGCCAGGATACACAGCATATATTAATCATAAAGCTATGGTAATGTCAAAGCTTCCTTCTTACTCAGGCAGCAACTGTGAACTACTAATTACCACAACGGGAGTGCAAAGTATCATTTAGTATTATGAATTATGTTAGTCCTCCTAGGTCTTGAAAAGCCTATTAATCTCTCTTTTCTTTTTATATAATATACATATTATAAATATAATTTATTATAATATACATACATAATATACATATATTTGTGTTCATTACTGTAGTAGTGTTGCAATTATTCTACTTTAAAGTGTTACCTACACAATTTTTAAAGGGTATTTAAAATACAGTGTTTATTTCATTCTTAAGAGGAGAGCAGAGGAACTCAACTATACTATAGTTAAATACAACTAATGGACAAAACCAGCCACTCCATATGTTTTTGATGCTAGCCAAATAACAAGTAGATAGTATATAGCAAGCTTCACACTTGCAGTTGGCTTTATCTAACTTAGATCAGGGATTTAAAGCTTCATATATACTCTTCTGCATTTCAATCCTGATCTGCAATGCTCTCTGGGCTGGTCTTGCCCTGACAAGAATTTATTGCTATTCAAGCCATGGTGACATGGGACCAACATCAGCTAAAGTTTAGACTGAGGCCATCATCTGCTTTCACTTACCAGCCACAAAATGGGGGAAAAGAAACTAAACTTCAGTGTCACATGGTTAAATTTGTGCAGTGAGGATGTACGGTAGCTTTTCATATATGATATCAGCACTAAAAACCTTGTATAGATTATTTTGTCAATGAACATATGTGATCTTATGATACTTCCCTGGGCCTCTCCTAGGTCCAAAAAAAGGAAACAAACAGAAGCTTAAAACCCCCCTTCCTCCTCCTGCATTACTTAGATAGTAAGCGCTTGGGGCAAGGAATGTCTTTTTGGTCTGTGTTTGTACCGCACCTAGCGCAGTGAGCTCTGGTCCATGACTGGGATTCTTAAGCAATCCAAGTAATAAATAGTAATAATAAAACAACCAATGTTTGCATTCCCTATCTCTGGTCAGTGCTGGTGATCCAGAATGAGTTGGAAATGATGAATTACTCTTCAGCTAACTTCAGAGTTGTAATGCGGGTCTCCAGCCTAGCATACTCACACACTATGCAGCTTTCAGTGCTTTTAAAAACAAAAGCAAGCACGCTTTTTATTCAGTCTATCACCCGATAGCTACTGCCCTGTGTTGTGCAGGAGGCCAGACTAGATGATTATAATGGTCCCTTCTGGCCTTAAAATCTCTGTAAATCTATTAACCTATTTAATCTAACTGATCTCTTGAGCATTTTTAAAGCATTCTTCACTGCAATGTCCCTCCAAAATGAGCATCCAGACTCATTTAGAGCATGACCCTCCAACAGTTAAGGCAACCAATGCTAGGACTGAAGAGCAATTAAAAAAGGAAGAGCACACCCATATTTGAACCTTTCCGTTCTTTCTACCCTCCGGGATTCCTGCCAAAGTGCAGGATCCTGGAATCCCCCTGAAGTCCCAGGAGTCTCTGTTCCTATGAGTTTATAGTTGGGCCCAAACCAAAGCCTGGGAGCTGAATACCTCTAGACGTTGGGAAAATTTGGATTTGGATCCAGATGTTACAGCTCAGGCTAGAATTCAATCCACTAGAATTCAATGCTTATGACTGTATTAACACGCTGGGCTATTACTTGTCTGACAGAAGTGATCCATGTCACTTGGAAGTGCACAGCCATTGCAACTGTTAATCATTAAAAACATTAATCAGTAGATCAGGGACTGACGCTGGTGTCAAACCCTCTGCAAACTATAAAACTTTCATGGGAGAAGTTATCAGTGGAAAAAGCTGAAGGAAACTGGGGATGTTTTAAAGAGTAATACAAATTCTTATCAGTGACTGTTTTGACACACATTTAACCTCTGACTAAAGTACAGCTATTTAGGAGACATCTGGCAACTGATGATTTTGCAAAGAAGTGTATTGCTTTTAAAAAAGCCAACCCACATGGTTACATGAATCAGAGCTTAGAGAAAGAGGGGCCCAATTCTCGGCTGCAATACGCCTCTTATGCTGCTGGGGAAGTAGATCCAGCCCTTGGAGAAAGCATGTCACATGCGATCAAGTGCAAGCTTAGAACAGCGCTGAGGCCCCAGTGTATGGGAAGTGCAAAGGTCAGATAAAGGCAACACCTTTTAGTTCCTGTGCTGAGCACAGCTTGACAGTACAAGAGAACTGGAGCCAGTAAACATAATGCCACGCACAAGTCTGCCGCCTTAACTCATGTTGAGTATCGTCGTCCTTGATGAGGACTCCCACTGCAATCAGCTGGTAGGGTTACTTGCCCAGTAAGGCACTACTCAGTGGGAGTTAATGCAGAATCTGGCCCTCCGTCAGATTGGTGGTTTGGTCCTGGATAAATTATGAACAAGTGTAAAATATAAGAAAGCCAGAGCAGAGAACTTCCTTGCTGTGTCAATAACAGGGAATTCGGACAGATCAGTTTCCAGGTTCTTTACATATTTGGCCCTTTGGGAATATTTCCTCTGATTAAAACAAAAAAATCCATCACCTGCAAGTGTATGAAAGCATAGCCAGGTGCCACAGGAGGCTAGTGGGATTTCTAATGCCTTGGTAATGTCCTCCATCATTTCTCAAATGCCCTGACTATACCATAAGAAAGTCCTCTTTAACACCCCCCCCCACGACAAGCCATTCTCAGGCAGACTGCAGAGTTAATCCCCAAATGGCTGCAATACCCAAACCTGAGAGGTGCAGAAACACCTGCAGCTCCTGGTGAAATCAGGGCCTAACCTTTCTCCAAAGCCCATTCTTCCGAAGGGAAAGCCTGCACGTCTGGACAGGGGAAATTCTGTCTCAGAGTGTGGCAATGTGGAATGTGTGGCAATGCTAGAACATCTTACATATTCAGCTTAAACACAACAGTGCTGTACATTTCAGAGTAGATTCATATCCCCCATCTCTATTTTTCAGGCTGAATCAGTTTCCAATGTTATTTGCCTCATTTGCCAGAGGCTTTGAGCATCTCTTTCTCATAACTAATTCCATATGAATATTGATGAGCAAATAATTGATTTTTTGGTTGGATGACCCTCACCAAAACAAATCCAAACCAAATTGGTTGGTTTCAAACCAAAACTAATTATTTTTTAATTTTTCTTGCTAAAGCAAGACCCAAAAATATTTTGTTGGGGTTGATTCAAATCAATATTTTCTAAACAAAAAGTTGATTGGAAACAAAATGAAATAGTTTGTTTCAGAAATGTCAAAAGTGAACTGTTTCAACTTTTTCAGAGATTTTTTTTTCTTTTTTTCAATTTTATGCATCCAAAACTATTCACCAAATTGAACCTGAATTTGTTTTGGTTGCTCCGAATCTGTGTTTTCAGTGAATTTACTATTTGACAAAAAAAGAAAAAGAAAAAAGAAAAAAATTGCCTCGCTCTACGTATGAACAAAGACAACAACAGAAATTCACTACTTCGTGGGGCTGCTATGCTACAAACGACCTTAGCAGCTATGTCCAACTACTTCCCTCAATGAGAAACTGTCAACAAAAAAGCCACATACTCCTTTAAAAGCCTATTCTATTGCTTGCCTCAAAACCTTAGGAAAATTCAAGCAAATGAAGTCACACCTAGATTTAACTCCATTACTAACCAGTAATCTCTCTCCAGGAGAGAGGCTAAGAATTTTATACATCAGGGGCCAGTCCTTTCTTATTGAACTCATAGGTAATTCCGCCTATCCCCACGGACTTCAAGCACCAAAAATGTCTGTGGATGGTTGCAGCTTTTTCTGTAGCTTGTCTGGTTCTATTTCAGCTTCTGGGAATGAGTTTTCAGAGCTGTCTTCTCACTTATCATATATTGCTCTGATAATAGCCCCTTATACAAGCTTGACCTTTTGATTGATTTGAACTTTGACCAACATTAACCCACTTGTACTAGTGGAGGAAGTCACTTGTGCAACCCTCTGCTTTGTGTAACTGACCAATAAAAAATACAGGGTTTTTAAACACAGTCCATAGAAGAGCAGGAGGAACAAAGTCCACCAGTGATGTCCCACTGAAGCTGTCAAGACTAATCACACAAGATATCCTTTGAGCTCATCCTCCAGTGTTTCAGAGGACCCATGGGAGGGCCCACATCTACATGGTTACAGTCTGTTTTCTGTGAGGGGAATCCAAAGAACACTTTGGAAAGAAAAATAAACCTACGCTATCATGCAATCAAGATGATGGCTCCTTCGAGGGTTAGTCAGGTCAAATCCGGTCCAGAGTTTTAATAAAACCAACCAACAAAAAAAAAAACCTAGGAGTGACAGAAATGTTTCCAGGACATTTCAAATAAATTCAGAAAGATTTTTTATTTAAACAAATAAACATGCACTTGCAGCATTTTGGAAGTCAATATTTGCAGGATTGTGCTAGTGGATGAAAACCAGAAAGAGAACATAAGAATGGTCATACTGCATCAGACCAAAGGTCCATCTAGCACAGTATCCTGTCTTCCAACAGTGGCCAATGTCAGGTGCCCCAGAGGGAATGAACAGAACAGGTAATCATCAAGTGATCCATCCCCTGTTGCCCATTCCTATCTTCTGGCAATCAGAGGCTACAGACACCTTCCCTGCCCTTCTTGGCTAATAGCCATTGATGGACCTATCCCCCATGAATTTATCTAGTTCTTTGTTGAACCCTGTTATAGTCTTGGCCTTCACAACCTCCTCTGGCAAAGAGTTCCACAGAAAACTGACTAGAAATATAATAAAGAGCAGTGAAACTGATTGGCCATTGTCCAAGTGAAAAGTAATGCAGAAAGTACAAACAAACAAACAGTGAAAAGTAAATTGGACTTGAAAACAGTTTCAGAAAACTATGGTAGTATTATAGAAACACATGTAAGAAATTTTTCTAATGTAAGATTTTGCTGTATTTAGTTACTTACATGGTGGTATTGGAGCACTTCTGAAATACTTAAAATAGAAAAAAAAAAAAAAAAAGAAAGTGCCAGAGATTGACTACGGACTTCACAATTGCTATTGATTTTATATGGAAGACCATCAGACACTACCTTGATGAGTAGTCATATAAAACTCTTAAGATAGAAATAAGATTCTCTTTTTCCCACCCTCCAAGAAGAATAGCTTGGTTAGTTTACAGGGTTTTTGGTTGCTGGCTTGTTCAAGTTTGTGTGTGATGAAATTATTGGGGGAAAACTTAATTGTAGAACTGAGTTTTACATCTAGCCCTGAAAATGCTGAGCTCCGTGGTCATTATTATCTCAAGAGTCAGTTCCATACTCAGATGCTAGAGATGCAGTTCCTGCCTCAGTTCTGGTTACTGCACTCACAAGTCCTCTGGTGGTTAACAATGGCATTGTTCCAGCGGAATGTAGCGGAAGTTCATGGTTGTGGAGAGAGAGGGGTGAGCTCTCAGGTAGCTAGGCCCAGTACCCTGGAGGACTTTGACTATCAGGCCAGAGGCCTCCAAATGGACTCTATAGTCAATGGGAAGCCCGTGCAGAAAGCAGTTCACCCAAGTGATATGGTTATGTGATGTGTGTTGCCAAGTAGAGGGGCCACTGTGTGGCCCGATCTGTATCTGATTGGATGAGGCTGCAATCTTATAGTCAGGTGTACATGAAAGATTTGGGGGGGAGGAGAGTGAGAAAGAGGGTTTGCAGACATGGTATTTGGACACCCAATAGCACTGAGGAGTCCAAAGAATTGCAAGGCTATGGAGTGACTACAAGTTGAAGGCAGATAGTCTCAAAAGAAGGGTGGGAGAAGGTATAGAAGAGGCAAGTTCTTCAAAGTACTGCACTCGCCTACCAGCAACCCTTCAGTCTTACCTGGGTTCAGCTTTCGTCAGCTGCTCTTCACCCAGGTGCTGATTTTGGCTGCAGGGCTGCCCAGAGGATTCAGGGGGCCTGGGGCAAAGTGGGGGAGCGGCGGCGCTTGTACTCAGCCGGCGGCGGTCCGGGTCTTCGGTGGCATTTCGGCGGCGGGGGGCCCTTCAGTCGCTCCGCATCTTCGGCAGCACTGAAGGACCCGCCACCGAAATGCTGCTGAAGACCCAGAGTGACTGAAGGGCCCCCTGCCACCGAAATGCCGCTGAAGACCTGGACTGCTGCTGGGCCAGGGCTCACGGGGTCCCTGTGGGGCCCGAGGCCTGGGGCAAATTGCCCCACTTGCCCCCCTCTCTGGGCAGCCCTGTTTGGCTGGGCATTGGGAGAGCTGGGAGATGGTACTGTTCATCTTCAGTGTTATTGGGAACTTTGGGTGCTAGGAAAGCAGGATTAGGCCCCAGATACCAAATGACATGTTCAAAACAGTGACCAATCAGTCCATCCACCAAGGCTCATAGTGGGCCGGACGCAGCACCCTGTTAGCTGGCTGTGGCAGGAAGGTCGGGGTAGCCAACCATGAGGCAACCACTACAGCAGGGTGGCGGGAGGATAATGTAGATGGGCCCCAATGCAACTACGGATGATGGGCTGAACTCTGGCCAGTGGGATCAACAGGCCAATAGCATTCTCATGTCTGAGAAACCTCATACAGCCAGGTTACCCTCCTACCTCTCTATTGTACTGTCCCCTAGGGGCCAAATTTGGAACTGCTGCACTTATCTTCTATGGCAGCTGTCCAAACCATAGTACTAGATCATTTGGCACCTTTCCTTTCTACCCGCCCTAGTAAAGAACCCTCTATTACGTACTAGAAGCCTGTGCCCATTTAATGGGAAGCCAGCTAAAGCTCGAATCTGTAAAGTCTGGTGCTCAGAGTGGCTGCAGGGCACGGAGAGTGTACTACCAAATATCCGAAAGGGACTGATGTGCCACGTCACCCTGCACTGGGGCTTGAGTACAATACATCACCCTTTGTACAACGAGTCACCAAGGATTTACCGAGCCCAAGAGTACAGTATGGGAATGAAAAAGAGGGGGGAAAAGAAAATTAAAGCTAGAGTGTTACTTTTCAAAGCCCATTTCTTTAATTGTGCACATAAAAGATACAAAAGAACCATGAGAGCCACTTGTGGGACCCAGAATACCAGCCAACAGCCAGGGAGCAAAACCTTTTTTTTAAACAAGCTCACAGGCACTAGGGCTTATAAATTTTACATGGCTGCACGCTGTTCTTTGGATCCTCTCCCCCATCCATTCACATTTGGAAGTTTAAAATAAAGTTAGTATCTTGTGAAATATTCATTAAAGAAAGAATTATACTGGGGCCCATGAATCATTTGCTGGGTTCAATATTTGTCAGTGTCACCATGGTGAAGAGTTTCTCTGTCTCTAGCTACAGTGCTTTAGTTATAAAAACTAAAGGGCTTACCACACAGCTATTGTTGCCAGCTTGCCAAACCCTATAAACCTGTCATTATGAACTGTGACAGCTCAGAGATCAGAAGATAAAGCTCTCAGACTGACACAGTTATTTTAAGTTAATCCACAGAGTGTGTGTCAGCTGCAAGAGTTAATGTTACCAAAAATTTCTGAGATGGAAAGCTATCAACTGTTAAATTTGCATGACAGTAGAGAAGAAGCGGAAGTGGAGCCATAGCATATCCCAGTAACCTCATCTAATAAGTTAAATGCCAAGTGACTGGGATATAATATTAGGAGCTAAAGTCCTAATGATTGCATGACCAGAAAAAGAAACTCCTCCGAAGTGTAAATAATTCTCCCTTTCTCAAGAAACCTCATGAGAGCACATTTCAAAACACACACACACCAAAATCACCACAGAGAGTGTTGCAAGGGACAGGTTTCTGAAGATGTACATTTGTAGTGACCTAACTTACGTGTGCAAATTCTCAGCATGAGCATAAAAATCAAGGTGTCTGATCCTGCATATAGCCACTTGGTTGGGTGCTGAACTGGTCCTGTCCTGGATATTTGCATTTGTTAAATCTGGCCTTTAAAAAGCTATTTATAGTTACTCAAGAGAGGCCCAATCATTTTGCAACATCTGGGTGTTACTCAACAAATTCCCCCCCACCCACTGACGGGTTTCTAAGCGGCTTGCTTTGGGAGGGATGCTGTGATACGTTTGGAATGGCTTCCCTTGTTCCTGTGCTATAAAACGGAGCTGCAGTTATCGGAGCAATAAATGCCACAAAGCTAGGAGGTTCATCCCATTAGACGGTATCAAGGCAAACGGGTGTCAGTGAGAACAGATTAATCTCAGGCTGGAGCTGCTCAGATATCCCCTTCCCCCCTTCCCGCTCTGATTATCTCAGATCATCAGTGTTCTGGATGGCCGAACAAACAGGATTATCCTCTTCCACTGCTTGTTAAGTCAAAATTCTATGGCGATCCTATTAGTGGATTGAAACAGTGTCAGTGTATTCAAGCAGGAGATTATCCTTTGCTTGTTCTTCAGAGATGAAAACATTATAGGGAAATTTTTAATCTCCACAAAGGGGACACTGGCACTTACATGGAGAAAATCAAATTTATTTGTTATTAGCATCCTCAATCAGCTGCCAGCTTAAAAAATTATTAGGATTGACAATGTTATAATATGCTTTCAGTGATACAGGAATGGATTCGGGATGCCAATGAAAAGCATTGTACATGCATAGCCCCTTTCATCCAAATGGATCCCAAAGTGCTTTACAAGCATTACATATAACTTCTGGGTGGCATTTTCATATCATTCAGCACTGGCTTAACTCTGCTCCTGTTAAAGTCAACGGTCAAACTTCCATTGACTTCAGTGGGAACAGAGGCCAATGCTGAGCACTTTTGAAAGCCCCACGCTATACATAGAGGAATCGCTTCACCCAGTATTGAAATGCAGCCCACTCTGGGCTGAGTCATGGTAATTTTTTCACAGCATATGGCAACATTCCACAACAGACTAGGGTAGGAAATGAAGAACAATGTATCCAACTGAAAGACGTGGGGACGTTTAGGTGGGTAAACTGTAGTGATCCAAATTGGAATTTCGCCAGGACATTGGTTTAACAACCTTGTCCATAAGCAAAGTTCCATGGAACAATGACCCCATTCACCAGGACCTTGGTTTTACACCTCCTCCAGAAAGGCGTGGTGAGACACAATGAGGCATGAAATGTCGTCACTTTAAAAATGTCAGTAATTCATCTCCATTAGTTATCTTTCAAACACTTGAAGATGGAATTATTGAACGAAACAGCAAAGAAGCGAATACCCGTCTCTGTACTGAAATCTCAGACAAATTGTCCTGGTTTAGTGCTTAGCCTGGTGTAGCATGCAGACAAAATCATTCAGCTTCCAACATTCTTAAATAAATGGATGCAGAAAAAAAATCAATTCCTTCAGAAGAAACATAATTAAGCATGAAAGTTACCATATATTAAATTATGCATCTAGTAAAAATCAGTCGTTCGCACAGTGAGCAGACTGTTAATGATTTCAGGTTCGCCGGAGGCCGTGAACTAATAAGCCATTATTAGTGATTAACCATTATTTCTTGGCTATTTATTGCTGAAGGCTGGGAGCCTGATAGTGAAAACCTCGTCAGTGGTTTATGAACTGGGGGGGGGGGGAGTGACTTTTTCTGGCAATAGAAACTATTGGAGCTGCACATAGGAATGGCATGTTGGGATTCCTGGATAAAATCCTGGCCCTGCTGAAGTCAACGAAGTGGTGAAAATTCAGAGCCACTATTTCAGGGTGGCTACGAGGGAACATATAGCAAAAAGGTATGGGGCTGTGTAAACAGTAAAAAAATTCACCCCAACCTTGGTGTCCTGGGTCTCTAATCTCCAGAAATGACTTCAGTGGGCCTCAGAGTCCATCCTGCTGGGTTGTTGAACATTGTCATCTCCCACTGGGAGCTCCTGATAGAAGCTTTGAAAGAGGAAGTTCCAGCAGTTAGCTCCAAAAAATCTGAGTGGTGCATCTTACAATCTTTTCTGTCCATGCTGCCACCTGTTAATGATTTCCACAAGCGGAATCCCTAGTAATCAGCCCAGCAACTAATTACTTTTTCTCTCCCCCTAGCAGATCATTACACACTTCTATCGTCTACTGCTGGGGACTCTGCAACTACACTAAGAATTGGTTAGGCAAAGGTGGAAACCAAATTGAAATGATGAGGAGATACCTTGGGTCAAGTCAATAGGAGTTCTGCATTAGCTTCCACGGTAGCAGCATCTGACATCTAATTATGACCTAGATGAGAGTTTTTCACTTTCATAGCACAGCCCATTGTCTCATGAACACCTCCCCTTATACTCAGGATTGCCTGGATCACCACTCCTTTTGCTCACAACCACTTAAGACTCTTCCCCTCCCCTTCTTACAAAGTGCTCCTCTCTTCCTCTTCAGTGTTTGGTGGCACAGGCGTGGAAGCACGAAGGATCATTACAAGGCCAAGTTCGTCAGGCCTGCAGGATAGAGAAGGACTTATATATGCAGTGCATTTATTTGCGTGCGGCAAACTTTTCAAAATTGGATGCACCCACAAAAACCTGCATTTGCATAAACTAATGGGCATTTGCCCACACAAACTGGGTGACTGTGCACACAAACTGGTAGTTTAGCACACAAATGCCTGTTCACAGAAGCAAACGTGTGTTTTTCAAGGCTCACAGTTGCAGCCATATTTAAAATTTGACCCATAGTGTATATTTATACTAAATAATTAAACTTCTTTCAAAGGCACCAATTAGTCAGCAATTCCAAAAGGGTGAGGAGATCTAACCATACAAAATCTAATCATACAAAACTGACTGTGTGGAATATTCCCACCTATCTTGACCAAGGGAATGAACTTCACCACTTCACCACTGGGGGTTGGAGGAAAATTCTCACCCCTCAGAGTCCCTAAATTTAGTGATCCATTTAACCACATGCATGTGAGTAAGAATGTACTCCCATTTATACTTCAAAACTCCTAAAAGAGTTAAAATCTATGTGGTTAATGCTGGTGGTAACAGAATAATTACAGATAGGGACCAACACCAACACCCTCAAACTCTGGAGAAAGCTATGAAATTTGTGACTGCACCTAGGCTACTTCCTATCTCTCTGATGTTCCAACCTAAAACCTCAGATCCAAGCAGACTTGAAATGCTAGGAAAGTCTGGATCTAAATGTTGCGGTTGGAGCCCATCCTTCCTATCAGTTTCCTCAGGCCATGATCATCATTGTTTATAATTCACGTCACAATGTTTGTCACGACTGAACAGCACAGTTTGATTTTGTGGGAGTGCAAGCGCCCCGAGTGCATGCCGGTTTTTGCTTTCCTGATTTGTTGTTCTACAGTCACACATGAATAGGCTGGAGAAACCCAGCTGTTTCCTTTACTGCTAGCTTGTCTGTTTCTCTTCTCTCTCTCTGCCTCTTGCTAATTTCTTCTCCTCACTTTCTTCCTGTGATGAAATGTGAGAGTGTAGAAACTGTATTTCTTCACAGTGACCAGAGCGTTGCTGAGCGTTTTACTGTGTGTTCCCTGGAGAGTAGCTAATGGCTTGATCTGACATAAAGTTCTCACATTTAAAATAAATAGTGTAAACACAGCATTCTCCTGGGAGGTGTAAATGGCAAAGCATGGGATTTATCTCTCTCTAAGATCTTACTTACATCCTATATTTTTTCCTAATGCTATTTACTAATTAGACAGTGGTTATGATGACCTATTACTCTATATATCGTTTTCAGAACATGGTATTTTCTCCTTAAGCATTCTTGGTCCCCAAACTGTCGTTCCCACATGAGGAATGTAAAAGTTGATCCTGTTCCCACTGAAGGCAATAGCAAAAACTCCTCTTGGCTTGATTGGGAGCAGGATTGGGCCCACATGGGAGTTTTGGGATGCATGGTTTCCAGGGGAATTATCTATGTTTACTGACTATAACAATAAGTACTTACATTAATTTTTGTCTACAATCCTTGCAGTCCCAGATAAAGTACAACTTTGAATGATGTTTTGTTGTGCTTGTTGGTTTTTTGCACCCTACATAATTTGCATCATGAACCAGGTAGGCCATACACACATTGCTCCTCACCTTTATGTCACAGCTGCTAGTTAGTTACTATGTGCACAATGTGAGCTTCTTGGGTTTTGAGGAGGAGTAGTATAAACTTCAGGTAAAATACTCAAAAGTGCTTTCATTGAGACTTAGGATCCTAAGACCCAGCTCCTAAAAGGTATTTAGGTGCCTAACTCCCATTGATTTCACTGAGAATTACACTTCTAAATACCTTTGAGTATCTGTGCTCTAACTGTCTAAGTCACTTCTGAAAATGGGCCTTCCTTGCTAGCTTAGCTGCCAGACAGCTGAGGCGTTCAGCCTCCCAGCCCGACTGTGGCTCCCCCCTGCCTGCCCAGAAGATTTTGGTCAATTTCACTTTTCCTTGCAGGCATAAAGTGAAACTGACAAGAGCCCACCAGGCAGGGCAGCTTGGGAGCTATAATTCGATTTTTCCTGATGGAAAATTGAAATTTTCCTGAAGAAAATTTGATTTTGCAAAAAGGACATTTTTCTGTCAGAAAATCGTTCTGACCGGCTCTAGTTAAGCCAGCAGGACCAAGCCGGGGAAAGTGCCACCACTGTGTTTTCATTGTTCAACTCGTTAATGTGAATTATAAATTAAGCTCTACATTCAACACCATTGTGCCATTTTCACAAACAAAAAGCCCTCCGGGGAATGGTTTTAAAACACAAAGCAATGGCAGTTTCTGTGGACATTGGTATCTACAAACTTATTGTCCAATGTCCTGTATGGTACTTCAACACGGTACTAGCTAAAAACCAAATTAACAGTCTGTTATTCATTTCTGTTATTTTTAATAATTACTGGTATCACAGTAACACTCACAGGGCCTAATCAAGGTGCCATTGGATCGGGCAGTGTGAGCAGAATATAAAAAATCCTTACCCCAAAGAGCAATAAAACAGTCCATAGCATATGCTGAGGTCTGTTCTCTCACTGCACTTAAACCAATGACATTTGTGACTGTATGAATTGCTTAAATTTAAACAAACTGTGTTTCTAAAGAACGGGAGGGCGGGGGTTAAGTGTCTTAATAAATTTTCCATTCTAAACTTAATTCCAAGATATTTTTGAGATGGCAACGGAGCAAAGAGCTACATTTAAAGGAAGAGACATTTGCATACATTTTGCTGATTATAGTAGTTGCACATTTTAGTTTTAAACATCAATGGGTTGCAACTGCCATTCAAATGATATGGAAATTGCTACTTTATACTGAAATTTCCCTTAAGCAACAAAAGGGAAGGATTAGCAAATGGCACTGCTTTCTCTCTTCTCCTCCTAGCAGTTGTAAAGCCTGACAGCACACGAACAACACCTGTGTTAGTTAATATTTTATTTATACTCATTTGCAAGGTGACCAATCCCCTTGAAATTTTACAATAATTTCCAATTTAATTGTTCTTTACAGATCTGTAGCACACTGAATTAACCCCCGACAAAAACACACACATACCAAGATGGATTGCATGTATGCCTTTACCAAAATACATAAACAGAGAGAGACCAAAATTGAGAGAGAGATCTGACCAATATTTTATTATTGAGGAATTAAAAAGATCTTCAGATTTAGATGAAGTGAATCAGATGGAGGCTTTGAGGGCCTGATCTTGTAAGTGCATAAGCAACATTACACATGTGAGAAGTCTCACTGAGGACTGATTTCATTTACACTAGTGGAACATTTACCAGTGGGACTGCTCATATGATTAAAGTTATTCTAAGTAGTTGCAGGTCTGGTCCCTTAAGCCCGGACCTTGCAAAGGGATCTGTCCAGGTGAACACTGATGCCAGTTCAAAGTCCCATTGAAGTGAACAGGTCTCTGGGTGGTTGCAAGAATCTATCCATGCACACCCATTTGTAGAAGTAAGGTTCTAATAATTTAATTTTCTTGCAATCCGGAAAGTGCCAGCTTTCTACTGGCTTCTAATGGCTACCTCAAGCAGCTAGATAAATTCAGAATGCCCATGATTGTGATGATTGTGAGGACATATGAACACAGTTTTACCGGACACCAGAAAAGATAGATTAGTTATGCAGAACTGAATTACAAATTGATCACATTTGGGCATCCAATCTATAAGTATAGATACTTATAGGCCGCTCCGGGCCAATGGGGACGATGGGATGCCGCGGCCAGCACATCCCTCGGCCCGCACCGCTTCCAGCAGCCCCCATTGGCCTGGGACGGTGAACCGCGGCTAGTGGGAGCCGCGATCGGCCAAACCTGCCGACGCAGCAGGTAAACAAACTGGCCCGGCCTGCCAGTGTGCTTACCCTGGCGAGCCGCGTGCCAGAGGTTGCCGACCCCTGGCATATATAATACAGTGGTACAAATTCAGCTATCATTTACACCTTGGCTACCCCTTTGACTTCCCTGGATTTGCTCTGGCATAAGTGAAAGGAGAACTTGGCTCAGAGCATGTTTGCATTGCATTAGTCATATTAAAACCAACACCGAATACTTCAGAGCAGAGTACAATATCTTCATGCAAGTATACACTGATAATTGTACTTACAATTTCTGTTTTGTTAGTCACACATGAATATTCATGAACATTTAAATTACTAGGTCACTGATTTGAATACGGCCCAGGTCATCACAAACTGAAAGGGATTATCATCTGACCGCTGTTAAATTGCCTGTTAGAAATGAGTGGGTGGTCTTAGTCCATTTCTTAGTGGACAGGTGTCTGAAACACCATCACAACATGCGTTTTGATTGGCAGTCGGAGGTCTGAGGAACTCACAATACAATACCTGTGCTGTGAGTGGAGAATTTAAGTTCTTATTGTTCCTATTGTGACGTTGTACAACAATTCATGCTAAGCAGGATTTTATGAAAATATGCTAATGTGTGTGAATATAATATAACCGGAATATGCTTCATACAAAAGGTCTCTTGTAAGGTATCATTACAAAGCTTATAATCTACTGAGTGTGGTCATCCTATTTGCATAAATGTATCATTCTTGTACCCGAAACTAGAAATATGAAATATAACTCTGAGGTCCTATTGTAATTATTCAAAGTGTGGGCCATTAATGGTGGTTTGGAATCTTTATGGCTTCCATCAACTAGGACAATTGGTTGTAAATGGCTCTGTTTACCTGCAAGCCTTCCTGTGAGTCAGGCCAGGAAGAATGAAGGCTTGGGGTCTCACAGGACATGTGACCATGTCACCTGGTACTGGAATCCATCTTAAACCTAGTGCTTTTCCATTTAGAAGGAGGGGTAGGGACCCAAAGAGACAGAAGATTCCTGCCTTGTGCCAAAGCTATATAAGGGGGTGGAAGAGAACAAGGAGGTTCCAGTCATGAGAAAGCCCCTAGTTACCACCTGAGCTGGAGCTAACAAGAACTGTACCAGGGGAAAGGATTGGGCCCAGACTAGGAAGGAGTCTGGTCTGTGAAAGAAGCTTATTGGAACATCTCTGAGGGTGAGATTTTATCTGTAATCAGTTTCTTAATGTATTAGTGTGTGCATCTCTCTCTCTCTCTCAGTATTATAGAGGGCGGACAATTTATGAGTTTACCCTGTATAAGCTTTATACAGAGTAAAACGGATTTATTTGGGGTTTGGATCCCATTGGGAGCTGGGTGTCTGGGTGCTGGAGACAGGAGCACTTCTTAAGTTGTTTTCAGTTAAGTCTGCAGCTTTAGGGTGCATGGTTCAGACCCTGGGTCTGTGTTGGAGCAGACTGGCATGTCTGGCTCAACAAGGCAGGGTTCTGGAGGCCCAATCTGGCAGAGAAAACAGGCTCAGAGGTAGTCTCAGCACATCAGGTGACAGTCTTAAGGGGGTTTCTGTGATTGAACCCATCACACCTATTATATGTTATTTGTATTGCGGTATCACCTAGTCATGGTGAAGGACATTAGGCGCTGCACTGACAGAATGAACAGACGGTCCTTGCTACAAAGAGGTCACCCTCTAAGTAAGAGGTTATGATGTGAATACTAGCAGCTGCTGAGAATCAGGCACTTGTTACAAGCACTAAAATTTG
This sequence comes from Malaclemys terrapin pileata, assembly GCF_027887155.1. Lineage (NCBI taxonomy): Eukaryota > Metazoa > Chordata > Testudines > Emydidae > Malaclemys > Malaclemys terrapin. The sequence continues at coordinate 12,554,756 of NC_071516.1, read as the reverse complement.
CTTTCATATGTTGTAAAGAGAACAAACATGAATGTTATTTACGTGACGGTATATTCATGGTGGAGGCAGGGCTAATTGATGGCTTCTGTTGTGCACTAGCCAAAGACAGAACATCAGTGGGCAGCAGTGGGAGCCCAGGCAAGATGACTAGATTTTCAAAGTGAAAAGCAGGACACCTCTAGGGGCAGAGGGCACCAAAGGATGATCCAATGTTGTAGAAATCTGTTTAGGAGAAGGAAGAAAACAGCAACTCCACTCTGCTGCTTCTTCTGTGCCACTCCGTGAAACTAACTCTCTGGGAAGACAGAGGAAACAGAGTGTTTGGGGGTATGCTCAATGGAAGGGATGGAGAAGGACAGGCGGTCAACTTTGGATGGACATGGTGGAGCTGCTAATTTGAGCAACTCAGATGGCCAGCAACATGTTCAGGTGGCCAGAGTCCTACCCCTACGTAATCCCCACGGAGGTCGACAAGAGCTTTACATGCATAGGGAGTGTAATGGTTGGCCCTAAGCACTACATCTTTTTCAGCTACGGAATAAAAGCATCTGTCAGGGCAGAGATCACATTAGGAGACTGGTTTCCTAACACAAGATAAGAGATTAACACAGTCTGATCACGCTAAACCAGCGGCACGTCTGCTGCACTTCAAGTGTCTATCTTCAGACCCTATTATTAAACAGAATGATGCCACTAAGGGCTGCTTTATACGATATTTAATAGAAAATGGTGCAAAACCAGGAAATGTCAACATCAGCAGTTTGCTTCCTTTTTTTTTTTTTGCATCATTTGTGCAGCACCTATCCTGATGGGGCTCCTTCTGCTTCTCTTCTAGCAGAAATTAGCATTACTGATATTTATTATGATTTTATTATTCCTGCAGACATTCCATCTGCCTGGCTTCACTTTCTGGATCCCCAACAATATAATTCCCACCTGAAACAATTCATGCTAAGCAGGAACTCAATTATTTTAAGTCGACATAGAACAGTCCGTGCATATATCTTATGAAAGGTGTGGTGCACGCACAGTAGTCCAAGCATACAGTAATCACATAGTCAGATGGAAAACTCAGCATCAGTCTTTTGTTACATTTTCGTAGGGTGAATTCAAAAGCCAGACACACTGAGATTCTAGAGCGTGAGATGATCCTGATGGGAACAGTGTTCAGGTTGGTCAGTTTCTTGGGGTACGTCCACACTACCCAGATCGGCGGGTAGCGATCGATCTATCGGGGATCGATTTATCGTGTGTAGTGTAGACGTGATAAATCGATCCCCAATCACTCTCCCATCGACTGCTGAACTCCAGCTCGGCGAGAGGCGGAAGCAAAGTCGACGGGGAGCCGCGAGGACACAAGGTAAGTGATTCTAAGTCGATCTAAGATTTGTCTACTTCAGTTACGCTATTCTCGTAGCTGAAGTTGCGTATCTTAGATGGATCCCCCCCCGTGTAGAACAGGCCTTGGTCTAATAAAATGGACAGAGTCTTTTAAAATCTAAGCATTTTGGCATTTTCCAAGCAGAGATGCAATAATCTTAGATTTGGCCAGTTAGAGGCATAATGCTTGGATTGGTGCACATCTTAGGACAGGCTCTGACCCTTCCGTTTTGTTTGGGTGCAAAGACAGGGATGTCAAAAAAGGTTTCGCTGGCCTTCGTCATCCCTTCCCTTTGCACTGCTCCTGCAGGAAAAAGAACGGGAATCCAGCCCTAACTCCCTTCCCCAACATATCTACATCTAGCATATCTGGGTCCTAATGCCACCCACTCTGCAGCCGACAGCGTAGGAGTGTCAATGATCTGGCCTTTGGTAAGTTGGTTTGAATATCAAGGGTGGTACAGGGCAAGCGAGAGAGAAGTGGCTGAGTTCAATGCACTATGAGTCCTAAGCTCAGCTGGCAGATGGACCCTTAGGCCAGGAGGTGATTCTAACCTGTGACTGGGCAGAGCTGGGGGAGAGAACTGGGAAACTGTAATGGACGGTCAATTAGAGACAGTAGAGAATCTGGTCTTTTAAAATACATATAATAGTTGAGCATATTTTGCAAAATCCATATAATCACTCTTGAGGGGGAAAAACCCAAAGAGCAAAATTTTCAGAATGATATGCATGCAAAATGATTGTCATAAGCACAATCCTGCTTAACGATAGTGCAAATGACCAGTTAAATATCTAATTGGAAATTTATGCACATTGTTATTGTCATTGCATTTTCATTTGCAGTAACTGTGAGCACAAGTTACGCATGGAAATGCACTCAAGACTTTTGCAAGTACCCGTGCAATTCTGAAAGCATGGGCCCAATTTGTAAACCTTATAAAAAGACGTCAAAAGGGCAGTGAATAGTATGACCATACTAAAATCACCAGTGAAAAGCTGAGTTCCACCGTGCAGTCTCTGGGATTATAAAATGTTCATTGGTGCATGTTTGTGCAGTGTATTTTTAAAACATGCACTGACTGTTTAGAATATGCACAATGAATATTAAACAAAGACCTGAATTTCCTAGTGCCGGTGCCTGGAAGGAGCACTGCCTTCTGTCTGAGGCGCAGTGACCTTTTGGAATATTTTTAGGCACTGTCCTATACACAATAAGTTTTGCATGAGTGACTCCTGCCCAGATAAAAGCCAATATTAACTATGAGAGAAAGTGAATCTGTGCTTTCTATAATTTTGGAAGAAAAGAAAATTGTGAAGACCAGTAGCAGGATTTATAGGTTGTATAATTTTAATCTTCGTTTGATCCTAAAACATACTTAAAAATATGCCCTGGATAAAGGAACCTACCATTTCCCCATTATTTCAGAGAATGAGAAAGCCTCTAAAATAATGGGAAAATGGAACTGGACAGAATACTAAGGTTATGGGATCTCAACATGCTGTGTAATTTTTAGATCATCAAACAACTTCCTTGTGACAAGAGAGCAAATGTATATCCCAATACAAGTCACTGTAGGTAATAGATAATGCTATATGTGTTTTTCAGTATTAAGCAATATTAACTTTGTTAAATACTGAAAAACTCAACTCTACATAGGAGTTATTTCAAGAAAAACAAACTAAAACCAAAGTTAGAGAACACAGACACAGACTAATATGCAGCCACTAGCATGGCTCTCCCACTCACTAAAGAATCCAAACTCAGCAACCCATCCTCCATGTATAACGGGCCTGGATGGGGGACAGCTGCTGCACTACACTGGGCAGCGTCCCAGGCAGCATGGCTGGAAGAGGAAAGGCTCTGGCCCACCCCTTTCTCTCCCCCCCTGGGCCAGCTGCTGGGGGCACTTGACCCTGGGGAGGGTCACTTGACCTTAACCCTAACCCTAACCCTTTGTGGCCCTCCCTCGAGTTGCCCCTGAGTAAAACCTACCTACAAATGTGAGACAAATCTAGGAAACGACACGAGGAATTAGGATGGTACCAAATGCAGGAGATGGAACTAGACAGAATATCAGGGTTATGGGATCTCAACATGCTATGGAGTTTTTAGATCACAAGTGGCCAGGACCACATTTTAGATCTCATCTGAAAGATGGATATGTATGGAGGGTCTTTCCAGTGGAGCTCTTGGGAGGATTTTTGAGCACTCGCCTGAAAGTTTGGAAGCCACCTCTCTCAATGGAAAAATTGACCCAGATGTCATAAGTCTCATAGGCCAAAGGTCTATTTAATAACCTTAAATCAACTTTGTGGAGGCTAGGAGAGGGACAGTGCTTGTGCTACCCTGCCTGCTTTTGGTAGATTTCCCCAAATCCCACATAAGCATCTTGCTTGCTCTTCCAGCCCATGTTCTGATCAGGAAGGAGTTATAGCATGTATGCTTGATTTGATACAGATCTTAAATATGATCATGTATATAAAATGATAAGATATATCCAAACAGTCTGAAAAGTGTTCATCATACTTTTTAAAAACTGCTTGCACTTTCTCTCTCTACACACTCTCTCTCTCCCCAATATATGAACAAAATATTGAATTGAGTTTTCACTCATACCCTTTTCCCCCCACCAGTATAACCCTACTGACTTCAAGGAAATTACTCCTGATTTAGATGGGTATAAAGGAGAACAGAATGAGGCTCTCTCTATCATAGCAGCTGATGGAAAATGAATGCCTGTGCTTGCTCCACAGACAGAATCCTGTGCACATTGGTAGAGTAATTATGTAGTAAACAAGAGCTATGAGGAAGCTTATCAACTGATCACACCACAAACCAGAGCCTTTGTGAAAACTAAACCAGGGGATGTAGGATTACGGTCTTGTTCTTCTCCACATGCAATGAGAAAAGCAGAAAATGAAACGCTAATAATCAGCAGAATAAAGGGAGACAGAGTTTAGAATTTACTAATTTTTCCAGGGTTTAAAAGAAGAGGGGGAGAAAAAAAACCTAATGGAGAATATTACTGATGTAGAAAGAGAACAGGATATGATTGTGTAAAGGACTGCAGGCTTTAGGTGGCACCAGCAAGCAGTTTCATTCCCTGTTTCATCATAAATTATGTTCTCTATTAAAACATTTTTTTTAAATCTTCAACCACCAAGGACTGATAGCTGACATAAAAACTGATTATTTTATAGTGGCTTTAATTTTAATATGCACCGGGCCAGATCCACTGTTGTTACGCCGACCGATTTAAATACACCTCTCAGTGCTCCAAGGACCCATCCCAGGCAAAGGGAGATAATGGCATTTTCAGTTCTACCTTCCCTGGGGGTTTCCACATGAGAGAAGCAGCTTTAATGTATGGCCAGGGAATCTGGAACCTCCACAAGCAGAGGCTGCTGAAAAGAACCACTGAACAGGTGCATCTTTCCAGGGGCCGCTGCCATGCTAGAATGCTGCCATTTTGGTTCTATGGGCTCTTGGTGAGTCCCACTGGCACAGATCATGGTCTGAATCTACCCCATAGTATTTGAATGTTTCTGAAAAATCTAATACAGCGAGTCCCTTCTTGCCCAGCTAGCCAGATTCTCAGGCCACCAATTCTCAGTTCCCAACAGATCTTGGTTATACTTAAACTAGTGTAAATCTCAGGTGGAAGTCCCAGCATCAGCGCCCAACTATGTCTGTGCATGACTCTTGTACCTCCCATACCAGTTCAGCAGCCCTGCTGGTTTTCGCACTCAGAAATCAGTGGCAAGAATCTGTTTTAGTACAGTTTGCGGTAATGAAGTACATGTGTTAAGTTATCTAATCAAACTACTAAAATAATCTTGTGATGCCTTTTGATAAGTCAGTTTGAAAGATATTGTATCTGTAGCATCTCTTCTACATAAGAGATTTGAGATTAGCTTCCTCTGGAGTAATGGTGCCACCACCAGCTAGTAGCTAGAACTGATTTCAGCACAGAAATCTTGCATTATGGATTTCTCCATGTGCATTGCTTAAGTTTAAAAGTATTTGACATTGAAATATTTTTTTAAAATATCACTTCAGTAGGAATATGGAAGTTAAAAATTGATCGTAAAGTTGAGCTGCAAAGAGGAAAATAAAAAGATTTTTGACACTTCTTGCTTCTTTCTGATGCATAATGATCTGAAAAATGTTCGTGAATTAAAAAAAAAAGCCTGAGAGTAGAGATGTCTGCTTATTTTTTGCAATGGAAATTCAGGCGTTGTCTAGCTTGAAAAACTCTGTGGCAACTGAAGAAAGAGTGAAATAATGATATCACAAAACTCAAAGCTGAACAACTGAAACAATGGAAACTTATTTTTTCTCATATGTATTTAACTCCGATGCCTAAACAACAAGTGAGAGAAAGGATGTCTTTGAAGGCTGTCTTTTTTTTTTGGGGGGGGGGGGGGACTCAGCACTCTGGTCCCATCTGTTATGGTGTAAGAACTCACCATGCATGTTTCTGGGACTCAAACAAAACCAGTGAAGACCATTCCTGACATACCTGACATTTCTATAACCTTTTTGCCAGAGGGTAGTGGCAGTGACCAGGGCCTACATCAATAAGATGTCGAGGGGACCCTTCCTAATATGAATAAACCTCCCCACCTAAAACATTATCCACTCCCAGATTTTAGGAACTTAAAATGTAAATCACCTGGTCACCTTCACAGGTGTTTCTTTCCACTCACAAGCACACGTGAGTCCTTGGGAATTCAAAACTACAAATACCTTTAACTAGGGGAAAACATGTGAACCAAAGAGTTGCACAAAAATAAAAATGAGCAAAACCCATATAAGGGTTCTAGCCTACCCCACAGCCCCAGCTGTTAATTGCCTGGCTTATTGAGGCTCAAAACACTTATTCACAAGATAATCCTCACCCATCTAAACACTCAATCACAAATCCAAATAGATTCAGTGGTAGAAAAGTGGGTGGAGCTGGCTGGAAAACAGGCCCTCCCACAAGCACAAAAATTGTAGACCTTTTGATGAAAAAAAAATGAAACATTTTAATATGGGAATGTGGCCAAGGCACCTCATGGGAGTTGATGTTCAAGTCCTTCATGCTTTCATTCTCCCCAAGCTCCCTGGTTAGACTATATCTCCCATAATGCACCACTGCTTCCCCTCTGGTGAGAGGAAGTGGCTCATCAGCGAGCCCCTGGGTTGAAAATCCAATTTTCTGCTGAAGAGCCTGCCCCACCAGGTCCAGCTCTGACCTGCAGTTACCTGGTCTGATTCCATGAGGTCAACTCCATCAAGTCAGCTGCTGCCTGTGGCCAGTCCTGGTGAAGTCAGCTCAGCGGCTTTATGATCCTGTCCAGCAAAATCTGGTTCTTCATTGCTCAAATCTGGTCCTGCAAAATCCTCTTCTGCTACCACCACTTCCCCGACCCGCTTCCAGGCCAATCCAACGGACTCTCTGGTTGGGAAACCCAAAGCAGAGCAAGAGCTCTGCACAAAGCTCTAGGTTTCTCAGAAAATTCCGCTTGCTGTATTTAGGTTCCCGACCCAACCAGATTCCACTGCCTGTCAGCTCAGGGTGACCAACATTCTATAGCGTGTATCTCTTACACAATTCATACGTCCTTTCATGAACACAGTCACGTAAGCAAACTATTACTTTATCTAGTCTCAAATCTCTTGTGTAGAACAGATGCTACAGATACAGTATCTTTCAAACTGACTTAACAAAAGACATCACAAGATTATTTTAGTAGTTTGATTAGATAACTTAACATGGGTTCTTCATTACTACAAACTGTACTAAAACAGACATGTCTATATCTATATCATCTATATCAACTGTTTTAAAAATCCTTTCCAGGTCACCTTTAAAACAGGTTACTTTAAAATACATCTTTCATGCTCATTTTTTTGAAGTCCTATGCAGTAGTGGAGCCATGCAGTCTTGAATCTACCAATGTAAGGATTTCATTACTCCTAAACTGTGCAAACGAACTTGTTGAAGTCATCTCATTTATTGATAGGCATCAGCAATGAATTTTAGAAACTGCCATTTAATGAATGTGAGTTTTATTGCCTATTATATGAATGGCTTGCCTTCTACTGTTGTGTAAGTCACTTATTTACAGCCCCAAACTCATTCGTTGTATAGGAAAACCTCATTTGTGAATGGCCTTTTTCTGTGAGAGGTAAATCATTTGAAGTTAAACCAACTTCTTTGAAATTGAGATTAAAATAAATTCAACTGCAGAATACATGCTGCAGTATAAGTTTGATGGCAAGCAGTAATCAGGAATAGTTAATCTACTGAAAAATTGTCTTGGTCAAAATGTGGGGGAAAAGAGAAAGATTTCACATAAAGAAAGAGGAGCAGCTGGTTAGAATTAGGGTTTGGCAATTTAGTTTGGATATAAAATAAGAACTGACACAAACCTTTGGGTACACTTGAAAAGAACCTTAAGCGAATCTTTAATGAGGGCAAGGAAAGGAAAGGCTTGGATAACTTTTCTTATCACATTATTTTTTATGCCTCTATGCTTCTTTGTTCCCAGTGACAAAAATCCCACGAGAAATCTGTTCTCACAGCATTTCCAGACTGAGCAGAAGCAGGGAGCACAAACTTGTTTTAGCAGAGTTCTACCCTGTTTTTGCATATTCTACAGCTGTATAATTGTTTGCATTTGGTGAAACATTTGGTAAAACTTTGGGATCTTATCCAACCAAATCTCTGAAGCTTTAGAAGAGTGCTTTTGCCGGCCTGGATAACACCCTTAGGGGAGACAATGTCCCTACACCAGCGGAAAAACTCCTTTTGTCAGCATATGCTGCATGTACACTAGGGGCTATGATGACATAGCTATATCAGCACAGGCTGCATAGTGTAGGCGTAGCCTAAGAAAATCAGATTTTCAGTAAATGAGGAATTTTGGTAATTTCAAAAACAATGTTGTTAAAATGTTGTTTTAAAATACTGTTTAAAAATCATGAAAAAATTTGTTAAAAATGGAAAAGGGTCCATTTCAAACTGCAAAATGGAAAGAACTTTGGAATTTTGAAAAAAAAAATTGAAATTATTTCCCTGTTTTTCAACTAACTTTACTCATGAGTTGTGTGGTCATCCCAGTATAGCAATAAATATCTTCTGCAGCAGTTCCACATGATCATACAGGCTCTCTTAATTAGTATAGTTCATGCTATGTAAAGTCCTGATCCACAATCCACTAAAGTCATTGACTTCAGTGGGCATTAGATTATTAGATCCTTAAAGAACGAAACCTTACAATCAAGTATTTTCCTCACTATATTTCCCTGTTCACTGAGGTAGGGATGGCCTAGTGATTGGAGCCTGGGCCTGGTTTTGGGGACCTGGGTGCGTGTCCCTGCTCCACCACAGACTTTGTATGTTATGTTGGGCAAGTCACTTAGGTCCCCATCAATAAACTGGAGAGAATAGCATTGCTGTATTCCACGGGGGTGTTGTGATGATAAATACACTAAAGATTGTGAGGCAATCAAATCCAATGGTAATAGGAGCCTTATTAGTACCTTAGCTAGATTTGTTCTATTTGTATTTTACAGAAATTTAGTTTTAGTGAGAGTAAAATAGCGCCTGATTCTGATCTCACACGTTTTTCCAGTGTAACTGAGATCTGGTTCTTAGTTACACCAATGTCATTCTGGAGTAACTCCATTGACTTTAATAGTCACTCCAGATTCACACCAGTGTAAAGGAGACCAGCATCTGGGAAAAGATCATTTTTTAAAATGAGCACCAACTGACCTACCATTTTTGAACGTTACAACATCTCTGTGATATACATATTGCCTACAAGCTGGCAGTAGCAGTTCTAATTTTTAGCTGGCTTTATGTATGCTTTTAGATGCTGATGAGGGACACCTTTGATAAACCCTCCGAAACACTCATTACACAATCTCCCAGCGTAACGTTACTGGTTCCCATCCTTGCATTCACAATATTGCACCTGCATATTTTATTCCATACACAAAAGGTCAAAAGCTTACCAGCAGCCTGTCTAGCTACCCAGGCATATAATGCATTGGAAAAACAGAACTCAAAGGAGCTTCTTGCTGTAATTTCCTGTAATTTAAGACTATTTTTAAAACTTTTGCTGCCAACCCCCCATCTGACTGTCACACTCTTACTGAATTTTTGCCATCAAAACACAGTAATTTATTAGAGCTCAAATCAAACTGGTTATTTAAGTGTCTCAGCTTTAAATACTACTCAGCCACTTTAGCTGCACTACATCTTTGGGACTCTCTATAATTAATGTTTCTTAAGACAGTAAAGTGAGCAGACTATGTGTGTGCAGCTCCATTTTAATCCTTTTAACACCCCTCTGAGTTTAGAGTGCAAAATTACAGGGAGGGCCACATTTTTGAAAGTGTCTTGCAATGGGTGACCTACAAAATTGTGTGCACATCTGCTGACACTACAGTCTCACATTTGTACACAAATCGGGTAAGTATGTGCTTCACTAACATTTACACACATAATTAAACTATTTGTGTGATCAGACCATGGCTTGTTTGTGTAAAGGTGGGTGTCTGTGGGCTCAACAGGTGCACATCTCTGTGTGCACACAGGTGTTTGAGAGGGGTGTTTTGGGAACGCCTGGAGCTGAGAGTTCCATGGGAATTGTGTGTGGGGGTGGGAGGTAAGGGGATTGGAGCTGTTAGGTGAGATGATGGGACCCTGAATATCCTGTGGCAGTTGCTGAGGGGGTTGGGAGCCGTCAAATTGAATTTTGGGGCCAGAAAGTTCTGTTGAAGTTGTGGGGTGTGTTTGGGCAACTGGAACATTGAGACCCAAACGTTTTGTGGGACGCGCAAGTGCGTGCTGAGGAGTTCAGAGAGGGAATGTTGGGGCCAAAAGACTTCACGGCTATTGGGTGATAGATAGTCCTTTTGGGTCCAGAACCAAAATCCTGATGTTCTCTCCCAATTTGATCCAGCCCAATTGGGCTTCACGGCAGGCAGCAAGCCCACAAGAGGAAGTGAGGGGTGAACAAAGTTGGGTCAGTGCCTGTCAGTACGTATCATATCTCAATACTCACCAAAAGGCTGCCCTGACTGGTGGGGGCAGACCAAGTCCCCCCTCTGCCCGCGGCAGTCGGACCTACTTCCCTGTCAACAGAGGAATTTTTTTCTTGCCTCACTGACATCTGCCATCCATGGGCAGCTGTCACAAGCTTGTAAACTTGAGTTTTGATGAGCTTTTACTTGTGGCGTTTTTCTTTGTGCTGCTTGTTGTCAGAGATTGCCTTGAAAACAATGAAGTTAGAGGCTGCTGCTGTCCACTAGACACCAGGGTAGGCCAAAGAGTCACAACTGCTTACCCAGATCCTGCTAAAAGAGACCCCTGACTTCAAGCCAGTTTGGAAATGTGGGCTCAGTGCACAAGGGCTTATTTCTGCAAACACAGCAATCCTTTGCTGGTCCTGAAATTTGCACTACAACTTTCCTCTCGTAACGAAACAAGTGCTGAACAATTCAAAAATATTTATGGGTATACATCAAATGTCGCTCCTACACAGGTTGGCTGATTCTATATATTAACTGTTGTGCTGTTTGGCTCAATATTATCTGAACCTGAATAAGGTCAGGTAGCAGGTATTCGGTGCAGGAAGTGTTATTATTGAACCAGTGTTAAAAAGAGGATTATAATCTGAATGACCCATGGAGGTCAGTGGAAAATCTATTGGGTTTTTATATTGTAGAGAGAAAGTAAAAAAGAAAAAAACACCTTATAGACAACTCATTGTACAATGCTAGACTATGGAGAGGCTGGTGTCTCAGTTTTTCAGTGGGTGTAATAATATTTACTTTCCTCAGAGGAGTACTGTGAGAATTCAATTAGTGAGTGTTTGCATGGTACTATTAAGACATGAACCACTGTGAACTTGATCCAGCAGTCTTTACTCACAGGCGTACTCCCACTGAAGTCTCACTGGAGTCAACGGGACTACTGGCTGCAGGCTAACCCCCATCTAAGAGCAAAGATTTATTGCTGTACTGTAATGCCTACACCGGCATCTACTTAAAGGAAAAACATTCTTCCTTCCCATCACAATTTCTTGGAATCTGATCAGAAAGACATAGGAAGAGAAAAATATAGGAGGATTAAGAAAAAGGCCAAATGGCTTCCAGAAAATAGTTCTCTCAAAGCCTTTGTGTAATTGTTGTAAGAGAGGAACATGCCTGGACATGCCAACAATCCCCAGAGTGCATCAGAGAGGAACAAGCCTTTGTTTAATGCAGTGCCAGGTAACCCTAGCACCTCTTAATTTTGGCAACCTATGGTAACCATAGAAAACCATTATGTAGGATATGTAGTCTGAAAAATGCAATATCCGTTTCTTCAGATATAAAAAGTCTGTTAATATAACAAGGACATATTTGAACACAGCTTCCTTCCTTGCTAAAGTGTGAGCAAGCTGTTTCTGCTTCTTTATGTTGGGTTGCTACAGTATAGACACTATCTTCTTGGAAACAAATCATTTTACTTCCTACTGTTTTGGGTGCCCTGGTGTAAATGAATCTCTTGTTGTTAAATAGCTGGTTACTTAAAAGTGGAAGCATTTTGTGATGTATACATCTTTAGAATGTAAATTATTGTTTGTGTGTGAAGCAAGACATGATTTCTGTGGGTCAATCAGTTCATGCCATTTTAACTCTTGCTTAGTGAATGCACTCTGTTTAGATTAAGAGGGCTTTTTCATTCTTCACACAATTAAACTTGAAGTCTTTGAGAGCTGGAATTGACAAGTAATGGTGTTATAGTGTTAGCTTTAGCTGCACTCACAAATGTATCCACAGAGCTTGTGGGTTGTAATCCTACTTATTAAGAAGCACCGGACCTGATGTTTTGTAACACTCCAAAGTAGCATGAGATTATATTATCCTGTTGTTTTCTCTATGGGATAGACATAAAGCAGGAAGTGACAGCTGTGGCTTTCTCTAGGAAGCCAGCATCAAAAGGAGTAAAATATGGCAATAATCAATAAACTATACAAAAATTTGTGTCTTAAACAGTAATAAAGGAACTGGCTCAATTATTTTTCTTACAAAAATGCTGGGAAGGGGGAAAAGGTGCATCACCAAAGCATTGATACTATAGTAAAGTATTATACCTCCAAAGGTGCTGGAGGGTGATGGACAAGTGTAGTCAAATACATTAACGAATGCAGTGTTCTGCCCAAGGTGCCCACTCACTTTCTAGCTAGAGACACCTCTGAAAATCCCAAGGAGCCACATACACACAGGAAGCCACCAATGGGCTGAGAGAGAACATGCCACATCCCCTCCCCTTCCTGGATACATTTGGTTAGTTGCACATATCCTATTGCCTCTGTCATACCGCAGAAGGGAGCACATGGCCTCATGGGATTAAACAGTTTCATTATCCAAATTACATGCATTTTTCAAACTCATTCCTTCTTCAAAAATCCCAGTTGCATTTGACTGGCAGGGTATGTTACACAGTCTTGCTACTGTCAGATACTTGTAAGTTACTCTTTAAAAAAAAAAGATTATTTATTAAGCATTAAAGATACATTTTCCTTAAGTCCTCTAATTACTTTATAAACAAGAAGTTCCCAATCCAGTCTCTAACTATTGAAGAATGGCATCTGGCTAGTTAAAGCTGTAGGAAACTATGAATCATTTCAACTTGTACTGATTCTTTCCTGATAACTAGATGGCCTTCTAGTATTTTCATAAAAGTCTGAATTTTGAAAAAATATTATCTATGATTAATGGGTTTAATGATTTCAGGGAATGTACGGTTTCTGTGTCATGGGATCCAAAAAAGGGCCTTTCAGTGTTAGAAATCAAAGGGCTAGGCTGCTACACTGGTGTAAATCCATTGCTTTGGTATTGATTTATACTGGCATTACTGAGATCAATCCGGCCCATAGGTGTTAACCACATTAAGGCTAAGGGCCAGATATTTAAAGGTACTTACATGCCCAAAATGCAGATAGGGGCCTAGTGGCATTTTCAAAGCACCTAACTCCTATTGACTTCCCAATGAAATCAATGGGAGAGAGGCACCTAGGTGCTTTGAAATTCCCATTAGGTGCCTATCTAGATAATACTTAGTCATACCTCAGTGCAGGAGACTGGACTAGATTACCTAACAAGGTCCCTTCCAGTCCTACATTTTATGATTATATCTACATCTTAAAGTACCTGAGTACCTTTAAAAATCTGTTACTCAATGTATAGGAAATTAAACGGTCTCTGCCTCTTCTCCATACATTCAGGTGCCTAAATATGGACTTAGATACCTAACTTTAGGCTTCTAGTTTTGAAAATGTTGTCTAACACCAACTGTACATTTAACAGTAGCTATTGCTCGGTTGAGATTGGGAATTTGGTGCATTTGCACCTGTCTCTTGTTCTGGTTCTCCAGCACCTTCCTTGATTCACACCTCATAGATGCTGCAGCAGTATGAGATTCTATGTGGTATAGTAAGGGGCTGATTGAACAGGTGTTATTGCAATAGGGACTTTGGGAGTGCCCTGACTACGATATATCCAGTCCCCAATGTTCCAGGTAGAGTTCTTGTCCCTGGGCTGCTCTTTCCATTACATTGCAGACCCACCACTGGGCACGCTCCAGAAAGATGAGCCAAGCGGTCTCCAAGCAAGGTGCACCTTCTCAATGAATGACATTTTACACTTATCTTGCTCATGCTATTTATTGACTTGGTTGTGGATTCAAAGCAACCAATTTATACATATAAGGATTTAACAAAAAGTGGTATTTTTGTTTATTAGTAACTTGTCTAAAAAAAAAAAAAAATCACAATTGCTTTTTTGTTTCAGATCAAGAACATTTCCTTTTCACATGCCAACAGAAGCAGCACAATTGGATTAATAAGAAGTTAAAATGAAAGTTTCTCCCTTTAGATGTAAAGGAGGAACCTGCCTGATTTAAGGCCCAGAATAGAAGTTCACTGTCAAGTATGTATTTATAAATAGAATTATTGCATAACTCTTTTTGATGGACACTGCATCCTTAGGGTATAATTATAGCAATTATCTGGATGGATCTTCTCATCAATAACCTTTGACTCATCTCCTACAAACTGTCATCCTTCATCACCACATCGTGAAAGCAATGCTTTGTTTCTACTCATTCATCTGCTTCTGAGAAGGAAAGAAGTATTAGGACAGCCTGCCTGCCTATATGACCTCCTGTAGTTAGCTTACATCTGCCAGACGGTATGGCAAGGCACCGAACAAACAGCAGTTCACTGCTGTACTGTTCTTCTGACAAACTTGGGATGGCAGACATCTTTACACTCAATCTAGTACCGAGTGAAAACAGCTGCATCTCTTTTAGGAGATCTCAAGACAACATTAGCAAAACCCCTTTATGAATATTGAATACCTGCAGCTTCCACTGGCGCTAATGGGATTTGTGGGTGCTCAGCACTTCTGAAAAAAATCAGTGTATAACTGGAGTAAGCTCATTGAAAGAAGTGGATTTACTCTGAATTTGCCCCAATGCAAGATGGGACATAATTGGGTTCATAGGACCCAATCATGCAATTCTGGATAAGGCACAACACCCACTGGTTTTCTGTGGAAGTTTTATTGGAGGAAGGCTTACAGGATTTGGCCCTTTTAAACTGAGTAATGTACAGACTGCTGTGACCAATGATAGCAACGTATCAATTGAAAGACAGAGCACGCGAAGTAATATGGCAAGAAATAACTACTGTAAATATATATATAATATTTTATAACTTTAGTTCCACAATGAAAAGTTGCTGATTAGTTGTTACAACAAAACAAAATCACTTCTGCCAGAAAGGGAGGACATTTTTGCTCTCTAAATACATAATTTTCTCAGATAAAGGATGGCAGTTAGAAGGGTTAATTATAATCACCATTTAACTGCTACCTACCATTTGATTAGTTGGTATTAATAAAGGCAGGGCACTTCCTTATCAAAGCATGCAGCTCTGTCACTCTCTCTTTGCATTCTTACCCTTACCAGCCAGTGTTGCTATGTGAACAGGACTGAAGTAAGACTAATAATGGATGGAATCTGGAAAAAAACCACAAAGCTAAAAATAGAAAAATAATTTAGATGTAATGAAAACAGTCAACTAACAAAAGAAGAAAGAAATTAAATTCTGTTAACTGTCAAATGTTAGTTAAGAATGAAAACAGATTGAACCAAAACTGCTGGAAAATTCTTTGCCATTTTATAATGGTTGCACATCCGTAACGCTAGAGACCAACTGTTTCAGTGACTAACCTCAAACAATAGTGGGCTGTTAAAAACAAAACAAAACAGCAGGGAATGATATTTGTTTGAAAGCATACTTTATTAATGTAAAGTGGTTTCAAACATTGATTTGATTTCTCAGACAAAAAACACAGAAAACTAGATGTTGACCTGAGCAAGTGGAGGACACTGTTGGAGCGCTATACCCTGATAACAATAGTCATTTAAATGCTATCCATCCGGGAGCCTGTCATTAATCAAATAGAAGCAGCTTGTCTTCAGTGCGATGGTCAGCAGAATGGTTCTCTAAACACAGGTATCTAAGTGAATGACACCTTCTGAACTCTACCTACTCTAGAAAGCTCTTATGATTAATGAAAATCTGTATCTTATTTATGAACTTTTCTAAACTACTAAGATATTAAGCTCTCTTGACATTTTCCTTATCAGACATTATAATACAGCAATCTGAGCCATGCTCTTTAGCACACTTTACTGTAATGCCTTTATATTATTTTAAGGGTTGACCTTTAGTTATAAATGTTATTTCAATTTTAATTGGTGGCCCTGAAAGCAGCGAATAGCACTGGCATAACGCTGGTAGGCCTTGTATGTTTCCATACACAATTCTGATAATGGAACTCAATCATGATGGCCTGCAACACTTACGGGTTTCTATTTCTAATCTCGTGGGGTGATCATCTGGCAATACACACAATTTACACTATCCTCTGCTAGGTATCGATTAAGGGGCAATGTGCTCTAGTGGACTGAGCACAGGATTGCTAGCCAGGTAATTCTGCATTTTAATTTTAATCCCATCACAACCATTCATTTTTGTGACTTGGACCAGTCAACCTTGTGGGCCAAACTCATCCCTTCATCTGAAGTGAAAGGAATTAAACCAGAGATTATTTTGATCTTCTTTGTCTCATCTTCCCCATCTGTACAATGCAGCTAACACATTGGATAGGATCTGCACAATATTATCATTAAAATTACTCCAGTCATTACCTTTTTAACTGCCATTTAGCAGTAATTTGGGTCTGAGGTTTAGTTGCCAGACACTTGGTTTTGCTTATTGTACTATGTGACCATGTGACCTAGAGGATAGAACAATAGACTGAAAAAATCAGAACATTTAGAGTCTATTCCCGGCCACCCGAAAGTCATTTCAGCTCACTCTGTACCTCAGTTTCCTCATCTATAAAACTGTGATAATGATACTTTGTAAAGCACTTTGAGATCTACAGAGAAAAAATGCAAGCATTAGGTATTATTAGTATTAAAGCAAACAAAATGAAAGAGGGAAAAACAATTAAGATGAAAAAAAAATCAAGCCAGTCTTCATTTTAGTAATCTCCCTTCCTTCTCTTTCTGTACAGACATTTTTCAAAGGGAAAAAACCTTGTGTGAGAATCTTACCTATCCACGAGGGGGAAAAGGGAAAGGAGGCTATTTTAGGGTAGGATTTGGGGAGTTGTCCCATCACTGCTCTAGTATGGTAGCAACGCCACTTGTGCAAGCAACAGTGGGAGCACTAATGTAGAGAAGCTGCTAGCATTTTTATATCCATGACAGATAGATCTGCTGTAGCAATCCTGGGGATATCAGTGTAGCTATGGCCTCTGGTTCTTTTCCATGCTTGTTCGTCTACAAAGAGAGACAAATGTACACAAAGGGGACTAGGCACTGAAGAGCAAAAAGATAAGGAAATGCGGGCTTTGGTTTGTCATGTTTGCACTTTAGTTGTCAGAAAGCTACAGGCACAACACACAGCATCACTTTTAGCTAGCCAGAGGAATCACAGCAAAGTTTTGCACTGAACCTGTTTGGCTAAGCCAGACTCTCACTAAGTAGATAGCAAAAAAATGAGAGAGAGGAAAGATGTAAGAGGTATAAAATAGCGAAGGAAAGTGACACACGGGGAGGAGGAGAGCAGTAGGAACCTTAAATTCACATCTCAGGAGTTGCTCAGGGCACAGCCATGGAGATGAATATCACCCGATTCCCTCTCCTCATCTAGTCTGGTCAGGACATCTTTTAGGATCAGGAAAAAGGGCAGATAGTAAAACCCTGCATCCCCACATGTGGCAACACTGCTCCATTCTCATGCTGTGAGCAGAGCAGTTTGCCAAGTACTCCACAGAAAATAAATACCTAAAAGAGGTGGCAACTTTGTCCCATCCAAAACTCTCAAATCAAAACAAGCAGCCAATGGCTGATATGTGTACACTTCACCTCACCATAAGGTCTGTTGCTATAACAAAACTTGTTTTTCTCTCGTAGCTTTGAACTCCTAATTAACATTCCTCTTAGTTCTGATAAAATTAGTTTACATCATTACTTTGCCTTTGTTCTGTACTTTCAACCACAGTTTTACGTAACATGTTAAAATGATCCACCTGCCACCTTTCACCTGCTATGGACAATTTAAGACTTCGTCACTGGCCAAAGGTTCAACTCAGCACTACCTACATCTCAGGGGTATTGTGAGGATTAGTTAATGCTCGTTCAGTGCTTTGAAGAGGTAGAACAATATATAAATGCTAAATATGATCTGCTTTCATTGTTAGAAGAAATGCTTATGAAAAACAGGTAAGACAGGTTCATAGATATAATAAAATACACAGATACAGTTTTACTAATTTCAGTACTTAAATATGTCATGTCCCTATCCAGTCCTGGGTTCCTTTTTTTAGAAAGTCAATCATGCTTAATTGTGTGATAGTTTTTTAATGCTGACAAATATCTACTAGGGAATAAGACAAAGCTACTTCTTCATTACTTAATAAATCACTAAATGCAAGATTTGAATTAATTTAAACCTTAGATTAAAACCTTAGAGCAATATCATTCTATGAATGGAAATCCCATGGAGGCCAACAGAAGGTGTGTGTAAAACAGTTTATGGCTGATTCCAAAGAAAATATATATATAGGAGCTAACTTCACATATACAGCTCAGGGACAATGAACATGAACAAACATTTTCATTATAGGCAAAAAACAACAATTTTTAAAGGGGTGCTTTAACCATTGAATGTCTACATTACTCTAATTTTACATCAGTGTAACTGCACTGAAGTCAACTGGGATTCTACAGTTGGGAATTAGGCTCTAAGTATTTTTACACTGTTGCGTTATTAAGTCTTAGTAAATACAGGACTAGAAGAATTGATGCACTGAATTAGATGGGTTCCATCTAGTTGGGTATCTCGTCATCAACTGCCATACACTTCAAAGGAATGTGCAAGAAACCACATAATGGACAATTATCATTTATAGATTTTTTTCCTACCCCCAGGCAGTTAGTGGTTAGCTTATTCCCTGAAGCATTGGTCGGGGGGGGGGGGAGGAGTTATATCCCTTATACATTATTTTTATTATCTCATTACCCATGTCATTCTTTTTTTTTTAATTCTAATAAACTCTGTGTCAGTGATATTGGAACAATGAGCTCCACAGGTTAACTATCTCATGACCCACTGCTTTCTTTTGGCAAATAGTTTTACATAAATTCTTAGTGCTGTGGCATGTGGACACATAAGGGCAAGGAAAGTTTTTCCCCCTTGCATACTCGGCCATGCAGATATCCAGCACAGTGGCAGTGGCTGTGCTCTCCTTTGTTCAAGGGCAGCTCCAGCTTCCATGCTATTACAAGCTCTTTAGTGGGAGCATACGTGAGCTGTGCACTCCACATCCTTTCCAAGGGTGGTACAGTGACCACACTTTCTACATACACCCGGAATGGCTGTGCCCACTCAAGGCAAAATGCCACAAAGAACTCCTGCTGCAGCTTTAATAGACACTTAAACCAACATAAAGATGAAAAATCTGAAGAACCTCTAACATTTACCTGATTAAGACTTTCACCTAGTGAGTGACCAAACAAATGAACTTAGACTGCCATCTTAAGGAAACTGTCGTTATTACTTCCATCCTAATGTCAATACACAGCATAGTGCTTAATTTATCACTGTTGTGCAAGCAGTTGTTCGCATTTTCGAACAGATACATCCCCAGCCTGTTATTTTTCTGACAGTAGGATTGGGTAGTTTTCTATACATTATTTGAAATGGGTTATACATCTGTCTGGGGGAGATTTCAAGTCTGATGGCCAGTTCTGTATTTTATTATTTTTGCTGCCTCATATTTCATATGTTTAAGCTCTGGAAGCAGCTATGCTTCCAGCTATCAGATACATTTTATGCTTGGTGCTCAATTTAAAACACACACACCTTTTCTTTTAACCACCTGTTCCCCTTAGTCTATTGGATGTGTGTTCTACATGCCTGCATAGAAGCCATCAACTATTTAAAGGGAAGACTATTGCTTATTTTTGTGGGGAAAACTCAGAAGCTAAGTGTTCTACTCTTAGAAATGCTCTACTTCTGTTTATTACAACTGCTTGAAGTTAGATGGTAGTCTCACACTTAGACCCACTAAAAATTATTTTTCTGATGCTCTGTCATGTTGTATTGCTAATGTAGAGATTAGCATTTGTAATATTGGTGCATGAGTCATTCCCAACAGGATAAAAATATCATAAAACCCCTAACAAATAAAACTTTCCCCCTTGCAAAAGTATCTCCCAACTTCTATCCAATTTTTGTTGAGACAGTTGCACAAAAAGTCTTTGCGCTTTTTAGACTGAATTTTTAAATAGCCTTAAGATAGTCTAATTTTGTGGAATAATAAAATTTTGTTGATTAACTACCTGATTTGCAGATACACACATCTGTAATTGAAAATCAAATAACTGCCATTTAAATTCTAGCATTTGCACTCAGAAGGGATTGCAAGTACAAAACTGCAAACGTAAAATTAAAAGTGACTTTTGACAATTAGGCCCTTTATCTAAAAAAAAAACTGGTAACAGACAACACAAGTTTTCTCAATAGCTCCTTGGGAATAACTAAAATACAAAATAAAGAAATACAAGACAACATTTAAACCTTTAAAGCATTACAATCAAACTTTTAAAATAATTTTTCCTTTGGCCTCTTAAATACCATTGATCAATTTAACTTCTTAGGATTACAGCTGCGATCTTATTTCTCTATACTGTATTTAATCATATCCATATATTGTCTTAAAATCCACATAGTTATGTATAGCTTTTTGATCAGATATCCTCAAAACTAGCATTTTGTAAAATGTTCATCATAACCTGACTCAAGTCACAGATACAAAAGTACCTAAAAGCCTCCATCCTATAGTTCTTATTCAGACAGAATCACCACTGGTTTCAGTGAAAAGTGGAATTAGATTGAATGGCAAAAGACTACAATTAGGAACAGACTCCTCATGGATTTAAAGTACTATCTTTCTATCTTCAAAAGCATACATTATTTTCAATTTATAAATGGCTTAAATGATAACTACTTTGAGTTCACAAATAAGAGAAAATATCTTTTATTTCAAGCAGTCCGATTTTCTGGTTTAGAATAAGAAGAAAGCCAAATTACTCGGATTCAAAATAAACAGTTTATACACAGAAAATGGTGAAATGTTTACACAACATTGTTATGAATTTTAAACAAAGAAACCAATATTCTGATTTTCAGATGAAGAATGTTAACGTTAGTGCATGCTAGGCCAACAATACCATTCACACTTCCATAATAGAAACAAAACCATTCTTAAAACCTAGGTCTTGTTAGGTAATTTAAGTAATCAGCATTAACTATTAGCTTATTAGAAATAGGTAAACATTATCATTAGACAAACTGCCACAGAATATGAACACAGACTATGAATCTGAACAGCCACATAACATTGTTATTATGGAATGTGGGTTAAACAAACCAGCAAGGTTAACTGATTCAAGTACACCGCCTTCCCATTGATTCTAAATTACTTACATTACAAAACTGGATGGGGTATCGCACTGCATTATAAAAGCTGTAACTACTGTAATAAGTAGTTATATCAGTAGTAGTTTAAGGACTTGATCCTGTCCTGTGGCAGCATGCATCACACTGTATCTCGTTAACCTGGGTACTCCAGTCTGCAAGATGACAAGTGCCTTTGGTGAGTTGCTCACCACCATTAACTCCTAGATGTGTGTTGGTGCACAAGAGGGTGAGATTGCTTTCCCACGTTCAATGGTAATTGAGTCTCAGCACATCACAGGATCGGCCTTATTTCGAAGTAGTGTAGCTGCTACAAGCTATCTAGTTATACTTGCCATGTAAAGGACAGGATAAAGTTCTTAACACTATATTAATTGAAAATAAACATGAATTTATTAACCTCTTAAAAGTAACCAAAACATGTAAGTGTTCTTTCAGACGTGAATAGTTAAACTCAGTTAGCTTGGAATGCACGGAACACAGAAGAATCTTATTGTCATGGCTACAAAAGCATTGTTAAAAGGATAATTAAAAACCTATAGTACATAATTAGGTCTACGCGCAGAATATAAGTGGGGTATCAGTTTGAATTTACAGTATGTGTAGCTTTGTGTTAAAATATTTGCCTTTAAAAACATTAGAATTAGGCTGTCAGCCAACTAAAGTGAACCAAATTCTGCATTTCTCCTCAGGCAAAACCCTTGCTGAAGTTATGATGATGTTTTGATTGAATAAAGACAGCAGGATTTGTAACACTCATAAAAACAATCCAGATACATAACTTACTCCACATCTGAAAATCAAATACACGTTGGGGTTTTTTTTAATTAAAATAAAATTTGTTCATTATGACTTGTCATTAAAATTAGTTTAAAAAAGCATGTTTTCACTGAAAATGCTAGTATATATTTAAAGTATATATTTTATATTTTGAGCATGCTTTCAAATATTATTTGTAAATGAAAGTAAAAATGAGTGAATAATGCAAAAACTGGTTTTGCTCACTGTAACCAACAATCAATCAATGGTACTATTTGCGATTGTCCCGAAGACTAAGCAGTAAGACTGGTATAAAAGTGGGGATTCCAACAAATTGGTAAAAAGCTAAAATGACTAGAATTTCATTGCTTTTTACATACAGTATGTCCCATGAACATTGTTAAAATACTTTCCATATTTTTTAAAAACAAGCATATATTGTTAGAGGTCTGAACCAAAGTGATTTAAGTCAATGGGAATCTTTCAAATGACCTTTATATGCTTTGGATCAAGTTCCAAGTATAAGCCCATTTTTACAGTCATATGCACGTAGCTACATGCAAGACAGCTTTTCAAAAAGCAAACTACAAGAAAATAGTTAAGAAAATGAAAATTGCTAGATAACATTCAATCACAGGCCACCTGACAGTCTTACTACTCTACTAAAGCTTTTCAAACTATAGTGCAAGGGTTGGCAACGTTTCGCATGCGGCTCGCCAGGGTAAGCACCCTGGCGGGCCGGGCCAGTTTATTTACCTGCTGATGCGGCAGGTTTGGCCGATCCCGGCCCCCACTCACCGCGGTTCGCCGTCCCGGGCCAATGGAAACCAGTGGGGGCCGCGATCGGCCAAACCTGCCACGTCAGCAGGTAAATAAACTGGTCCGGCCCGCCAGGGTGCTTACCCTGGCAAGCCGTGTGCCAAACGTTGCCGACCCCTGCTATAGTGCAAAAGTGGTTATAAAAGTCCTAATAATCAACCAAAAAACAAGGGTCTGATTCTCCTCCCACTCTGGTGTAAATCACAAGTGCCCCAACTGAAATCAATGGAGTTACACCTGTGTAAAACTGGTGTTAAATGGGAGGAGAATTTGACCAAGGCCTTACCCAGTTTTGAGGCTTGGTTGTTATGTTATAAAAGAAATGTCCTTTTTAAAATTAAGAGATTAAAAGTATATATATTGTAAAGTTAATAATGTTACAATGAACTTACTGACAGGGTATCCAGATACATATGCATATATATATAAAAAAAGTACTATTCTAGGCTAAAATTGTACAGATTTGTTAAGATCTTTAGTGTTCCGAGAGCAGACCTAGCTATGTTCTTTGCATCAAAATAATGTTGCCTTTCACAATGTGTTCACCATGAGGTAAATGCAAACAAGCTGAAGGTCACACAGATCTGGATCTGACAGGAGCACAGAGCTACTGTGGAATAAATCTGCTTGAAAATTGTATGTAATTCTGTAACTAAATCTGGAAGAAAAATGAAAAGTAAATTGAATAAATTCAACTTTTTTTCCACGGCCTAGTTTTAAAATTTGTTTTTCTTTGACGCTGATGTGAACATGTTAGAACATATGTGGCTTCCATGTAACTTTAGCTAACAACTTTTTAGCAACTTTTACAGAAACCAATACCTTCTACAGCTTACTTCCCTTAACATGCTTACAAACTTTGCACTAGTATACAAACTGACATTCTGTACGTTAACAATGGAAATCAGAATTGTGTTTGTATTATTTGTCCATCATGTTGAGGATCATTTCACAAGTCATTTCTGTTTCCTGCTCCCTCGGAGTACTTGTTTCTATTCCATATACGACAGGGACAATCTCACTGGCACAGCATTCAGTGTTCACAAAGGAAACATCTTGGAATGATCCCAGGTCAACAGCTTTGCAGAAAAATTAAACATCATAATTGTCAACTAGAGAAAGAATTAAATACTAAATGAATTTACCATTCTGCAGTTTCACTGTAGGGGGAAAAAAACATTTTCAGTGTCTATAATACACCACTACATTTTTTTATTTTAAAGTCTCCAATTTTGGAGGAGAGTACATTCTGTTATAAATGTCACCTTGCTACCATTAGGATTCTGTTCTCAACTTTGATGGATCAATTTAGTTGTAATGTACAATAATCAATGCTACTGAGTAGCACCAATGATTTACTAACCAGCAGAGACCTCAACATTAATTAACTGGAGACTTACATACTTCTCACATCCATGGCAGAATGATGAAGAGGGAATTTCTTAAAAAAAAAATTTAAATTCATTTTCAACAGCAGCAGCAGAGCATGTTATTCATCAGTCAGAAAGACACCACAAATCCATTTTTAAACCTGAGCAAAAGAGTCAAAAGTTCTTGTGATACTATGATCTTTTAAAAAGCCAATTATATATCTTATAGTCAATATTCCAAGTGTGTGTGGAAAACGCTTCCTGTGCCTTTGTTCAGCCCCAAATACTAACTGTTGAAAAAAGTAATTTGGACCCAGTGCTTTAGTGTGTAAGATCCGAGAGAATCAAATAATAGGAAGTAGTTGCATTCCGTCTCTCTAGTGCTTGTAGAGACATTATTTAAATTCCAGCAAACTAAATTTCTCACCCCAAGAGCTGAAGATGCACAAAAATTCTCAGTCTGCATGTAGCAAACAGCAGCAGCAAAAGTCTACGCAACATAAGTATTGCAAATACAAAAACCACAAGCAAAACCTAGGTCTGGGTCTACACTGGCATTTCTTTTAAAATCTTCAGTCATAACCATTGCAGCCTCACCACTGAAAGGAGTGGAGGGAACACTATTGTAAAACCACCTGCTGACGTTCCACCTTGAGATGTATTCATCAGACTTTGAAAAATTACATCATCACAATTATCATTATGTGAAATGTTATCCCAGTGGCATTGCCCATACAGGGGGGGAAAAAAAATCAGTGTAAACTGCCCGCCAATACATTAAATATTGTGTTGCCTACTCATGCTTAGAAAGGGTCAAATAGGACAAGCTTGCAGTGGATGAATGAGCCAGTACCTTTTCATATCGGCTACCATCTTGTACTCCAGAATCTAAGCTTATTATACTATATGGCCCTGATGACTGTAAAGATAACCTTCAAAATGTGAACAAATTGTAAACCAAGGCAGCGTGCCTCAGCAGAGGTGCCTGAGCTGCTGGCAGGAGTTCTCTGTGAGAGGTTCTCAGTTTGCTAACTCACTTCCCCACCCTTGATCTGCCATAGCCCAGGCAGCTCTCCAGACATGATGCAAAGCTCACCTTGACTCCCCCACCCCTTTTGTTAAGGCTGCTGAGGAGAGTGAGAGAAACAGATATCTAGGGGTAATCCCTCTGTTCATCTTGTGATTTTTAATTTATGGGATAGATGCCCAAAGTACTGGATGGGAGCCTATAGTTGTATTTTAAAAATCAGAGATAATAATAAAACAAATGCGTCTGCCCAAGCCTGCAGACAGCCTGAAACAATAGCTTTGAGGTCTGAACTGTCTTACTCATCTCAATGGCATGTTAACTGGGAAGCCCAATTCTGTTCAAAATAGTCATTTTTACTATTCCTCTGATGACCAAACACAAGATAAAGAAGAGGAATGATCATATTATGAAGACATGCTCAGTCTACTCTAAGCAGCATCCTAGTTTGGCATCACAAATGGGAGGAGCTTGGTTTGTGATACTCAGGAGTTTTCAATTTGGTCCCTATTGCCTGCTGACCTACGCTGATCCGCACAAGAGAAAACTCTGTGGCCTTCATCTTCCTTGATTACAGAACAGTGCTGCATTTTTGCCTATTGCTGGGCAGGGAGACTGGGAGAAAACTTACATGAGCAGGGGAACAGTGGCTCCAGAATAAATAATTGAGCAATGACTCACACTCAGATGACTGGGCTTTCTGACACACAAAAAGGTGTCTGAAAAACATTCATCCTATGTTAGCACTTAAATTAACCTCACTGTGAAATATTAATTAAAGCACAGGAGGAGATTCACATCTTTAGCCATATCTGGTTGATTCCAATTTACTTGATTAAATTCTAACTTATTAGCTGATTACCTTCTTGCTTAACATCATGTTTTAGTCTGTCGCATCTTTTCTTTTTGCCCTTGCTTCCTTTGCGGCGTGTAACAGATTTTGCCCTCACCAATCCACAGCTTTCAGCATGCTTATGCATATTATTCTGATAGGACAATGAAGCACAGACATATGAATGCAGTATTAATACAATTATGCATTTTAAACACAGACAGACAAACATTTCAAGTTTCTAATATATAGATTTTAGAAAACTAGAAAAAAGTCAATTAATCGCAATGACTTGCTGCTTATCAAACTTCTGAAGATTGTTCCAGTAAAAAATTTTAAATTCCACTTTAAAGGAACTTTATAAAGACTGGCAGACTTAAAATCAGATCTAGCATCTTTGTTTGATTCATAAGTGAATAAAATAGTTTATAAAATATCAAATTTACAAAGATAGGACCAGCTTTTGAAGCTACTATAATCACAAATCCGAACGCCAGTAACACTTCTTGTTGCTAACACAGTATCCTGTGTGCTCAGGGAGCTGGCTGAGATACAAATTCTGCTGGTAGCATATGGTTTTGAAGAATAAGATTATTATTCTCTCATTCACTTTGCTGAACTATTCCTTGTATTTTCTACTTTACATATTTTCTCAGTTTCTTCTGTTTGTCTTTTGGTACCTATCTAGGATACTTTCCAGATATTTACATTTGTTTCTTATTTGCCTTTGATTTTCTATCAATAGACGATTTGCACTTTCAATCTTATTAATTCCCAACTTGCACTGTACCAATAAAATTCTTGAAACAAACACCTGGCCTTTTATATAAAGTGGAAAATTATCAGATGTATTAACCCTTTGATGTAAGATCTGGGAAAAGCCTATTGGTGGCTCTGCATCAAGGAGCTAGCAGGAGATTCAGTTCAGCCAGTAGACTGCTTCTTTATAAAAATGTGGTATGTAGTACTTAACTAAAGATATCTCCCCATTGAGATTCCTTAAAAGGAAGTACCTTACCCAGCGTGAATAGCCCTTGCCACATTTAGGGCATTCATAAACTGTTGGTTTAAAATTGGAATCATGGTATTTCCTGAAGTGAACAGTTAGAAGCTGCTTCTGCCGGAAGCATTTGCTGCAACATACACAAGTGAAGGGTTTCTCACCAGTATGTGTACGCTTATGCACAATCAAGTGTCGTTCCTGAAACGAAGAAAACAGTGTTTAAAACACAACTAACTTTTTGTGACAAGCAAGAAAACTAGAGTCCAAGGTTGTTGCGGTTTCCTTCATTTGTCTCACAGAGCACAGTTACTGAAGAACATGTAGGGTAAAATTCTGCTCCCACTGAAGTCAATGGCAAAACTGTCACTGACTTGAATGGGAACAGGATTTTACCCAATGTGTACCATCACCTGGAGAACAGTGATCCCTGAAATAAAATGTTAAGGGCTGAGTACTGAGATTTAGTTTGTATTTTCCTAAATTTTTCACTTTACCAGAACATTCAAGAGTGTCAATTATTTTACTGAGCAATGATTTAAAAAATGGTTGGAACAAAACAAACCTTTTCAGAAAAATGAGAGAATAAGTTAACTGTTTAGATTTTTTTTTAAATGTTATTTTAAGAGTTGGTGGGTACTTAAGACTTTGCCTCCTACTGTCTGTTGTAAACTCCACCCCTGCTGAGTTTGCATGGCCCCGTGATGCAGTGAGATCCACTGATATGTATCCTTGCATGCATCTGGAGACATGCTGAAGGAAATGGAACTCTGCAAGGGAACAGTCTAAGCTAGCACATCAGGGCCTATGTAATTAACAATGGGAAGGAATGACTAATAGCAACGGCATCAGAGAGGGTAGAAAAGATTGCTGCTTGTAGAGAATGCACACCTGCATACTGCAGCTTCAAAAACCTCTTCAAGATCTGGCTTGCCTCCTGCCCTCTTTTCCCCAGACAAGTGGACAGCTGACTAGATAAGAGAATGCCTCCTTTCCTCGGACAAGTGGTAACTGGTGAGTTCAGAGGGCAAAGTGGTTTTAATTCAACAGAAATTATTTAAAATTAATAAGCTGCTGAAGTTATAAAGAACACACGTGAAAACCCATATTACTGAGCTCTCAGTATTTTACACTTTGTTACTCACTTCAGGGGAGCAATGGCAAGAGAAAGCTATACACGGTTTTAGTGGGCTTAAAAGCCCAGCCTTAAAAGTTAAATATTCCTTTCTACTACAGAGTATGCTTGTCTGACTGAGAATCCATGCTTTTGATCCATATTTAGTTATCTTCTCTCTATAGTTTAAGTCTCTTCCTGAGTGTGAGAGAATCTTTCTAAAAATCAACAGGCAGAACAAGTCACTACATTTTCACACTTTTCCAATGACAGTTCTAAAAGCACTTAGAGCAGGAGTCTCAATGAAAGAATCCTGTGTGTTTTTTATGAATTCTTTTCAGAAAAACTTATACTACTATAGCATGTTTATTCCTTTGGATTGTGAAGATTTTAATTGTGCTAATGTATAGTACATACATTGCTAATGCAAGGGTAATAATGGAGTTAATAACTGTTATGAACAAATAAATATTCCAAGAGCATGGCCACATATTTCAGTTTTTAAACATGACAGATTTCTAAATACAACTTAAGAGGATGAAAATTCATCATGTCTGGACTGCACATAATTCTCTAATCAGAGCATCCAAAAATAAGTTTCTTTGGATTGAAATATAGTGTAAAATGATTTGTCTAGAGTGTACGTAACTCTTTAATCACATCATCCAGGAATAAAACAGACTATAACGTTATATATTGGGATAAATATGCTTCCCTAGGTTACTGATATAGCAAAAAATGTATGAAACATATAGCATGATTTAATTCTTCCATTTTCAGATGTATGAAAATTCCTTCTAGAATAGGTATAAGATAGAAATATGTAGATAACAAAAGGTCCACTAAGAAGTTTGTTTCAGCCAAGGCCAGATAAATAGAACAAAGCTGATTGAGGGTATGAACATTTCTAAATGAAATGTAATGAAGTTTCTAAAGAGTTGTCTATATCTGTAAGATATGGGGTACATCTAACCTATTAAAAATGTAAATTGTGTAAATAAATTAGGCAAGGAATACAGTATCCTATGTCAAATTACTTCTTATGAAAAATAACCTACTCCAGGAATCCAGCCTTTCCTGACATTTTGTATTGCATGGCTTCCAAGCTACTTTTATAGCATATTGTTATTTGTTTTATATAAATGCCAGTTCGGACTGAAAAAACTTTATTCTGTACATGTTGAATACTACAAATAAGATGCAAATACCATGTTTTGTTATCACAATGGCAGTGAAAATAACTGCTCTTATTTTCTACTTTCGAACAGATCATGTCTGAATGATTTTTCATAAGCAAATAGTTTACGATTTTTTTGCATTACTAATTTATCATTCATTCATAAACCGGTTATCTTGCAAATAAATATAAACACAGTATTTTAGCTAGATTGTGGTAACAAATATAACCCTAAAGCCAAGCCTACCCCACAGAAATATCAACTGAATAAACAATCACACTGCAATTAGTGTAAATACCTGCTTGCATGCATAACTGCACTGATCACATTTGAATCGTTTTTCATTTCTGTGAGTTTTCTTGTGCTGAATAAGAGCATAGCGCTCATGGAAGAGAGCTTCACAATAACGGCACTTCATCGCTACGGCCAGGTAGGAATGCAGCTTTCGTAGGTGGACACCTAAAACAGTTTTAAAGATCATTACATTGAAAAGTTGTGGTAGCTGAAGATGGATTTTTGGATGTCCATAGTTTCAGACAAAAGGCTAGTCTGTGAATAGCCCGGAATAGGTGTACATTGGGGGGGGGAGGGGGGGGAAGAGGTGTGAAAGAAAGCTGACAAGGAACCTTCCAGGCCCTTACTACCTCTGAACAGGAGCCAAAAAAACAGTCTACTGGCATCACCTATGGGGCAGCGGCACAAAAGACCAGATTTTCGAACGGTGTTTAGGCGCTTAGAGGGATTTTCAAAAGCACCTAAGCAGTTTGGGCATCTACCTCCCATTGAAATCATTATGCATCTTTAGGCACCTAAGTACCTTTGACAATCTGGCCCAAAATGATATTTACCGTATTGTAATATGGTACCTGCAGTATACGTGGGCTTGCTGACAATCAATAGGTGCTTGTTAGGTGACAATCTTTGAACAAAGACAAATTCCATAAGTAAGCACCCTACCATATTTCTACCTTTATAAATAAATATTTAATTGATTTCAATTTGAGTTAGGCCTTTAGTGGGTTTTCCAAATGTGCCTAGGTGCCTATCTTCATCTGCCTAAATACCTTTAAAAATCTGTCCCTTTATGCCTCAACCCACCTCACTGGCAGCCCACTATGATAACTTATTTAATCAAATCACACATACATACACATACACACACACTTGTGATGAAGGCATGAGCCTTGTACAAGAAGCTGAAAAATGTGCAGTATTGACCCAAATCGTATCTTTTGGCTATTCAGCACTTTTGAAAAATCAGGTTGGCACTTAAGTATCCATTTAAGACCCTAACTTTAGGCTCCTAGTTTGAAAATCTTGGCCTTTTGTATAAATTTGTTTGGAACCTGTCAGTTATATTGACTCAATTATAACAAATAGGTTGTATTTCTAATACGGTGGCTTGTTAACGGAAATCTGGTTTCTATGAGGTCTTCATATTACTTAAAGACATCAATTTACAAGTGAACTATATGGATACTGATACTTTTATTGGTATGCAAATGAAGTATTGTTTCAGATACAGAGTTAGCATAATCATAATTCTCCTGGAAACTCAGGTGGGTTTGTATTTGCAATATAGTGGTTTGTATAACTGAAAATTTAATCTGCATATATCCAGCTTTCATTTATGATATTTTAAGCATAAATTTGCATATGCACCAGTACCGTAGTGATATTACTTACCGATGAGAAAAAAAATCCATGAGTTGTATAAAGAATTTAAGTATTTACATCAGAATATAGTGGTTTGCTTTCTGCTTGATGGGAAAAGACCCAAAGAGTTAAAGGTCATTTCTATTTATTGTACACCATCATCTGTCATGTCACATGAAACTTACAGAACCTGAAAATAGATCTGCTACAACTCCTTAATGGAATTTAGAAGTTATATAGTACAAATATTGCCTGCTAAGCATATATGAAAGCAAGATTAAAAGTTAATATACACTTTATGAATTGATTATGAATATGATTCCTTGTACTCTTTGAAGCCTCATTAGTAAAATGCTCCAAAATTCACAAGTAAAGTTAAAAAGACAGTCAAGGACAAATACAAAGGTACAAGCAGATCTTATATATTCAAGGATATCAGTGTATTAAAAACATTCAATATATTTCCAGCTCCTCAGATTTCTGGTCTGACACCCACTTTTATTTCACGCTTGGGCTGGGGCTGGAACAGAATCTGGAAACTGTGACGGTCCTATCAAGATCTGCTCCTTCTGCCACACTGAGTTTCCACTCTGTACAGTAGAGAATCTATGGCCTAGATTTTTGTTAGGGCTGTCGCTCTGGAAAATGGATTTTCCTAATGCCACAGGTATTTAGTAATATCTTGGAAATGTTAACTCTTGATGTGGAGCATTATAACTGTACCAATTTATAGCAACCACAAGATGGCAGCACAACCCCTCAGCAGGAGAAATTCATGAATATTTTTTCCCTAGGAATATTTTAGTTAATGATAAAAATAAGTCAATGAATATTTTTATAGCCTATGAACAGTAAGAAAAGATACCAAATTCCCTATGCATTTGCATTCCATTTTTTTCTTAAATCCAAACTCACCCAAATCACTTTTTCTTGCAATAAATGTATTACAATGTGGACACTGGTATCTGGGCACATTTTCACTATGCTTCTGTAATATATGGATTTTCATGGTACCACTTTGTGTGAATCTGGCCTGACAAACATAACATTCATAGGGTTTTTCTCCTATGAAAAAAGCACGAGAAGTTAGATAATATATGCTCAGCAGCTCTACATATATATTTGATACAAATGCACCTCTCCCATGGACATCTATGGCCCTGATGCTGCACTGTGATCCACCAGCACGAACCTCTGTGCCCGTACAGAAACTCATTAACTTCAGTAGGAAAACTGCATGATGTGTGCAGAGATCCACACTAGCTTACAGCTGATCCCAATGCAGGATTTCAGCCTACAGAAGTTGTGAGCAGAACTAATGACAGTACAAAGCCATTTATGTAACTTAAAATATTAATTAGTTTGTTCTTTTCTGCTGTGTTCAACGTAGGAAAATGCACAATTGCTAACACTGAATTCGGCTCTCAAGCAGACTTTGTAATCTGTTTGTCTTCACTGGGATTCCATAAGGAAATAGGAGAGCACATCAGGAACAAATTACTTTTGTTATTTTGCCATAAATATTAAAATAGTGCAAGTTATAATTACAGGATTTGCAGTTACTCATTTGTCAAAATAATTTACATGAAGGAATTGTATTTTTAGGAAACAGATGTGCCACAGTCATGCCCACATTTTGGGGCAGCTATTTTTTTAAAACCCTCCCTGACTGTGAGACACATGCATGTAAAATTAACCAGGCCTGATACAAAACTGAAAATTGGATCACAGAAAACAAGAGCACACAAGTGAAAACACTGAACGACATCGGTAAATGTCAGTTTAAACAAAATGAACACAATTAAAAAATTGTCATAATCTGATAGGCCACATTTTCAAAGGTAGTTTTAAAAACAGATCCAACAATTTTACATGAACATTTTTCCATGTATGTTCTTGTGACACACAAAATATAAGTGAAAAAATTGTCTGTGTAAAACTGCAGCAGCAATTTCAGGGCTGGATTGAGGCCAGTTTAAAAAAAATGTAGTCCTACAGATTTACCAAAACTGTAA
Source organism: Malaclemys terrapin pileata (assembly GCF_027887155.1). Taxonomy (NCBI): domain Eukaryota; kingdom Metazoa; phylum Chordata; order Testudines; family Emydidae; genus Malaclemys; species Malaclemys terrapin. Next base: position 12,521,491 of record NC_071516.1, on the reverse strand, counting down.
AATATATATATTACCCATTACATTAGTAAGTCTTACCTGAATGAGTTACCATATGTCTTTTCAGCTTATAGGTATCTTTGCTAGCATAACTACAGAGATAACAGTTATAAGGACGTTCTCCTGTGTGTGAACGAATATGACGCTTCAATTTGCTTGCCTAGTGTAAAAGTCAAAAATTTATTCAACACCACCCATATTAAAGGGACACTGTTGACTTAAAATCTAACCCATTTTACAAATGTAGCAATTTCAAGTTCTACACCAGTCATTAAAACACTCTTTCAATTTTAATGGATTTGCAATCACATTTTTTAGGAGTATTTTTAATATTCCTCCCCTGCAAGGAGCATTGAAGAGCCACACAAACAAAAGGGAAACTGACTATACATGGGGAAACAGTGAAACTGGCCCTGCGTACACTCCATCAAATGCACAAAGGCTAGGATTTTCAAAGCAGCCTAATGAGGGCACCCATCTCCCTTCGGCAGCTATGAAAACACCAGCAAAAGAAAAATTGAACATATAGAGAAAAAATGGAAAGGCCAATACTAAGTAACATATTTGCTCATCACATTGGTTTCAATCTGGAAAAGATTTACACAAGAGATGACAAAGATATACATGCTTAATTTAACCCATGAATAGCCCCACTCAAGGTCACTACTCAAGTAAAAATCATGGATGTGCTTAAGTGTGTGCTGCATCAAATCCTAACTGCATAGCAATAACTATCTAAGAGCTTCTTCAGCACTCACTCAAGCAAAACTCTCAGAAACTTCAATGTGAGGTTTACAATAGCAAAAAGTGGTTAATAAGAACCTTACTTAAAAAAAGAGAAAAGTACAGAGTATATTTAATATTTTTAAAAATCATTTCAATTTAGATTTAAATACTATTCAAAATCTACTAGCACAATGCATGTGGAGAATTAAGGGACCATATTTTGAAAAGAAGAACGGGCAAGGTCTGTACACAGCTGCAAATTGGGCACAGCATGTCAAGCACTTAAGCATCTAAATAGTCATTTAACAATGTAACTGCAATAGTAGTGAACACAAATGTAGGTGCATGATTGAATGCTTACTATTCCATGTGAACCTCTGGCATTTTCTAGTTTTTATTTTATTTGACCCAGAATTACAATATAGATGCCAATCTGACAAACACTAAGCAAGTGCTTAATTTTACACATTAGCAGTAACAAATGACTATAACAAGCCTACTCATGTGCATAAAGTTAATCAAGTGCCTGTTTGTAGGATATGGGTCACTGTAAATACGTCATGCAGCAGCCATTTTACTGTTAGATAATAACTAGAAAAAATATTAGAACAAAATGTATTTGTTCGTTTGTTTTCAAAAAAGGGTTAGATAAACACAGAAAATGTTAACTTAAAAAGTACAAGAGCTCACTCATTAGAATGAGTGAGCAGACAAAATAAGAATGTGATGATTCTGAATAAATGTCTTTATTTTGAAAGGCTTCTTCATAAATAATGAAATTCATCCTCTACTTCTGAAAGTTTTATTACTTGGGCTTTGTGAAGGCACCTGGAAGTGGAGGAATGGATTTCACTCCCTCAATGTTTGGCCAGATTCTGGGGCTGAAAACTCAGCCCTTTGTGGCCATTACACAAGTTTATGGGCCACTGAACCTGGAGATCCAATATCTCCCTCTGCTTACACATGCCCCTGTGGCAATCTCCATGCCAGTCTATGGGATCATGTGGTGTGCAGGGACTATAGCAGCTATCTGTGTGGCCCCTCTTCTGTGGAGGGAAGTAATGGGGTTAAAATGGTGGAAACAACAATGCACAAGCCCTCTGCACTAAGGAGAATCTCACCAACCCAACCCAGTCATTCAGTGTCAATACTGTAGCTTAACTTATGCGGCTACAGATGTCATTTTCTGACCTGTGTATCTGCTATGGTTAATGAGTTTTGTAAAACTAAGGTCAATAAAGACAGTATGAAGGTGCACCATTAGGTCCCAATCCTTCAAGCACTTGTGCTCATAAGTAATTTTATGCATTTATGTAAAAACCTACTGAACTCACAGCATATCAGGCCTTTGTATTTGAAAACATACATCCCTCCTCCCCTGCAAAAAAAAGAGATTCAGTAGTACTGCACTTACTTCTACACTAGAATATTTACACATTGAGCACTTAAAGGGTTTTTCTAGAGTGTGCTTATATCGCCTGTGTCGTGCAAGTTCACCACTGGTCACAAATGCCATCTCACAGTCACTGCACTTATACGGTCTGGTCCCTGTAAGAACATATTATTTAGAATTTTTTAAAAAGGCATATCTGTAATTTCTCAGTAGTAAATCAGCATTTACACATTACTGAAAACAGTTTTAATATCAAAAACTGATATGACATTTTTGGAAGATTCAAATATTTTAAAACGATAAATGTATTACGAAAGCAAGGTTTATGTATTACATACCTATTTTAAAATATCAGGAAGAAAAATGCCCACAGACATTAAAAGGAGAAATTCATTTCACCTTGAGGATGGTTCTGTTGAATATAAACACTAAAGCCATGTCGTGTCACCGCTCTACATATGGAACTCCCAATAAAATCATAAAATCAATGTGGGGTTTTGAATTCAGACTGATGGCTGAAGACAAGATCATTTCAATGCCACTTAAATCTGGCAGACACCAAGTAAAAGGAGCACGTTCTCACATAATAAGTATACCTGTATGTGTATTCACATGGTTACGCAGGAGAGTAACTGTACGGAAAGCCTTAAGGCAGAGGTGACACACATGGGGTTTTTCATCAGAATGGGTTTTCATGTGACGATTAAGACTTGACATTCTAAGAGAGGTGAATGCGCACAGATCACAATGGAAGATCACCTTTTCCCCTATGAGAATATAGACATTTTTAGGACACATGAGCCACAAAACAATTATTTGACTTAAAGAATAGTGCCAATTTCCTAACTAAACCTCCTAGATTAAGTAATAATACTTTTCACTTCTGCAGTGTCTTTCATAAGAGTACCTCAAAGTGCTTTCCAAAAATTAAGCCTGTCAGAAAGGTATTATTATACCTATTATAAAAAGAGTTTAAAGTGATTCATCCAAAACCATACACTGAGTTAGTGATACAGTTGGGAACAAAATCCAAGAGGCACGACTCCTAGTCTAACTCACACCAATGGATAATCCTCCCTCCCTTGAGAGTATCTTTAACATTTAGCTCATCTAGATGCTTATATCCTGTGGAGTACGCCTCTGATGTCAGTTTCATTAACTAGTGAGACAACCTCCTATACTTACACAAAAGCCTAGAAATGGCAGATTAATTATGAAATTCTCCACATATTCAGAGGTTTGAAAATACTAAGTATAGACAAAAAAACTATTATAGTTTAAAGCCTCAATCTATTGCTTGAACTTCAAGAATGCAAATGCAGCAGAATGTTAGTTCCTTAAGCGGTCAAAGAGAACTATACTCCATGCTGATTATATAACACCTGCAAACCACATAATAGAAGTAATGAATTTCTTTAGAAAATAAATTGAGGAAATGTGGAACATTTTCAGCTTTCAAGCAGATTCAGAGTTGCCAAATGGCACACAGTGTAATATCTGGATAGCCTTCCTGGAACCATTATCTCAGGTCTGGGTCAAGCTGATTCTCTACGATGACCATTCACGTTGCAGCCAACAAATATTTCTACAGAATTCATGTGCCTGTATCAGGACATGCAGCTAGTAGTATACTTCAATGAATAACAAACAAAAGTACTTTATCATTATTTTATTCATCAGTTCATATCCACACAAAAAACTGCATTTTGAAACCACCCATAGGCGCCTCCAAACTTCCTCAAAAAGAAGAACAGGAGTACTTGTGGCACCTTAGAGACTAACAAATTTATTAGAGCAAGTGGGCTGTAGTCCACGAAAGCTTATGCTCTAATAAATTTGTTAGTCTCTAAGGTGCCACAAGTACTCCTGTTCTTCTTTTTGCGGATACAGACTAACACGGCTGTTACTCTGAAACCTGTCCAAACTTCCTGCAAATCTTGTAAGTTTGGCCACAGGGAGGCATTGTCTGGCATAGCTAGTAAGTGCCGTCAAATCAGGGCTCCACCTTATTAAGTATATAAGACAGAAAACCTGCCTCACCAGAAAAGTAGGAACTTTGCTTCTTAGGCAACTTTATCTGCCTGCCCACCCCAATCTCTTGCACCCTATATTGCCTCTGCTGCTGCTAAATGTTTTTGCCTGCAAACCTCCCCTTCCTTCTGCCTTCTGTTAAGGACTGAGACATGGTGGCAGGGGGCACATGAAGTTTGTCACTGTTACAGAGTCTGCTTCTCCACCTGGCAAACTCTTATGGCTCACCAGACAGAAACTCTGCTCTGGCCAACCTTACTAGGACTGCTGAATTGGAACTCCCATTATCACAATCAAAGAAAGCTGAAAGTGAAGACACGGATGAGAGCAAACTGGAGGCACAGAGGCAGCTAGGAAGAGGGGTTGGTACAGTAGCAGTGGAACTAGATGGGACACGCAGGATGCACATGGACAGGGAAGCCAGGATCGACAGGGGAATCAAGAAGGGAGCCTCAGAGAATGGGAGTTATCTGTGAAGATCTGTAGCTCCATCAGCTTCCGTAGCAAAACAAAAAACCCACACCAGATGAGTTATAATAAACAGCTTTTTGTATTTTCCTCCACCATGAATTACCCTATTCTGGGCTTATATTTGATAAAGTACTCAGTGCAATTACAAGCTGAGTTTTTCTCACCTTTGAGTTTGTCGTATTATAGGAGACTGGAAAAGTTATAATCTAAGGATTTCAGAAGACAATGATTTTAAATATTAAGATTACCAAGAAGGCTCTAAAGAGTACAAATCTCAGAATGATTTTAAAAATCTTCATGTTTAATTATTAAGCATTTACACTCAACTTTAAGTGGAAAACCCAATGGAACCTTAGCTATGGAGTCAGGTTTCAAATCCGCCAAGTTACTCAAAGTGCAGATGATTGAGGCAGTAATCTGAAGAATTTCTCTGTTGAAACTTTACAGTGACATCACACCGATTAAAAAATTCTTATCAGGTAAGGTCAGAAAGGGTTATTAATTCTTCCAAATTTCAGTAGTAGTTCTAACCTTAACTTAATCTAACCATAAAGAGTAGAAGTTACTTACAGGACTTCAATCGGTTTTCTAAATATGAGCTACAAATACTGCATAGTCAACTTTTTACCTTTTTTCCTATGCTGTGTGTTTTTTTGAGCTTCTACAGTATCAGTGTTTTTTATAACTGCTTGTTCTTCTTGCTCTTTGGGTTCACAGTGTGACACTGACATATCATCTTTGGCTTTACAGCTCAAGATCTTTGCTTTCTCAACAGTGAAAATGTCCTTTTCTCTTCCCTCTTCATTTGGAGGCAGTTGCTGGCCCTTACCTTCAACTGCATGTAGATCTTTACTTCTATCAATCTAGTTTAAAAAATAAAAAACAAACAGTTCTACACTTCATCAAGAAAGAAAATAGTCTCAGGACAATCATGCTTGTGGCAAAGCAGCAGAGGCTATCTGTACCTGCAAGGAGAATACAATAAACTACCCATCAATTAATTCTCATTTACAGCTAGTTATTTGGTACATAATCTGCAGGGATTTTGATTTGGGGCCTACTGAATCAAGAAGTTTTGACATATACTTCAACAGGACCAGACTTTGGGCCCCAATTGTAGGTGCTTGAAAACTGTGTCCCCCAATTTTCAAAAAAGGCCATTTAGGCATCTAAATTGAGTGGGCAGATTTTCGACTCAGTGGAAACTGCTGGAAGTTGAGCACTTCTGAAATATTAAACAGATTCATGTAAAGTTCCTAAATGGGGGTTACAGAGTGCTGAACAATTTTCAAAATCTGACCCTGAATCTTTACAGATTTAAACAAATTGTAGACCTTCTTTTTGAGACTATAGCAACGAGACTATAAAAGTTTATATTTTCAACTTCTTTTGACAGCATTTTTCATATAATTTCTAGGACTCTATGTTTTAAGAAAAAACAAGGAAAATAAATGTAATTTTTAAATTATTTTTGTAACATTAATATAGGATTTATGCAGTATATTTGTAAACATTTTGTATTAATTCCACATCATGTGGTAGTTACTAAGGTATTATAATTTTTATAGGTTTTAATAATCAGTGTGATCATTACTACTCCCAAGATTACAAAAATATAATGCATCATCTCTTGAAAGGGACAATGTCTAGTATTTTAGGCCCAACATTCAAGTTTTGTAGCAAAATTTACAAAGCCAAATATTTATAGCAATACCAGTGTTTTCATGAACTTTCCAAATGGTTTATTCTAAGTGAAACTAGTTGTGTTTGGCTTTTTATGATGTATTATACTGATGTGTGAGAACCAGGAAAGGAAGCCTACCAAAGTACTTATGAACATCTGTCTCAACTGAAATGCAAATAATGTAGAAATGAGAAAAATAAATTTAAAAAAGTCTTTTAGTTTTAATAAACTGTCAGTAATGTATATAGGAAAGATTGCTTTTTAATAACATAGGCGGAGATTTAAAAAAACTCACTTAAGGGATTTATATGTCTAAATCCCTTCATTTAAAAAGTCACAGCCATGATTTTTATTTTTCATTTATATTTTTTAAAACCAGATTTTAGTTTTAAGTCTACCAATATAATACTACAGACCAAAGGTTACCATCTCATCATCTTCATTGATGGTATCTCTACCTTAATCAGTAGCATTCCTGGGGGTTTATCCATGGACAGGTTTTCTTCATCTTTTGCCTGTACTTTTTCTTGCAAAACGTTAATCTGCATCACCTCCACATCATGAAATGTATAAACACCATCCTGTATACTTATTGCTACACCTGTGGGTAGATTCTGCTGAGCACCTACTCCCTGTTGCACTACTACCAAGGGCTGCAACACACTTGCCCCTCGTTGAACCACCATGTGCACCCCACTCTGTTGCTGAATATTCAACTGACTGACCCCCTGGAGGTCATCTTCCCCTTCCTTCAAATGCACAGTCTGCAGCATTATCAAATGCTTTTCACCCTGTACTGGAGATGGGGACAACTCCAGGTTTCCTCCTCCTTCTTCCAGCTGCTTGGCTAGAGGGGTTCCATTTAGGCCTTCAGCATCTGGGTCACAGATGCTGTTTCTTTCTTTCACCCAGGATATCTTGCCCCCTCCATCATCTTCTCTTGCCTTGTCCCCGGGTCTTTCTGCACCTTTTATTTTGGTGAACGGCTCAGGCAGGGCTGAGTCCTGAGAGGCCATCATTAAGCAAACCTGTCCCAAGAGACAGCAAAGAAAGCTACTAAGGCACCTCATCGCCCTTAAATTCAGCTCAGACCAACTCCACATGCTGCCCTGCATCACTTCCGCTCCTTAAGAACCCCCACACCCAGAAACCCTCTCAGCTAAAAATCCGGTCACCCAAAACCTACCTCCACTAGCCACACATTGGGAAAATAGTCCCCACGACCCTTCCAAAGCTGCCCTTTCCCCATTAAACCCCACAACACCTCCCCCTCCAATAACCCCCCCCATCTACCACCCACCCTCTATTAAACACCACCATGGCACCCCTCAGGCACCTATCCCCAAATACCCCCCCATACACCCTGATATGGGCTACCCTCCTGGAAACCTACCTCCCGCCCTACTCCTCAACCCCCTGCCTTCCCCAGAAGCTCCCCAATCCCACCCACTCCAACCAACCCACCCCCGCTGCACCCCACCCTAGTGACCCAGCTGCCCCTCCCCATAATGCCCCCAAAGCGCCACTAGCCCCCACCCCTGTACAGCCCCCGCCCCCCGAAACCCCCAGCCGCTGCCGCGCGGGGAGCGGGCCTGCAGGGAAGCCCTCACCCTGCGGCTTCCAGCCCCGACCTCCAGGGGCGGCCGCCGCCCTCTCCCCGGCCCCGCGCTCCCCCCAGCGGCCGGCCCGGCGGGCTCTGCAGAGAGCGGGAGCGCGGCCGACGCACGTGACTGCGGGGCGGCCGCGAAGCGGGCTCTGAGTCCCGCGGGGGAGGGGCGACAAGAAGAGCCCCTCCCCCACTGCAAGGGGACAGGGACCCGCCCCTCCCCCACCGCAAGGACACCCTTAAATACCTCACTCTTTCCCCCACTGCAGGGAGAGATGGGACCTCCACTGCTCTGAGATCCCCAGCAGCGGGGACTGAGGCCTGAGCGCCCTTTCCCCAGCTGGGAACCAACCCCACCCACTTCATTTCCATCAGGCCTTCATCACAAAGGGGGCAAGATGGGAAAAGCCCAGTGCCGGAGCCCCCCAGCAATATACTGGCAGGGTAGGGAGGAGAGCCTGACCTTGCCAGGCTCTCACTTGCACTCTGACCGGTCGGAGAAAGGCCCCGTGTCACCATAGCATTCACGAGCTAAACAGACCCAGACAATCATACACAGAAAAGATAGTGTACATTTATTTCAATTTCCAGAGACAGTGCAAGTCAGGACCTTCAAGATTCTGACCGAATAGTTAGAGCCCTGCAAATCCATGGATATTCGCTTTGTATCTGCAGATATTTGCAGATCTGATGCGGATACACATTTTTTATCAGCATAGGGCTCTATGAATAGGAACCACCTCTTCACCCTGTTAAGGAAGGCCAGCAGCCTGCAACTCTATCCCAATGCATGAGCCCGTGGGACCACATGGATCTTGTTGCATGGTCTGCGCCAAAGTTTCCATTTTCCACTTTTATGCAACCATAGCAAGTTCCTGTGACTAGACAGTAAAATCTCCCATAAAACCCAAAAATATTTAGAAACATTTCCCCTAACTGAGTCATAAAGGGAGATTTCTGAGTGTTTGTTTAATGTTCTTAACATGTGCTCCTACTTGGTGAGAGTCAATGGAACAGCACTCAGTTGGCCTTCCACTTTCAAACTAAAGTATTTACATGCTTCTCTTATGGAAACACTCAGCCTAGATATTATGCCAGTTGAGTGTTATTCAAGAGATAGTTGACTGCCAATAGTGTATCATCTCTTACCATCAAAGCTTAAGTATTTTACAAAATTGATTAAAGAGCTATAAGCATCATTACACTATACCGTAGTTCAGGATTTGTTATTCAACCAGGGAACAACAAGTTTTATGTTCAAGAGTTCTCTAAAGGCCTTATAAAAATATCTGAGATATTTTGTGAAATCTTACAAGTTTATTTAATCTTTTATATCCTTCAAAAAACAGCATTTTTCAATCTTCAGGATAAACCATTAAAGTCTTATTTATTTTTAAAGGCCCATTTGCTATTAATACTCTAACATTAGATATCAGTGCAGAGGAAGGATTTAAAGATTCACCTCTAACTTTTAGGATGACAAATTGTAAAATGGCTATAGGTTAGCATCTCCCATGTCCCAATCGTGGCCTAGGCAGTCTATATAATATTTCACTAAACTGTTTTCACATTGATTGTCAAAACTGATAGGCTCGACCCATATAAAATATTGATTGTGATTGAAATTAGTTCAGCATAAAAGCAGCCCACAGTGCATACCCTGGTCTACATAGCTGATATAATGGAATTTTGCAGACAGCCTACATTACTCTGTACCTAATGTATACTACTGAGTACATTTAAATTACTGTACAAATACTGTTCAGTGTAAATCCAGGTATTGTGCATTTAATTTTCTCCAAGAATATAACAAAGGCATAATTATACCTTTTCCTCGATATAATGCTGTCCTCGGGAGCCAAAAAATCTTACAGCGTTATAGGTGAAACTGCGTTAAATCGAACTTGTTTTGATCCACCGGAGTGTGCAGCCCCGCCCCCACGGAGCACTGCTTTACCGCGTTATATCCGAATTCGTGTTATATCGGGTTGTGTTATATCGGGGTAAAGGTGTATTTGTTTCAATTAGTGCCCACAATGATAGATGCTATACAAACACAAAAGGAAGGCACTAAAGACTTCACAGTCTAGGCAGTGATCTTGTGACTTATTGCAAGGGGTCAGTGCCTGAAGTCCCATTGTTATCAGAGGAGCTCCACCTGGGTGCAGACATCCAGGTTGCAGGATGTTGACCTAAAAAATGCATACACAGAAAAATGATTCTCATGATTTGACTGATTTTAGTAAATTAACCTTACAAGGCCTAGTTCTCAGAGGTGCTAAGTTTCCATAGCTCCCATGTGGTCCAGTGGGTACTACCAGAAACCAAACACCTATAGCCATAAACTTGCAGAAACCAAACAGCTGTAGGGTTTTACCTCATAGTAGTTTTACAGTTAAATTTATTCAGGAATACACAGTGGCACATAATGTAGATAGTATTATCACACAGCAACTAAGCCTACAAATTCCCATCTCATCTAAAGAAAACTTCCAGGTGTAGACACTAGAAAAATTGACCACAGGCTACTTTATGAGCAAATAATTTCACAACTATTAAGTTATTTGTTAATAGGGCAACCCAAACCAAAGCAGTTATTTAAGTAAGATTATTTACTCTAGTAATTTCTGATAACATTTTAGTTGGGTATCAAATTGTTTACACTCAATGGGAGTCTCTCAATACCACTAACAATAAGACACAGAACACCAGAATGGTGCCACTGGCTGCATTCATAGATCATACTTTCAGATTTTCTGTATCTTTTCAGGTTGCTACTGTGTATTATGTAGTAATAATAGGTAGTTGAAGGGCACTGGGGAAAAAGAAGCTGTTAAAATTATATATCTTCCTTTAGGTCATTTTAATGAGATTCTCTGCACTTGAACAGTCATCAGCACCTAAGTGCTCTCTTGCTTTGTACTTCTGTATTATTAATACCAGTACCATCCATACAGTTTTAGTTAAGGGTCTGTCATTATTTCCATTACAATCTGATATTTTCAGGATTTATAACTCTAATTTAAAATATCAATTCAGTTAATTTTCATTGAATTCAAAAGAGCCATTTGATCAGTGATCCACAAACTAAAAATTCCCTAATGAAGTTTTGACACAATAGACAGTAACAGCACCATTATGATCGTTATGGTCTATTGTGTGTACAATTTCCATAGCTATGAATACTGTCTGTTACATCATCTGTCTATAAACTACAACCAGGCTTTTACCCAATACTCCAAAGGTTCCATTTCAGTCCGTCAGATGAAGAATCTGCATTTATCTTGTGAACAGTATACTTTTTAAAAAAAACATTCTAATTATTTTGGGGAGAGTAAACAAAGTATGAATCATTATTAATTAGGGAGTTCTTACCATATGGAATTTAAATATTTTTCAGACTTTTTTGTCAAAACAGTGTTGCATAAAGAAACAAAAAGTTCAGCTGTACAAATTAAGATAAATTGCTGTAAAGGAGCTAAGAGTGCATGAAAGTGAATATATATATATATACGCCCTAAGATCTAAGTAATTGGGCCAAATACTGCTTTTGGGTGCACCAGCGTCAAGAAACAGTGTTTGATCCAATATGAGTTTTTCCTGTGTACAAACTGGATAGTTGGCATTCACTTTTTTGGGGGGTACTTTGGCATGAGTTAAAATCAGAACATTAGTCCAGATTGTCAGATGTAATTCTCAATTGACTGTCATTTACAGATTTAATTGAGACTCTTAATATTAGTTAAAATGTATTTAATGCTAATAGCTTTAACACCTTCATTATCACATACCATATCTTTGCTCTTCAGAGTAATTAAAAGCCTTCCTTTTGGTCCCATTCTTCCTCTTTAGAAAACAGCCACTGGTGATTGAAGAACCTGTGGTAATCAAGAACTGTTCTGTACATTTTGTATTGCTACTGCATGTCCCTAACATGGGCCCTAATCCAAATCCAGCTGAAGTGATTTGGAGGCTTTCCACTGACTTCAGCAGGTTTTGGATAGGGCCTGTGGTGTATAAATCTCTGAAGCAATAAGGCCTGATTTATGGAAAAATATTCAACCTGTCCAGAGTTCAGGCTGGATCAGGTTTATTATCGCAATGAATCAAGTCGGCAAAAGGGAAAAAAACAAACAAACCAACCAGCCGCAACCTGGCCTCTATGCAGAACCAGTCCAAACCTTTTCAGCATCTCAAATGGGTTCAGTTTATGAACTCCCTTCTTGTACTCCAAGATCCATTTTAATCCTAAATATGATTCCCCTTTAATCTAGTACAAAGACTCACATTCTATCTTTCTTAGCAGCCTTAGAGTGGGGCATCTTGAAGGTTTTTCATAGTCCCCTGCCTGGAAGGTATCACTTTTCTATATTGCTTAATCTAATATTTGTAGCGTGCCCCTCATTGTGGTATCTGAGTGCTCCAACACTGCTCTCCATGGCAACAATTTTTATGCTTCTAACCCTGGTCTCAGTGGCAAAGATTATCTTCTTCACTATCACCTGGTTTGTGAAGAGATATTCCCCCTCTTATTAGTCACACGGGTAAGTAATCCTCTCTACACATTGTCACCAGCTTCAGAGGCAGTGATTATTGCACTGTAATTTTCTAACCTTTGTTTTCTAAGTTCTTCAGTTTTGAAGCTGCTTCTACACTGCTGCTGAAACTGACTGAATGCAATGTGTGTTGTCAACTTGTAATTCTTTTACTTCTCTTGTCTTTCTGCTGATGAGTCAGTTCTTCAGAGAGCAACTAGAGAACTTAATTAAAATATGAAAACATGTCCGCTAAAGAGAGATTAGAAAATAGCTATTTTCTTTCTCAGGCCAGTACAGGAAACTAGGAGTTGCAGATTTAGAATTACCTTAATGCTCTGAAGTGCTGGCCTGGCAGATTGTCAAGGAGGGGGGATACATTCTGAATTTCAGGAAGGATATTGATCACTTGGGAAAGAAAACTGTTTGTTAAAGTATTTTAACCTTTTGTTGCAGAAATCTTGCTTCCCTGATTCTGAGATCAGAGTTACACAAATACAGAAGGAAGCTGCTGAACATATACAAAAATGTTATATGCAGCTGTACAGTCAGATTGTGGTTCCAGTACATATTTACTTCAGTAGATGTAGTTTAGGTTTCAGTTGTGACTTGGACTACATGCACGATGCACAAGGCAGTAGTAAGGAAGCCCTTCCCTTCACCTCTACAAGGTGTAACACAGGGGTTCTCAAACTGGGGGTCGGTACCCCTCAGGGTTATTCTATGGGGGGTCGCGAGCTGTCAGCCTCCACTCCAAACCCCGCTTTGCCTCTAGCATTTTGTAATGGTGTTAAATATATTAAAAGGTGTTTTTAATTTATAGGGGGGGGGGAAATCACACTCAGAGGCTTGCTATGTGAAAGGGATCACCAGTACAAAAGTTTGAGAACCACTGGTGTAACCGCACCTTGGATCCAAGCATTTAGGAATAAATGGGGCTACTTGCTTCCTTACACCCTCTTCAAAGGAAGTGGGAACGGTGGGGCAAGGAATAGACAGAATCTTGGTTCCACACCTCTGTGCACTGGCCCGACAATCTGTGCTAGCCTGGGGAGGATTAGTACTTTACTGCAGGTATATGTCAGCGATAAATTATTCTTCCTTGCCGGGGGCGGGGGGTGCGGGGGGAAGGAGGGAAAGAAAGGAGGAGCAGCCAATTGGAAGCTAGGGAGAAATTGAGACTGAGGTATCCATCAAACAACTATCCCCTCTCTTGATAGATAGGGGCCCTGCTAGAGGCCTTCGTCCTTCTCTGTTCCCAGGCTTTGTGCCATCTCATCTGAACCTGTTTGGTAGGTTGGCTTGAGATGAAGGTAAAATAACCCAAGTGAATATATCTGGCACTGTCTCTTAACAACACTTAAGTGTTTGCTGAGGGAGGGAGCTTTAGCTTTAGCCATTTTTTCCTTCCTGCTTGTTTTTCCTTATTAAACACAGCCAATATACTCATACAGAAAACATCCCAGTAACTAGGACAACATACAGTATTCATCAATTACAGAGCAGTCCCAAATCCATCACAGAAGGTTAGCAGTGATTTCCAGCTGGGATAGTGTGAACCAGCCATCTTACTGGCAGGTAATTTTTTGCCAGTTGTGCAGCAGATGATTGTTTGGAGGCAAACATTTCTGTTTTCTTTGGCTGTCTTAAGAAGCATGTTGCCTTACCAATCACTGAGTAGGCAGTGCATAGTCTGTAAAAATACCCATCGTGCTGTGTGCATGACACCTTCATGATTTCAACTGCTTCTCCAATCAGGTTTGATCATGGATAAAGCAAGCCGAGCCTACTTCCAGTAAATTAAAAATCTTCAATCAATGGGATTTAACATAAAAAAAATTCTATAAAACAATTAATAATGAGGACTTTGTATTTACACAGCATTTTTCATCCAAACCTCTCAACACATCCTACAACCATCAGGGAGGCCATATAGTATCCCTGCTGAGTATTTCTATACCCACTTTTGCAGTTAACTGAAAGTAAGTGAGTAACTTGCCCTACCCTCTGTGATGTTGCACTCCATATGTTTTATGGAAATATGCTTACGAGTGTGAATATGTCATCACTGGAATATGCTTTATGCAAAAGATCTCTTGTAAGGTGTCATAACAAAGGTTATAACCTACTGAATATATTCCTCCTATTTGTATGTATGTATCATTCTTGTATCTGAAGCTAGAAATATGAAGTATAACTCTGAGGTCCTATTGTAATTATGAAAAGTGTGGGCCATTAATGGTGGTTTAGAATCTTGATGGCTCCCATTGACTAGAACAATTGGTTGTAAATGGCTCTGTTTACTTACAAACCTTCCTGTATACCTGTGGGCCAGCCCAGGAAGAATGGAGGCTGGGGTCTCACAGGACATGTGACCATGTCACATGATACTGGAATTCATCTTAAAACTGGTACTTTTCCATTTAGAAGGAGGGGTGGGGACCCAGAGACACAAAAGATTCCCACCTTGGGCCAAAGCTATAAAAGGGGGTGGAACAAGACAAAGGGAGCTGCCAGTCATGAGAAAATCCCTAGCTTCCACCTAAGATGTCTGCTGGAACTAACAAGGACTGTACCGGGGAAAGGATTGGGCCCAGACTAGGAATGTCTGGGCTGTGAAAGAAGCTTATTGGAACATCTATGAGGATGAGATTTTACCTGGAATCAGTTTCTAAATGTATTAGGCTTAGACTTGTCTGTTTGTGCTTTATTTCGCTTGGTGACTTACTTTGTTCTGTAGGTTATTACTTGAAACCACTTAAATCCCACTTTTTATATGTAATAAAATCACTTTTGTTTATTAATGAACCCAGAATAAGTGATTAATACCTAGGGGAGAAAACAGCTGTGCATCTCTATCAGTGTTATAGAGGGTGAACAATTTATGAGTTTACCCTGTATAAGCTTTATACAGAATAAAATGGATTTATTTGGGGTTTGGATCCCATTGGAGACTGGGTGCTGGAGGCAAGTAACCTGCTGAGCAGTTTTCAGTTAAAGTCTGCAGCTTTGGGGGCATGGACCAGACCTGGGTCTGGGTTGCAGCAGGCTAAAGTGTCTAGCTCAACAAGGCAGGGTTCTGGAGTCCCAAGCTGGCAGGGAAAACGGGCTCAGAGGTAGTCTCAGCACATCAGGTGACAGTCCCAAGGGGATCTCTGAGACCGAACCCATCACACCCTCCCTATCAGAACCATTATCTCACTGTACCAACTGCTGCCTTTGATCTGCTGGCATGTGCAGTCTTCACTGCCCATTAAGCCTTTTCTCCCTCAGGCACCTATGCACTCTCTCCCATGCTGCTACTAATGCATGATACAAATTTCCTGAAGAGAAAAAAAATCAGAAAGCTACTATCTCTATCCAGTCCCTCCCACCTCTGCTGTGATGCCTACGGGGTGAGGGTGATAGGACTATTCAGAGAGGTCAAATTCTGTTGTCCTTCCATGGACACTGCTTCAGGGAGAACAGGAAGATCTATATAGCATAGGATCCTCCGGCACCACAGCCATCCCTCCCTGATCCTGCCTATGACCTGCTCTACCCACCTTCTATACCCGGCCATGCAGCATGCGACCCTTCTACCCTCCCCACAAAATATTACCTTCTTTTGCATAGCAAAATTGGATTATTTCTCTGCCATGGAACCCTCCATGGCATTGGAGGCAGGGGCAAAATTTGCCCTACAGGACCATTTCTTATCCTTACTTTCAAGGCTCTTCACCCTTCTGCTCTTGCCCGCATCACTATTATCATTTCAGCCTGCTCTCAGCATCTCACTTTGTCCTCCCCTCTCCCAAACAGCCGGAACACATTTTCATTTCGCAGTGCCAGACACCCTCCTTTTCCTCCTTCATAACCCTCCTTAGAACTCACTTCTTTCATTCCATACAAATCTCTGCATTAGTCTGAATGACTTCAGTGAAGCTACACTGGTTTACACCTGCAGAAGACTGAGGGCCTGGTCTCTTACATACCAAGTGCTGTGCAAACATATGGTATTCTATAAACAACAAAAAACCACTAACAATTATTTTCTGAAGATCATTGTATTTACAGAACACTGTTTAATCTAATCAATAGCAGTTTTTCTAAAGACAACTCCCCCTTGTTTAGTATTTTCAGCACATGCTGCTACTTGTGCAAGAGTCAAAGAACTACCAAGTTGAGAAAGCAGAAAGTTTTCCATTTATTTTGGGTAACCTAGAGAAAAGTTGGAGAGTGCAGAATCTGATTGCCAAACCCAGAATGAAGATACACAAATGGGAAGAGATAGTAAAGGTTTAACTTAATTGATGAAAGAAACAAGTTTCAAGGATGTCCATGTTTCCTTGCTTTATCAGTGTTAATCGTTAATCAGGAAAAGAGTTCTGAGAACAGAGGGTGTGTGCCAACTCTTAGGAATTAATAAACTCAGAGGATGAGACTATTAAATCATTGTTTCAAATATATTAATCAGTGAGTGACAGGCCCAAAGGGGTTAACATTCAGTCTCCATTTAGAAATGCCCCCAACACAAGCACTGCAAAAATCAGCATTAATGTGTTCTGGCCAGCAGTGGTCCCACATATGCAAATTATTCCTACTGGGATCACAAACCTGCATGGACATTGGAACCCTTGAGGAGACATGGGATATGTACAAAAACACATGAGCAATGCCTCTTGATGTTAGAGTTCAGGGGAGTCAAGAAGGGGGTGCAAAACTTCATAGGATCCAATTCTGAGCTCACATTGGAATAACTTCACTGACTTCAGTGGACTCTCTCCTAATCTACACCCACATCCAGACCCTGTTTCTTAAGATAGTTTTCCTTCCTACTGTGACATACCATAACTTGTAAAGACCACAAACAACTCTAATAGTGTGCTCTTTTGTCAAGAAGAGGAAACATAGCTGTTGCAGAGAAGCAGTCTGGGAGGCATTTTTATACGTCAGGAAAGCTCCTTGTAAAAGTCTGCAAAAACACCAAGTCCTCCTTTAAGTTTTTTTTCTTAAAAGCCATTGTAATAGGGTTCACTCACTCCTAAGGTGCCTCCTCCTGGCTGCTCAGGGGATTAGCTCTGTCCAGGTCTGATACCTCCATCCATCATTTGCTCTTGCCATGACCCCTCCCACTCTCTGGAACGCAGCACACTTCCTCTTTATGACTTGGTTGCTTCCCTCTTTGTGGCTTGGCCCTCTGACTAGATCACTATGAGTTTTCCCCTTTTTGGGGTTTCAAAGTCCCACAGGAGAAACCACCCTAGGAAGTCTTCAACTCTACTACCCTGACTGTACCACTTCCCCAGTGGCTGGTAAGGGAACCTGTGCCCACTTTGGGTTTCAGCTCAGGTACCCTCTAATCAATCAGCAATACCCCACCTCGCTGTCATTTTCCTGAGCTTTTCCTACTCTGCCCCCCTCAAGCCTCTGCTCCACCACTCTTCTGGGCAAATCCTTCCTTCAGGGCCTGGGTCCCTAGAGTTTCTAGTCTTACTCTGTTACCTCCTTTCTTGCTCTAGTGCCCAGAGAATGGCTATAGCCTTCATCCTGTAGCCAGAGGCTGCAGGGGCTTCTTGGCTTTATTCTACCCCTGCCTGTTCCTTCTCAGCTGGGTTCAATCATCAGCCTGGGATTACTTAGGCCACCTACTTTCCCTCAGGTGTGGCCTATCTGGTTAATTGGCCCCTTCTCAGCCTCATTAATCCTTTCCAGGCTAATATGGGGTGAACATGTGCCATGACACCGCCAGATAATGGCTAGGCAACTGGTGTGCTGTGACCCCTGCTTACTATACTGTTAATAGCTATCTCCTGTTATCTTATGCTTCCTCAGTCTGTCATTCATATCCACCTGTTGCCTTTCATCTTAGATTGTAAGATCTTTTGGGCAAAGATTGTTTCTTATATGTTTATGCCCAATACAATGGGGCCTAGTCTTCCAGGTACAGCCACACTACTAATTAATATGTAATAAAGTCTCCAAGGTTAGTGATTAGTGGGTTACTTTGTTTTCCTTGATTTGCATTACAGAAATCAGTTAAGACTCATTTGCACATAATTTTTTTTAAAAAGCAGATGTAATAAAAGTTCCCCCCCCTTAAAATAAATTGCATCCATTTGTTTTTGAGTGGTGCTAGATTTGCAGATCTGAACATTGATGTGCTGTATTTATCAACAGAATAGATGCAGTAGAGCTAATATTCTGCCAATATGCCGTCACCATGACCTGGAAGGACCACCTGTAAGGAGAAGAGAATATTTTTGTCTCCATGGCCCATTGGAATCCCTGCACAGACTGTCATTAACAGTTAACTGGTTAGTTTTTGTGGTGTGGACACCTCTCAGAGTCACCAAACAGAAATGTTTTTTGTTTTATTTTTTAAATAACTCACATTTGAATCATTTTTGTTACCTTCCTTCTAATAGAAATATATTGGGCTGTTTTTGTACTGTACAATACATTCTGCTGCATAGGAAAAGGGAAATGCACAATCTTCCCCTGACTGTTTTCCAGTCTGAATGCAGCTTGTCCCCTGCCTCCTAATGGTGGCTATGCCATCCAGCCAGCCAAAAAGAATTTATTTAACAAGCAAAGAGCCTACTCAATAATGCATCGATAGAAAAAAAAATAACAACCAAAGCCTCCTCCAATAGAAATGTATTCAGCTGTTATTGTACAATACATACAATTCTTTCAGCTGGCCAAATAACCCTTAAATTAGTGTTTATCAGTAAACACTTAAAACATTATCACTCAATTGCTTTTTCTCATGTTGATTTTTATGAAGCAGTTTGGTTCAGGCACTCCGGAGATATGTACTGCCTGATACAGGTACAATGTTTGCCTTCTGACCTTCATAGAGCTTGGCTTTTATTTTTGCACTGTCAGCTTCTTTATCCTGTCCTTGTTTCCACTATTAAACAGAGCGTGAAATATTCAGCAAAGCTACCTTTCTGAGCAAAATAGGGAGCAAAGATTATTTGAAACAGAAAACATGCTTAAATCCTGTTTAAATGCATCTGTGCTGGTAGGGAAGTAGAAAATAGGTTTGAGGTGAAAGGAAACAAAAGGCTAGGAGCAGGTGAGAGAGAACGTTAGTATTATTATTTGCATTACAATAGTCTCAACCAAGATCAAGGTCCCACTGTGCTAGGCATTGTACATACACAGAGTAATAGAAAGTTCCTGTCCAGAGGAGTTTAAAAGCTAAATAGACAAGACTGTGAAGAAATGATTAATCTACATAGACAAGAGCAGGAAGAAGGAGGAGTATTACCCTCCCCATTTGGCACATTGGGAACTAAGGCACAGAGAGATAAACATGCCCAGGATCACAGAGGAAGCCTGAGGCAGAAGTATGGATTGAACCCTGAATCCCTGTCCAATATTTGTTAACTGCTTTTTCTCTACTGCATGGGGGGTTTGTCACCTGCCACCTCCTCATGCAGGAAGAGGGAATCCCTGACAATGTCACCGGCTGAGTACACAACAGCTATGTGGTAAGCCTGGATTTCCGTCACTGGCTGACTCCAGCAACTGGGCCCTTACATTGTAAACGTAAGTCTCGGTGTCATCTGGACTTTGTACAAATTGACCAGAGCAGCTGCTGCAGAGGGAAAAGGGAAATGCACAAGCTTCCACTGACTGTTTTCCAGTCTGAGTGCACCTTGTCCCTTGTCTCCTAATGGTGGCTATGAAATGCATCCAGCCAAAAAGACAATATTAACCAAGCAACCAGCCTACTCGATAATTCATCAATAGAAAAAAATCCACCAAAGCCTCCCTGGGGCCGCTTTGCAAGCCTGTGTTCTCAAAATGCTCCCACGTGCCACCCCTGCTCTGTCTTGTAGGGAGTATGTTTAAGATTGTGGCTATTCATCCAGATCCCTGCTGTAGCATCAGGATAATGCGAAGCTCCTAGACAAGGGGCATATGTAAAGCTGGATGCTGTCCAGATACGTAGAGCCCTGCAAATCTGTGGGTATCCGCTTTATATCTGCAGACTATTTCTGCGGATGCAGATACAAATTTTGTATCCATGCAGGGCTCTGACAGTAACAGCCCAGCGGGCAGCTGTGAGGAACCGCGGCACAGATCCTCCACCTCCTTGGGCTGTGGCACCGAGCTGCCTTTCCCCGCCCCCCACCCGGCGGGAGCTGGGTTGGGGAGAGCTGCGTTGGCAGCTGTGAGAAGCCTGGGTCCCTCCACCTGCCCTGGGTAGAGGCACTGGAGAGCAGGGGTAGATACTGGGCAGGGGGGCAGAGACACTGGGTGGGGGATGTGTGGGGCTGCTCAGGTTCCCTGCCCAGGGCAGGTGAAGGGACCCAGGCTCCCCACAGCTGCCAGTGCGGCTCTCCCTGACCCATCTCCGGCCAGTGAGCGGGGCGGCTCAGAGCTGCAGCCCGGCCACGGTAAGAGCCAGGTGGGCAGCTGTGGGGAGTGGTGGTGGACCCTCCACCTGCCCTGGGTGGGGGGTCCGAGTAGCCCCCGGGCAGCTCCACAGGTCCCCCACCCCCAGCCAGCCCAGTGTGGAGCCCAGCTAAGGAGCCGTGGGGAGCTGCGGCGGACCCTCCTCCTGCGGAGGATGGGGGGAAGGCGCTGAGAGCAGCCCCCAACTGTGTCCCCGCCCCCCAGGCTCCCTGACCTGCCGAGGGCAGGTGGAGGGTCCGCAACTCCACAGCTGTCCACGCAGCTCTCCCTGACCGGGCTCCAGTGGGGGGGATGTCTCAGAGCCTCAGCCCGGTCCCCAGTATAAAGCCCTGCAAATCTGCGGATATCCACAGATAATTTTTGCGAATCGGTTGCGGATACACATTTATGTATCTGCGCAGGGCTGTACAGATACTGATGGCTACAGAGCCTATTGTCCAGATACTGATGTCAGTGCCCTCACCCTGATGTTGAATACGGTAGAAAACAGGATTGATCCCTGCAGGACTCCACAGTTGAGGGTCCCCTGGAGAGGAGCAGTAATCCTCCATCACTTCTCTCCAGGACCCATATATCTGGAACAAGCATCTCTAGGTCTCATGGGCAGATGAGAAGAAGTGCATGACTCATGCTGCTGAAAGCCATAAACAACCCAGTAGAAGTAACGTGGATGTTTGGGTCTTGGATCCACCCCTGTAAGGAGCTGACCCACCAGTGTGGACAGTGCTGGTGTCACGCTGATTGGAGTGGCTCACCGCTGTGAGTGCCTGCTTCAGGGCAGACCGTCAGAAAATAGGATAGACACCCCAAGCTGGTAGTGGGTTCTATAATTAGATTTCACCAAACCAATAACAAATGTAAACTCCTGGATAACTATACTAGTCTTGCCATAGAATCACAGACAGTCCCCTTAGACTCTCAAGTCTAGCTTACCACCCAGATAGACTGAACTTTGTGATAAAAAGTTATCTCAACCAAAAATCACACCACATCAGGTTGTTCCCAGTCCCAAGAGACCAGTCACCTACCCCAGATCAATTGGTACTCCAGATCTTACACCAAAGACAATGCTGGTGGCCAATTCGATAGTAAACTAACTAAAGGTTTATTAGTTAAGAAAAGGAAATGAGAGTTATGGAGAGGTTAAAGCAGGTAAAATATATTAATAGGTGAGTCAGAGTTTGTAATTCCAAATGGTGGCAGTGATGTAATATACTGCCAGTTTCCCAAAAGTCTTTTCAGGGTGCCCAAATCGTCTCTGGTGATCTCTGTTTTTACAGGAAAGTGATCCAGAGTCCAGAGATGAAGGATCTATCCTCAAATCTATACTTGTCTCTTCTTCAGACAGAAAACAAGCTGCCCATGTCTCTATCCTCGTGGCTTTTCCTTTGATGACGCTGAGTGCGGAATGCACTTAAAGTCTCTGACCTCCCATCATCACACACAATGGCCACTTGCTTTGAAATAAGCACTTTTCTTCATATGCATTTTCAAAGCTCATTCAGGTTTGATTGGTTATTTAGTTTGCTTCAACAGCGCATGTGTATATCCATCTCCAGCTTTTGCTATTTGGGTTCTAGACTCACCAGTTCCTCCAACTCTCACACAGAGGTTCTCCACTGGATTGGCATTGCAGCATCTGCATGCATTGTTTACAATGAATATGGAATCAACATCATCTCGGCACGACAGCCAAGTTCAGGATGTATTCTCCGTATCTTCTCCGTATTGCTGTACAGTTGCGAAACACAGATACTATGCCTTCAGACTGGGGAAAGCTAGGGCTTTTTAGATAAAATGCCAACGCCATATATTGGGCATAAAGTGGAATGACTTAATTTGTAATGCAAATGTTTATGGTCACACTGGTCTACAGACTATAGGGGCAGCAGCACGACATACTGCCCCTAAAACAAGGCTCATGTTATGACCAAGCCCTCAAGAAGGTATTAATCTTTACTGGTAGGAAGCTCAGATAATCTCAGTTCCATCAGCCAAGAGGGACATGGATTTGATTGTGTCACTGCTAATGCATTTTCCCCTTTATCATGGATTTGCTTATATTACGTTTTCACGAAGCTTCAGCATGGGCAGTGCAGAGATGAGAAAGCCAGCGTGGCAAATGCAAATGAAAAAACAAATCCACCATATTTCCTGGCACAACTATAAAACTAGATCAAATATCTTCTGTCATTCTCTTGGCTATCTCAGTAACTCAGCAGACCTTACTTCTCAGGCATTGTTGTGCCAGGTTGAAAACTATGCAGCTTTAGGGATTTTCCATCATATGAAAGTAATTTTACAAGCAGCATAAAGCAAACAATGCAATAACATTTATGATGAGAAGAAACAGGTGAAATCGGGAAGCACTTGTAATGAAGTCTGCAACCTTCTCTCTCTCCACAGAGGCCCTGTTCCGCAGTTCAATGCAAGGTTTTGCAGCCCAGATGTATTTCGTATGCAGAGCACATCTGCATTTGCAACACCTTTTCCGTGGAGATAGGAATGCAGAAGGCCGAGGGCCAGAGCCTCCATTGACTTCAATGGAGCTGGGCCCCTTTGCACAGCTGAAGATCTGGCCTTGAGAAATTAGAGGAAGGATGCTTTTGTGATTTCTTCATGTAGCAAATTATTCCAGGTATTGACATGTTAAAAAAAATGTATGTGACACCTGTTTTGTTTTAAGATGTGGACCGGGTCTTAATGGAGCTGGGCTCAATTCCTGGCTCTGCCACAGACTCCCTATGCAGTCCAGATAAATTGATTTTTAAAAATTTATTGCCTTAACACAAAACAACTATCACATCAAACTTTTTTTTACAATACCTGCAATAGTTAGCTATGTGAGGAACTCAGAATTTCCAAGTCTATTACAAATAGTTATGTGCCATTAGTGACTTCCAGATCTTTGTTGCACCTAGGTCCATTTGTAGTGATGAAGCTAAAACTTTGCGTGTGTGTGTGTGTGACATTCTTTCCTAGGAACATTTACTTTTATTTTATTGAGCTCTGGTAAGTCACTCCTAAACTGAAGCACTCAAAACCTCTAATTTCAACAGCCTGACTGGTGTCCATCAAAGTAGACATCTTGAAAACACTCTTTTCAAGGCACTTATTGAACACTATCATCTGGAAATGTCAGATTCGCACTCATTTAAATAATTTGACAGCTTCCAAAAAAGACACCTGATAAGCCTCAGATTCATGTGTCAAAAAAAGTACAGAGAAGAAGTAGCAAGAAAAAAATCCAATCCAGAGGATTTGTATTCCACTATTAGATGTGATGTATTAGAATACTCTTACTACTAAAAAAAAGTGGTTTTCATTTAAAACAGAAAACAAAATGTACACTTGAGACATTTTTTAAAAGGCCCTTACACTTTCCCCAATGATTTTATTACTGGTGAAATTTGCCAGCTTGACAGTCCTGGAAACTGGAATATTCTGTTTAGCTAGGACAGCAGCTAACTGTAGTTGCCCAACATGACCAGTAGGGTTGGATTGGCGGGGGCTGAATACCCTATGGACTATGCTGGGAGTTGTGGTGCTCAGCACCTCTGAAAATCAGACCTCTTTAGTGTCTCAAATTGAGCACCCCGAAATTGAGGCCCCCAAAATGAGAAGAACAGTTTGAAAACCATGGCCCTAGTTTTTCTATGCTCCAATTATCCTACTGGACTATGGGGATAATACTAGCATACCTCACAGGAGGGTTGGAAGGCTTAACGGAGTATTTATAATGGGCTTTAGATCTTCTGGTGAGAGGTGCTACCCAAATACAAAGCCTTTGCTGGTTATGGATTGACACTGCCCAGTGTATGGGCATTCATGTTCAAATGTGCTGAAATCAAAAATGAAAAAGTTTGGAAGCCTTAATGTAACATGAAATGGACATAGCTTCACTCAGCAGTGCCATCCATTTGGCTTTGCACTGATGTCACTAAGATGAGTCTGGCCCATTGCCTTTTTCTACAGATATAAACATTGTTATTTTACTCTCTCTTGCTTGTTCATATATACACAAAACAGTGATTTTTTATGGCCCATCACCACAGCCTCTGGCTACAAATACATAATTAAAAATAATATACACGGTACTACTGACAATAGGCAGCAACAATCACCAATTAACCTGCTGTCTGTGCCCAGTGATGACTTGGAAACAGCCCACGCTAGCTCAAGCACACGATAATCCTTAGGTAAATGCAGTGTGCCCTGGGCTACGCTCTGCAGGTTAGCAAACTTGGCCCTCTCACAAGTTTAAGAAAAATCCTCAAGAATTTTGCTTATTCCGTTAGGCAAACATGGAAGTTTCCTGTGAGCTGAAATTTACAGAGCTCCTTTTGATTTGCCTATTAACTCCTGTTTGTCAACATCCTCAACCATGTCATCAGTGAAGGCAGCTTAGTCCCTGGAAGAGGTTTTCTCTGTTGGCTGTCTGGCTGGGTCTGCAGAATCTCTTTCTTTCTCTCTCTCTCTCTCTCTCTCTCTCCCTCCCTATCTCTAGATGAAAACTGTCACCTGCAACCTAAGGTCTGGGTGAAACTCTCCAACCTCAGGGCTAAAGGCACTATATGGCAGTTGTGTGATGATACTGAAGCCACATAAATACACATCCCATCATCCCAATCCTGGCCTGACCCGGAACCATCTCCCCCATATTCTCCTTCCCCACTGCCCTGCATGGGAACTGTAATGATATTTAATACGATACACAGTTCCAGCCATATACCTCTAGCAAGGGCACAATGCTGCATACTCTTGAACCCCACCTACTGACAACTTATCTATTAACAGATGTGCATGGATGGGGTGGGAAACTATATGAGGACAGAACAGGAAAAAGATCTATTAATTAAGACATATAAAGCTTAGAGCGGGTTGGAAAAATTCCAACAAAACATTGCCAAATCAGCAAATTCTGATGAAGCAAAGTCAGAACATTTTACAGAGTCTGATTTTGCCACAGTACTGATGGAACCCAAGCAGGGTTCCACCTGTAAGTGGGCCCAAAGCATGGGCAACCTTCCTCTTAGCATTAAATTGCTTTTAATTTTACCTATCTTAATGCATTCGTATCTCTCGGAGCAATCTTTAGTATCTCTTATCCACTCCGTGCTTTACCAGCCTTTGGTTTTAGCAGGAATGTTGGCCTTGCTATGCATCAAGGACATCTCTTGTTACTTCACTATTTTCTTTCCTTTGCTTGCACAAAACACAATAAAAGACTTTCCCAGGAGTGTACTCTTTTCTTTCCTGTATTGCTGTTTCTGCCAGTCACTCACCAACTAACACAAGAGACCCTTCAAACAGATGGCATTTTAAAGGTGGAGGTTGTGGGTCAGGTTGGAATTTTTATCTACAATACAGATAGACTTGGCATTGCACAGTATTAATATTCAGGTTTACATTCCAGTACCAAGAGATGAATTGTCTGTAACAATGAAGTCTAACTAATGGAAGTCTACTTGGAAAAATATTACTGAATGGCATAAACTTGAACTTTTGACAGCTTCTGAATTCCCCTACAAGCTTGTAGCTCATTAGCTAGGCCACTGACGCCAATTTTATTACTTCATAATACTCAATAGCCTGACTAAAGTCAGATCCAGGATTTGCTGTCCTAGAAACTTTATATTATATATATATAGGTGTGAGATGGAAAAACCAGTTCATTCACTGCTCAGCATCTCTGCTGGGACTGGGGGTGAAAAGGTTGAAAAGTAAGGTGGTAAAATTTGCAAATGATACACTAATACTGAAGATAGTTAAGTCCAAAGCTGACTGTGAAGCGTTACAAAGGGATCTCACTAAACGGGGTGACTGGGCAACAAAATGGCAGATGAAATTCAATGTTGGTAAGTGCAAAGTGATGCACATTGGAAAATATAATCCCAACTATACACAGAAAATGATGGGAGTCTAAATTGACTGTTACCACTGAAGAAAGAGATCTTGGAGTTATCCTGGATAGATCTCTGAAAACATCTGCTCAGTGTACAGCAGCAGTCAAAGAAGCTATCATAATCAATATTATAATGCCATTATATAAATCCATAGTACACATACACTTGAATACTGCGTGCAGTTCTGGTCATCCCATCTCAAAAAAAGTATTAGATTTGGAAAAGGTACAGCAAAGGGCAACAAAAATTATTAGGGGTATGGAACAGCTTCCGTACGAGGAGAGATTAAAAAGACTGGTACTGTTCAGCTTAGAAAAGAGACATCTAAGGAGGGATGTGACAAAGGTCTATAAAAGCATGAATTGTGTGAAGGAAGTGAGTGGGGAAGTGTTATTTGCTCCTTCACATAACACATGAACCAGGAATCACCCAAATAAATTAATAGGCAGCAGATTTAAAACAAATGTAAGGAACTACTTCTTCACAGAATGCAGTCAACCTGTGGAACTCATTGCCAGGGGATGTTGTGAAGGCCAAAAGTATAACTGGGTTCAAAAAAGAATTAGATAAGTTAATGGAGGATAGGTCCATCAATGGCTATTAGCCAAGATGGTAAAGGATGCAATCCCATACTCCCGGTGCCCCTAAACCTCTGATTGCCGGAAGATCAGACTGAACAACAGAGGATGGATCACTCAATAACTGCCCTGTTCTGTTCATTCCATCTGAAGCATCTGGCATTGGCCACTGTCAGAAGCTAGGATACTGGGTTAGATGGACCTTTGCTCTGATCCAGTATGGCCATTCTTATGATCTTATGACTGCTAATATCTGATCTGGTTGACATGGTGGCTTTATTTTGTGACTTTTCTTTGCACATGCAAATGCACAATTTGCCTGAAACACTGCAGTATTTGTACATACCAGAGTGGGAGGGCACATGCATACAAGTCTCAAGCTTCTCTTTGTGAAAAGCATTTTCTAAGAGAGTGTTTCTCAAATACGGCTTTTCTTGCAGCCACAGCCTTCTGGGCAGTGATTGGAGGGGTGGGGGAAAAGAGCGGCCCCTTCCCATGGGAACGCCAAGATGGGTTTGGCTCTGCCCCCCTTTGGAGCCACAATGCCGGAGGAGCAGACAGCTGGTGTGAGTTTCCCACCTTCCCAGGAGCAGCTGCAGGACCTGGCAGGCTCCATCCCCAGACCCATCCACCCCATCGCCCCTGGCCCCCACTGCCTCCCTCCCTACCTCCTCATCTAAGTAAGGCTGAGTAAGTCTGCTGTGAAAAGTGATATTTGTATGTTTGTTGATATCACTTTTCACTGCCTCCCAGCTAGCTAAGAAGTCTGCTGTGAAAAGTGATATTAACAAACATACAAATATCATTTTTCATAGCTAGCAAGTCTAACACAAAAATGCAACCAAAAAAGCAAAAGAAACAACAACAAGACAAAGACATGCTATGAATCTTATCTATGTTTCTATTCTGTTTAGGTCTAGTCAAGAATAGAGACAACTGTACATTATTTTTATTATCCAGTCTGCAAAAAAACCCTTACATAAATAAATTACTATGATTTGGATGTGTATGTTTCATATTTATATGTTTTTCCTCAAGTTAATTAAGTATTTTAGGAAAAATTGTCATAACGGCCACCAGCAAGAGTTGGTGGCTGTACTCTGAGGCCACCAAAAAATTTGTTGCGAGAACCCCTGTAAGAGGTGGAAATCTAAAGACCTAAACATAGCAAAATGCATAGGGAGTTATGGGCCAGACATCCAAAGAGTTTAGGCCATACAGTTGTCCTCAGTTGTCTGATTTGTGGGCAGGATTGCATCAGTTATAAAGACATGTGCAACTGAATGGCTGAACTCTGCAAATCTGGTCCTATCTCTAGGAACCGTGCAGGAATGAAATACTTTCACAGGGTTACCATGGGGTCAATCATTTCATCAATCAAATTATATCAATTAATGACAAAACAGCTGCTGTTGCCTTACACGAAGTTACATATGGAAAGCAGAATTTTATTTTATTCTTTTATTAACTTAGAGAACTGCTATTAACTCTTCCTTGCTAAACACAAGGACGTTTTATGATTTTTCTTGGGTAGCAATTTAGATACAGGTTTCCATTTTCCATAGTAGCTCTGTTAAATCAACAATAACAGACTTTTTTTAGCTGCTCAGACAGTTGCTGATCTGTCACTGCTCACTCTACTGGGAAGTTACAGAATTTTGAGACTACCTGTTCTGTACACATGAAAAGCCCCCGGCTTAGAGAGACAGAGGTTTTGCTTATATCTAACACTATAGGAAATTCATCAGCAAGAATGATTTGGGCATAGCTTTTCAGAACTTCATGCACAAACTTAAAACCTCCAGGTACATTGATATGTGACTAGAATGTGAAATGCGCTCTTTTATTCCCCTGCTATTGCTGCTCAAAGCTGCACTTTATCCCCACATCAGGCAGTGTTTCCAAGGTGAGTAAACACACTTTGAATGAGGCACCAGTTCACAGCCAACTAGCCGGCACACACATACGAGATGTGCCAGGCTGTCTATTATGCTTTACTACCCTTGGTGTTCTAGTTCCAGCCCCTCATTGCGCACAACCTTTCCCACACATTGAGGAGTTACAACACTTTTTGCATCAGAGCAGAACTAGTTCAAAGATTGACCAAACCAACAAGTTTTGTAATTGCTTAAAACAGCAAATCCAAGGGCTGAGAATCTCGGCTTTGAGCATTCATTAATCAAGCCTGTTAAATAATTACCTCTTCACGGCTTCTTGTCAATTGTTCATGACGATAACTGTCCACGGCACTGTTCCTAGAGCCATCCTGTGATGACATAGGGGACAAGCCTGCTTCACCTCAGCTGGTGGGAAGGACTCCAGCATGAGAGGAGTATTTAAGAGAGGAGGATTCCTCCTTGGAAGTAAATGATCACAAGAATAGACCAAAGTAGGCAAAATCCGAACAGGTAGAAGAAGCAGTGAAATCCTCTCTGAACGCTTTTACAGGACAGTAAGTGGAGTTTCTATATATAAATTTTATGCATTCTTCTAGAGCTTTAAATTCCATATTTATGCACAGGTTTGATTTAGATTTATTACCATAAGCACACAATTATTACACATTCTTTTTATTACTGAATGTGTTTTTAGAAAAGCATATTCCTTCCATTAGGAATTGTTGGGTAATGTGCTAACAGGCCAAATGTTTGATCTTTGATTGCAGACAATATCCACTGCAGCCTACAAATAATGACTCCCCAGCTGAAGACTCGACTGAACATAACCCCACGACTCATCCAGGGGGATCTGAAGAGCCTGTCTCAGGAAGTGAGATACTTCATTGAAAGCAATGCCAAGCTATGCCAACCTGCTAGAATTCATATCTGTGATGGCTCAGAAGAAGAGAACAAAAACATTCTGGATATCATGGTAGAACAAGGCATGATCAAGAAGCTGACGAAGTATGAGAACTGGTAAGTAACAGACAAATGTAAAAGAAAGTCAGGGTTAGATCTGAGAGAATTGTGGTATATAATTTCCCATGAACGTTTATATTTAAAAGGGCATTTCATTTCAACTGTGTTCAAAACCCTTTAGTGTTTACTTTCCCTGAGCATTTGAGTACTCAGGAAAAGCGCACTTTATCCTTGAATATTCACCCAATGCTGATTTAAACGGTATTATTCAATTGGAATATTCACAGTTTACAATTCATTTTTCTATTACATAAATCATCCAGTTCAGGAACAGAAACCATATCATGTGACTTGTGTAGGACCTTAAGTCTTCAAAATGCTTTGCCAACACAATAGGTTAGATTCTGATCTCACTTAGGTCCTGATCCTGCAAACACTTACACCTGTATGCAAAGTGTTTACAGGGTCCCTGCTTTAGCCAGGAGTCGCTCTATTGGTTTCTGTGTAAAACTGGCAAAACTCTCAATTTATACTGGTGTAAATAAGAATAGAGTCAAGTCTTATAACTCCTGATGAGTTATTAATCCCATTTGACTGTTGGTGAAGCTGAGGTCAAGGGAGATTAACATGTAACTATACTACAGCTAAACTTCTAAAGCCATGACACCGTCAGTTCATTCTGCAATATTTGTAGCTATTTTGTATGAGAGAATACATTCCACCGATCCTTTATCTGAATAAGCTGTGGCTGTCTGGAAAGATATTTGGACGTTATGGGTTCTGTCACCTTACCCACTATAATGCATTTTATCCTATTGTGCCTTCCCTCTGGGGAAGGATTAAATGTACTCTACTTACCACTTTTTAACGACCAAAACACAATTTCCTGATTTTTTTTTTAAATAGTTGGTTGGCTCTCACTGATCCAAGGGATGTGGCAAGAATTGAAAGCAAAACAGTCATTATCACTCAGGAGCAGAGAGATACCATTCCAATCCCTAAAACTGGAACTAGCCAGCTGGGTCACTGGATGTCAGAAGAAGATTTTGAGAAAGCCTTCAATGTCAGATTCCCGGGGTGCATGAAAGGTAAAAAGAAAATTCACATGACACTTTCATAATAATACAAACACCAGTAATAATAAATAATAATCTAAAAATACAAACACATTTGGCTAAGATTTACAAACTTTGGCACATAAGGTTAGGCACCTAATCCATTTCCTCAGGCCGTTCAGTCTCAGAGCTCTGCATACATATATGCGGTCATTCTACTACCCATTTTAAAGAAGGGCAACTAAAGCTTGGGTGACTTTCCTGAAATCAACAGAGAGTCAGCAGTAGATGGAAAATTGAGGAAAGAACCCAGGAATCCTGACTCCTTGGGTCAAATTCTCTTCAATAGAATTCCCCCAGTTTACACTAGTAGAGAATTTGGCCCCTTGCTCCTTCTGAGACTGCTAGACAATTCTACCTACACACAGCACAGCAGCTTTTATCATTTAAAAACACAGAAAACTACTAGTAGTTAAAAACAAAACCTTTTATTACATAACCTGACAAAAAGGAACATTTCAAATCTATAAATATCCTCTGGAACCACCTCGCAAAAGGTGGAGAGCTTTTAAGGAAATGAGAAAATGTAAAGGGACAATGCACTTTTTAATGATTATTCTAACAATACACTGTTGTCTTCTTGGTCACATCTCACTCACGTGGCTCTGCTCCTACTTTACAGGACGTACAATGTATGTCATCCCCTTTAGTATGGGGCCCATTGGGTCTCCTTTATGCAAGATTGGTATTGAGCTGACAGATTCACCGTACGTGGTGGCCAGTATGAGAATCATGACCCGGATGGGAACAGACGTCTTGGAAGCCCTAGGGAATGGAGAGTTTGTAAAATGCCTTCATTCGGTTGGGTGCCCTTTCCCACTAAAAAGTAAGTAATCGTATTAACCATTAACTTTGGCTAATTCTCAGACATATGTGTTGCACCTACCTTGTATCCTTGGCACACTGAAAACTGCCAGTGAAATCAACAGGAGGTTTTGGATTGTGCAAGAAAAGCAGGTCAAGTCCCAGGTGAAGGAATTAGGATTTAAGGCCTTTCTAGGGGGCAGATTATTGCACAGATGCCCGCTACAGGGTTTCTGAAGCACCTGGTACTGGCTAGTGTCAGACACAGGACGCTGACTAGATGAACCTTGGGTCTGACCCAATCTGGCAATTCCTATATTCACGAGTAGTGCATTGTGTTTTGCAGAACCACTAGTAAACAATTGGCCCTGCAACCCAGATTTGACTCTGATTGCTCAGATTCCTGATCGCAGAGAAATCATCTCATTTGGCAGTGGTTATGGAGGAAACTCCTTGCTGGGGAAAAAGTGCTTTGCCCTCAGGATTGCCAGCAGAATTGCCAAGGAAGAGGGCTGGCTTGCTGAGCACATGCTGGTAAGAGCCGTTAAAATCATAAGTGCATTTTTTAAAGCAATTAAACCTCAAAACAGCTCAGCGTGACTATGCCATGACTTGATACAGTATTAGTGGAATTACTGTCTGGCATGAATATTACTGTGATGTGAGATATACATATCATACAACCAGCTTATGTAGAAACAGGGAAGTACTTGTGTTGTTGATCAATAAGCATTTTATAGAAGAAAATATAAAAATAGGGATCTAAGCAAGATTTCCATCTGCTTGTCTAGGCTCTGATCCTGAATTATGTTCCATACAGGCAGACCTCAGTGCCTGTGCAGATCCCATTCACTTCAATAAGGATACACATGGGAATACGGGTCTACATGCATACAACAGCTTGCAGGATAGGGTCCATAGTTTGTAAAATTGTCTGCTTTTAATATTAAAGACCTGAAAAAAACTCCTGAAAATATTCACTTGCTTTTTCAAATGAATTGCATTTGCCTATGTTCATGCCCTTCCTGTGTTCACTTTCCACTCTCATTTGGGCAATCAAGTTTCACTAAAATGGTCCTGCAAAGTGAATTTGCTAGGTACGCACTTGAGTATTCACGGCAAAGACATTTTACATTCATTCATACAAGTATTTATGCCAGGTTGACCCACTCAGGGAACTGAAAAATACCATGTGGCTTACCTGATTATCCATCACAGCTCAGCAACACAAAAATATTCAAAGTCTGAATATTTTTAATCTATAAAGTAAAGTAAATTGATCTCCCTCACACTCACTCTCCCTCCCTCCCCATCTCCTCTCCTTAGCCTCTCACTCTCCTCTGGCTCTTTCACTTCACAATAAAAGTATGCGCTAGTCATTCCTACTTGCCACCCCACTTGCCACTCCAACTACTGCCCCATCTCCCTTTTCCCTTTCATCTCTAAGCTCATTGGGTGCACTATGTAACACAATAATAATAAAGTTTGAGTAAATGTGTGAATAAATTTGAAAAACCTGCGACCTGCTCACATGTATTCCATGAGGGGACACTTTGTCAAAGAAAATTCTATCTGCAGCAAATTCAGCATGTTTTATTATTGCCATTTACTGGTAATAACACAAGTGCAGGAAAAATAAGCATATTAAACAGAGACATTTATTTTTCAATAGATCCTGGGTATCACAAACCCAGAGGGTGAGAAGAAGTACTTTACCGCGGCATTCCCCAGCGCATGTGGAAAAACTAACTTGGCTATGATGAACCCAACTCTGCCAGGATGGAAAATTGAGTGTGTTGGGGATGATATTGCCTGGATGAAATTCGATGAGCAAGGTAACTCTTCTTACTTTAAGGCTGAATTGCTCTAGGGACCAGTCCTGCTCTCATTAAAGTCCGTGGCCACTTCCCTCTGACTTTGATGGCAGCAGGATCTGGACCCTAGTCTGCCGAGAGCAAAAATTGTAAGTTGGGTTTTGTATCGTTTGGTATCTCTTAAATTCCAGGTAATTTAAGGGCAATCAATCCAGAAAATGGATTTTTTGGAGTTGCTCCTGGGACATCAGTAAAAACAAACCCCAATGCCATAAAGACCATACACAAGAATACTATCTTCACCAATGTAGCAGAAACCAGCGATGGAGGCATATACTGGGAAGGCATTGATGAACCACTTGCACCAGGAGTGACACTGACTTCATGGAAGAACAAGAAGTGGACTCCAGGGAATGGTAACTCTGCATGTTTGGGGGACTTTTTAAATTTCTCATCACATTTCACATTAACTCTGCAATCATGAAATATTTTGGTCTGTACAGGGGAGACTTGTGCCCATCCCAATTCTCGATTCTGCACCCCTGCCAGCCAGTGTCCAATCATTGACCCTGCCTGGGAATCTCCAGAAGGAGTGCCGATTGAGGGTATAATATTTGGAGGCCGTAGACCTGCTGGTAAGAGCTGCAATAATGTGTATCAAGACCAAAGCCCTAGCCACTGTATGCCTAAAACTGTGCTGGCAACAGTTGGGTTTAAATATGGTTTTTGCTACTGTGGTGTCTCTGAGCAGCGAGAGCAGCAAAATAACTAGATTAGTAAACCACATTTTAAGAAGCGGCCTATGATTTTGGGGGGCCCAACACTTTATAGTTATCTGTATTATGTTAACACCTAGGGGCCCCAACAAAGATCAGGGCCCCATTGTGCTAGGCATGGGACAGATACATAGCAAGATACAGTCCATGCCTCAGAGCCTGGGCTTACAATTTAGATAGTCCAGACTGAGAAAGGGTGGGAGAAATGAAGTATTATCCCCA
The DNA here is from genome assembly GCF_027887155.1 of Malaclemys terrapin pileata. Classification (NCBI taxonomy): domain Eukaryota; kingdom Metazoa; phylum Chordata; order Testudines; family Emydidae; genus Malaclemys; species Malaclemys terrapin. The sequence continues at coordinate 12,486,563 of NC_071516.1, read as the reverse complement.
TCTTATAGATGGGGAACTGAGGCTGCCTACTGTACCAAGTTCCATTCAAAATCTGGCCACAAGAGCAAGAGATGCCCACATGATGGCTTTTAGCCCTATGGCTAGAGCACTCACCTGGGATGTAGGACACCTAGGTTTGATTCCCTCCTCTGCTTGATTGGGAGAAATGATTTGTGTCGGGGTCTCCCACCTCTGAAGGGAGCACTCCAAGCACTGAGCTATGGAATATTCTAAGGTGGCGCTTCCTCAAGCTCTCCAATTGAAGTTGTTCAGTTTGGATAGTTAATTAAAAAGTGATTGGAGTAGGGGGACTGGACCCTAGATCTCCCACCTTTTAGGTGGGTGCCGTAACCACCAGACTACAGTATCAGTCTCTCTTTCTCTCTCTCTCTTGCTCACAGACTCAAAGTATTTATACAGAGTGGAACAGCTTCAACTACTTTAAGATTCATTGGGCCAGAGAGAAAGAGAGAATTCTGACCTAAATTATTTTCCAATAAGAGAGAGGGGAAAAAATGAACTGAATTATATAACAGGAAAAAGAGGGACTGAATTCTATGGTAACATGCATACTGCTGTACTTCAGGTAGCTAAAGCTGTTATAGCAAAGATGTTTGGACCTTTAATTAGTGAAGCTATTTTGCTCTCTACAGGTGTGCCTCTAGTCTATGAGGCCTTTAGCTGGCAGCATGGCGTATTTATAGGAGCAGCTATGAGATCTGAAGCAACTGCAGCTGCTGAGCACAAAGGTAACTCAAAATCTCATTTGCCTTTCCATATTAAAAGTAGTCCTTTGTGGATTCCCAGCAGTGATCACCGTACATTACTATACAGTAAAGTCTGCTTCTTGGGAGTTAATTTTGTGACTTGTGCAGTTTTCAAAATACAAAATATTCTGCTTGGAGCTAAAAAAAAATTCTAACCTAAAATTCAACACCCAGTAAAACAACTCCATGTGGGTAATATGGAGCAAGGACACAGTGTGGCCAACAGGATGCCGGAGTCTGAGTTGAAAGACTTGATACTGAGCCATTGTGTGATCTTGGACAAGTCACTGAAGTCTTCTGTTTTGCTACAGAGCACATGTTGAATGGGCAATGCAAGCTAGTTTTGGGATGCCCAGGGATGAATTTTCAGAGTTCTGACCATCCGCACCGTCCATTTACTTAAACTGGAATTGACCATGCTTAGCGCCTCTGAAATTCAGGCTCTGAATCAATTTTTGCCTCAGTTTCCCCATTTGTAGATTGGGGATAATGCTTAACCAGATTCTTAAAGCTCTTCTTGCTGACAGGTTAAAATGTTGTATGAGGCTAGGCATTATCTTACTTTCTATGTACATTCTTTTAACAGGAAAAATAATTATGCACGACCCCTTTGCCATGCGGCCTTTCTTTGGCTACAACTTTGGCAAATACCTTGCCCACTGGCTTAGCATGGCACATCGCCCAGCTGCAAAACTGCCCAAGATCTTCCATGTGAACTGGTTCCGAAAAGACAAGCAAGGAAAATTCCTGTGGCCTGGTTATGGGGAGAACTCCCGTGTGCTGGAATGGATGTTCAACAGAATCCGTGGAGAGGCTGATGCCAAGCGAACTGCTATAGGCTACATCCCTGCTGACGCAGCCTTGAACCTGAAGGGCCTAGAAGGCATTGACATGACAGAACTGTTTGATGTCTCCAAAGAGTTCTGGGAAAAAGAGGTAATGGAAATCAAGAAATATTTTGAAGAGCAAGTTAATGCTGACCTCCCTTATGAAATAGAAAGAGAAGTTCTTGCACTGGAGCAAAGGATAAAACAGCTGTAACTGATCAAAACAGTTCTGAATCCACACATAATGAAGATGACAAGCACACTTTACTGTAAGCACACTAATACATTGATAGGTAGGGGGCAATGCTGAAAAATATAACAATTTTCATTCTAAAAAGGAAAATCAAGGTTGTTAGTCAGCTGGAACTCCTGGACATCCCAGAGGTAACTTGCGGCCCATGGGTTTAGATTTACATGTGCAAATGACCCTTAAGACATCTGAAAGATCATTTGCATGCATAATTAGTATAATTCTGCACGCAATCACATGTACAGATTACTTGGATACATTTTTGCATGTGCAATTCTGAAAACACAGACTCCAATGTTTTAGAGAATGTCTGTTTCTGTTATAATGAGCATTAAAGACCCAGATGAATTTGTTTTTACCTTAGTGGTGTCAGTTACAATAAAGAAAAAAACCCTGTAAGCTGTATATATGTATTATCTAGCTATATTTTCTATCTTTAAAAATATTTGGAAAGATTACTTACCAGAGTGAAAGATTATTTTGTATTACAAATGCATATTTAAAATATTTTTATTTTATGTCTCATATTCCGGTGATTTCTAGATGTTTTGCACAGCCAGTTCTTTAAATCAGTGAAATAAACTTTTTTTTTTACAAATATTCTCTCATTTCCTGTATTCTCACTGTCCAGAAAACGACATGCAAATGTCCTGGGCCTCTAATCATTCCCACCGTGAGGAGGGGTTGTGTTCATGGGAGAAAACTAATCACCGAATAAGTCAGTTGCCCACCCATTATTGAAATATACTTAAAGTCAAAGAATTCCAAACAATAAGTGGCTTCTGGGAAAGTTTTTTCCTAATCCCCATGACTTAGAGGTTGGTTCATGTACTGGAGTAAGAGGGTGCATGTCTATTCCCCAGCTCCAGGGGGAAGGGAAGCAAAGGCGCTGGTATGGAATTCAGGATGCTTTGGGAAGAGTTTTCTAGACTTGTTGGAATGGCTTGTAGGGCTTCAGGAATGGGGAAGAGGGAGGAAGTGGTGCTTCGCCCAGCTGCTGAAACCCTGCTATCCTCCTCACCAAAGTGCTCCCTTCATGCCTTCCAGTCCACACGCATGGCAAGTCGCCCACTTTTTTCCCTTTGCATGCTTGGTCACCCTGAATAGGCTGCAAATATTTGTTTAGCAAAAAGAAAACCACTTCTATGGTGTAATTAAACTCTTTATAGACTCTGCTTCCTTGCAAAACAAATAGAGCTAGGGGCTGGTTAACAGATGGCCTTCAGAGCTTGCTAGGTGAGGTCACACAGCCTGGAAAACCTTTAACTATCTCTTGGCTATGTGTTTAGGAATGACCTGAAGCAGGCCACCCCATTACAGGGAGTCCTGCTAGAGCAAGGACATCAGGTTCGGATCTGCTGGAATGTAGCACTAGGAATTTCCCTCCCTCTCCTCTTGCCCCCTTCAACTCTACCCCACGATTCTCCAGGGAATCGGCTTCTGATGCCACTACTTAACATGATGCACTGAAAGAAAAACATTCCAATCAATTGTAACAACGGTATTTTAATTGTTTGTGATTCTCCTCCTCTGCACCATACCCTCTCCCTGCATAGAACGTTGCTATTAAATGCTTGGGTATGTAAACTATATAACATTTAAGCAATTACAGAAAATGGGAAAATATGTCATTAAGGGTATGAACCAGAAAATAATTTTGTATCTGAATCATTCAAAACCTGATTTGTATATGTATATACCCAAACCCATCAGTATCTATGGGTAATGCAATTTACATTCTGAATGATCAAAATGTTTAGTATCAGCAGATGAAAATGTTTTTAAAAAAAGAAAAAGCAATGGTTTGAAATTTAGAAACGTAGTCAACCATGCCAGATTATGGTCTCAACTTCTCTCCACCCAACAAATACCATGCTCCATAAATGCAAAACGAATGAGAACAAAACACTTTTAAATTGAAATCTGGAAGCTTCTCCGATTTAAAAAAAAGACAATAAATCTAGACAAACTAGCAGTTAACTATAAAACTTGGCCTGTTAAATGGGCTTCAGAGAAGTGAAGCATTTTGCTAAACTCTCAGGGATATAGCAGTGGCCATCGTGGGGGGGGGGGGGGGGAAGGGGGAAATGTGAGGCCAAGTTGGTGTAAGACAGTATAACTCCATCCAAGTCAATGGAGTTACACTGATTTATACCAGCTGGGCCTATGATCTCTTGTTAGGAGCATGGTACCTGGTATCGGGACTCTGCCACAGATTCAGTACGACCATGGACAAGTCACTTAACCTCCTTGGGCCTCAGTTAACCCGTTTGCAAAATGCCATGCAAAAATAATCACCCCTTTTTTGGGTAAAGGTGGCTTTTCATTAAAACCATCCAAACAATGTACTCTTGGGCATGTTTTTACACAAAAGGAGACTTTTTAAATGTATTTTGGACAAAAGAAAAAGCAGAGTGGGGCAGAGTTGGGGAGGGAGAAAAATGGCATGGGAGGGGGTGAATGCACCTGATGTGGGAAACTAATATTTGCACAAAAATGACAATTTGTGTCCAGTTCTACTTCTGATGTCTCATTAGTAACGAATTCTGCACTCCATTGAATTCTTGGTTAATTAACCAAGGGTCATGGTAGATTCTCCATCACTAGGAATTTTTAAATCAAGATTGAATGTTTTTTTGGAAAGATCTGCTGAAGTTCAAACAGGAATCATTTCGGGGAACTTCTATGGCGTGTATTATACGGGAGGTCAGATTAGATTATCAGAATGGTCCCTTGTAGCCTTGAAATCTATGAATCTATGAACAAGAATAAGGAGTATGGGTGCAGTGTTTGTAAACTACTTTTGAGGATATGTCTATACTGCAAGTAAAGAGGGGAATGTAGCATGGCTAGGCATACCCTTGCTGCCTTTAATCCAGCTAGTACAGGAAACACTAGTCGTGTAGATGTAGCAGCAACCAGAGTACATACGCAGGGTCCCCAGAAGGCTTGTACTCTGGTTGCTAGCCCTTGCTGAAGCCTACTTTACTATTGCATCTGAAGAAGTGAGGTTCTTACCCACGAAAGCTTATGCTCCCAGTACCTCTGTTAGTCTCAAAGGTGCCACAGGACCCTCTGTTGCTTTTTACAGATTCAGACTAACACGGCTACCCCTCTGATACTTTACTATTGTTACCTATGCTAGCTAGATTAAAGCCAGCATGAGTAGCCTACCCATGCTACAATCACACTTTCACTTGCAGTGTGGACATATCCTGAGATACTTGGGCAAAAGGTGCTTCCTTCGAGAAGTAATAGTATGCGTAGGGATAGGCCTCAGCCACAAAGTTCAGACCCAGATTTTGGTCCCATCTTCCTTAAAGTTTGGGGGCCTCTGAGTCTGGCAGTTTGTTTCAGACCCATTTCTAGGTCAATTTCTTCAATCCTGACCCTGCAAACCCTTTATCCAGTGACAATCCCAACATTAACTCGAATGCACACATCCGATTTCAAAGGGACTCATCAGTAAGCACTTTGTTAATGAATAAGGGTAAAGAGAATCAGGCAAAGCTTGCACTCCTCCTTACAAAACTCACATTCTTTTCCTTACTTCCAGGAAGGAACAAAATCCAGCTTCAAACCTCTCACGTCTCAGTCACAAAAGGCCCAATTTCTTAGGAAGAAAGAAAATTCAGGGAAATGAGACATCTTGTGTTCCAAACCCTTGGCTACCATACTAACATTATTTATTCCACACTTGCTGCAGCAGAGTCAATTAGCTCTCTAACTGAAAGATAATTACCATAACTGGAGACATACCTGGCTGGGAAACTGCTATAACACTGCTTAGAAAAGGCAAACTGGAATACTCTGAATTCCAAATGAGTAATCATCAGTGTAGATCATGAACTACTTTCCTAGCAGTGAACTAACCCCCAGAAAAAAGGGCACATTTTCCAATTCAGTGTTGACAAACTTTGATCAACGATATTTCAAATGCATCCAGACGCCTCTGACAGTTCGAATGCAAAACAGGGCAGCATGAAACATTGTTAGTGTTACACGGGATTGTTCGGTCATTATAGGCTTAATATTCAGCCATGAAACTTGGAAGGTACACTACTGCAATAGAGTCACTCTCTATGAATACTATTTAAAGAAATACACATGCATTAAGGTGCAAAATTCAGACCCTATTTGAGCATCCCGTGATAATTACTTTCCCAAACATGTGTTTTTTATAGTGAAAAATCAGCGCAGAAGATCTCTGGCTTTGTGTCATGAAGCTTTAGGAAACAGTAAATTGTATTCTATTGTACATAGGTTCTTTTACTGCCTTCATCACCCCAGTACCGGAGCGCCTTCCGGGAGCACATTAAGTGATGTGACTAACATCTGTCACATCAGATCTCATTTTCCCCTCCTGTTTGCTGTTGATTCCAGCGTGACTCCACTGGAGGTACTCCTGATTTGCACCACATAAGTGAGACCCGATTAGAGTTCCAAGATCCTTTCTGCTTTGCATGGCCTTTTGTCAACAAGTACACTCACTACTTGTGTACCCTCTCTTGGCTGGCTGTGGAGTAGCAGGCTCTCCTCCTTTCATGCCCCCTGGTGTCACGCACTCTGGCACTGTGGTGGTCGGCCTCTTCTCGTGACTCGGCCCTCCGGCCCCATCATGTGTAGTCCTCCCCCTTTCAAGGTAAATAAACACTCAATAAAATAAACCCAAACAAACACGGCTCTTCACCCTCACCCAGGCGCACTCCTCAGCAGACTCTTTCCCTCGCCCAGGCTGTGGAGGGTTGTCCTCCTGCTCTTGTGCAGAGTGACGTCACCCAGAGCTTTCCCCCCCTTGAGTCAGAGCTTTTTCACCCATACTACCTTTTCCAGAGGCCAGTAGGGGAACCCAGTCCCTCCCTCTCTTCTGGGTTCCAGTCCAGGACCCCGTGGTACGCAGGGTCTGCTCTCCCAGACTCCTCACTGCCTCCCTGGCCTTCCTTCAGGCACATCCCATGGCCCTTCCCATGGCCCTTCCCTGGCTTTACTGTACATCTGCCTCTAAGCTTTTCATCCCCTCCCTGTCAACCGGAGTGTTCTCTCTCCCCGCCATCTCCCTGCAGCCTCCTTCTCATCTGGGCTTCCTCCCTTTATGCTCACTACCAGCTCTTCACCCAGCTGGGCCTCATCTTTAATTGGGACTGGCTCACCCTCCTGGTGCAACCAGGCACACTAAACTGCTCTCTCAGTGAACTCTTTCAATACCTCTGTGGGCACACACCCAGCCAGACCATTAAACTCTTTAGGTGGATACTCTTCTGGTGGAAACTTTCTCTATGGACAGTTTATTCTCAAAATGCTCCCTGTGGGTTTTTTGACACCTCCCTCTGGTGACGGCATTGTCCCCTATCGGCAATTGCTGTGTTCCACAGTAAAAAACTCGAGGGCTTGCCTAGGTGTCCCGGCGAAGGTTTGTAAACATGTGAAACAAGAGATCTCTATTCAGGATAAGCTGTCCTGTCCTGCCACCCCTTCCAACATGTTACAACAAAACCAAAGGGTGGAAAGTCTATCTGTTTTCATTCTCCCTAGAGAACTTATCAAAGTCCCTGGGTTGTTTTGATTCCACCCTGATGGCCTTTCACCCAGTGAAGCAAACCTTGCGTAAAGCTGCTGTTTTTTTACTGAGCTATTGCTCACTTCGGAGTAACTGTTTTTTTTCTTTGAAAGCATCACAACAACACTTCACAGGCTGAGAGACTGATCGAAGGGCATTGAGGGGGCCCCCGCAGCTCTTCCCCACAGATAATATCTGAAACCTGCTGTTTCCTAGCAAACCAGGCTCTATTTCTATGGAGAACGCCTTCTAGGCCCACACAGATAAGAGATCTTATTCTTGCTTTAATTACACAGCTAATTTTTGAAAATGGCTTTAAAACTAGTTAGAGTAACAGCCTGAGCCCCCTCCTCACCCCCATCTCCTCAGTAAAACCATAAGAAGCTCTTGTAATCATGATGTAGGCTCACTCAGACACAGCACATGGTAATCAAGCCTATGTAAGTGCAGAAAAGCCTGTAAAGGCAGAGAGCATGACAAACCCCATTTTAGCCACAGGAAACGAACACCTTATTTCGCTGTGTGTTCCTAAACAGCTGAGAACCTTCCTACCATGTTTTATATCTTTCAGATTCCCGGGGGTAGATCTCAACAGCAGTTAGACCCCAGCAGTATTTAAACAAGCCCAGAGATTAAGCTAACCTTAAATTACATGTAACAAGAGACTGTCCAGTTGGTCCAGAAGTCCATGTCACCACCTTTTGGCAATTGTAGGAGAGCCAAGGAGGCAAACTCTAGCCTGTCATGGAAACAGAACCACCACGGATGTCCACGGATGCTGTGAAAGTTGGGTTAGTCTGCGTATATATTCTCAAAACTACTGAGAACAGTACCACCCTCAAGCAAACAATTCCTGGCTAAAATAGGAATAATTTGTATGTATTTTTATGCCTAAGAAGGAGGGCTGGGTGAGAGAAAGAATACATGCAAAACTTTCTTTCCTGCCCATATTCTGTGGTGGGTATGTACTTTCTGGCAGGCATCTCTGTGCAGACCCCTGCTACAATGTGACAGTACCAGTGGGCCCAGAGTAAACCTCAGACTCTAATCCATTTGAGGAGCTTTGCTAACATAAACACTTGTTCAATTTAAAAACCACAGGAGAGGCCAAAGGATGTTTTGACTCTGGAGCAATTCTTTGGGGATTTATAGTACATTTCACTGTGTCTTCTCATTCAGCTGTATATTTTAATCCTACTTGTGTTCCAGCAAAAATTAATGGTAAGTGTTCGGAAAAACACGTGCCTTTCCCTACAGCTCCTCCAGGTCTGATGAACTGAGCCAGACGTGGCTGTATTTGCTTTCCAGCTGAAATCACTGGAAAAATATCAAGACTATACAGTGAGTTCATTAAGGGTCAAAGGCTGATCACGTTGAAGTTAATGCCAAAACTCCCACTGAAATCAATGGGACCAAGATTTGGGCATAAGAGAGAAGAAACCAGGTTCTGTGATGAGGTTTGTTTGGGGAATTTTTGTATGTTCAGTCTCTGTTTCTGGCTTTCAAATTGGAAATCTACCAACATTTCCCTGGGCCTCCATAGGCAGCCAATGGAAACAAGAAGATATGGCTTAAACTAGAGCATCAGCTGAAAAACACACATGAACATTTACGAAATGGCTGGGAGGCGCAAAGAAGAAACGCACTAGCCTCTTGCTGCTGGAGGATGGAAGCAGAACAGAGATTTTGATGGTCTCATCTTGATCCCTAAAAATCACCACAAAGTTTGGCCTAATTCACTCCATGATTGACCATTGGTGCTCAGGAAAGCCCCACATTGCCACTAGCAGTGGTATTGCTGGGTCAAGGACTAGCTGCATGGAGAGAGCTATACAGGGAAGATACAGACAACTGCCTGCACCTTTGCCTAATTCCAGAAGTTCTACTACCCATTTTCATAAGCACCATTGTTGCTTTTTTTTTTTTTTTTTTTAAATAGTCTGCTCATCCCCTTCAGCTAACTGCAGAAGAGGTTCAAGGAAGATTTCTGCAGAAAATAAATTCCTGGCAAAATAATAACTGCTGTTAGGAAGAAGAAGCCACCGTACAAATCTCGTTAGAGACTTCAAGCAGGAACTTACAAAATATGCACAGCAGAGATAAGCTAAAAAAGCAACTATATCCAGGAAGGAAAGGCAGCCTATCCAGCTGGCTGCGACTCTAACTCCAATCCATGACAGACCCCTGGGGCAGCTCCAAAGCCACTTAGCACAACTGTGGAGCTCAGCCAGAAGGCAGCTGCTGGCACTGAGAGAACGTGTCTGGCCATTCCAGATCTGAATTCTGTAATTTGCTGGAGAAACAGACATGGCTAGAACTGCGACTTGCTGGAACTTTGGGGTGCTAGCAGACTGCCACAGGACTGCATGCCCCCTGCTCGGTAATACTTTCAGAAAGGGATACCCTTTGGAGCTAATGTGACGCCACGATACTGCAATAATATCCCTTGAGTGACCTCTGTGAGGGGGGAGGAGAATGTGTGTGTATAGGAAGGGGAAGGGGGGGAAGGAGTAGTACCTCTGTAAATGACATGGGTGCCAACATGTTTCCAATGCAGCTTAGCAAGGGTGCCTGTATCAAATGTCTCTGCCTAGTCCAGGGTTCAGTGGACCCATATTCAGAGATTTCTGTTTCTTCAAGTAGCTGGCCTGAAAGTCAGCTCTGTGCAGAGCATCAGCACAAGGCCCATGTGCCATGTGGGTCCCGACTCAGAGTTATGTCTTAAGTGGTGGATAGGCTTCATGCTGCTTCTTTTGCACAGGGGTGAATTTCCCACGATAGTTAGTAAGGCGCAACGCTCAGCAGCAGAGGTCAAAATTGCCCACCTGTGCCTGTGCCTGTCAGATCGCCTTAACACTGATAAAAAGGAGTGGTTCGAAAGAACAGGCAGAATGTGAACAAAAGGAAACAGCAAGATACACAAAGTGTTGGCAGAGCATGACTGAAAAACACTTGGATGCAGGCCGCCCAGTGGAAGACGTAGAAAACGAACCCTTGTGAGCAGGTAGATGGATATATTCTAAGTCCACAAGGAACCATCGTTCTCATATAGTCTGACCTCCTGCATGACACAGGCCATAGGACTTCCTGGAATTAATTTCTGTTTGAACAAGAGCATAACTTTTAGAAAAATGTCCAGTTGTACTGATCATCCTGGTGAGAAAGCAATTGCCCCAAAGAAAATCAAAAAGAATAATTTGCACTGTCATAGCACCTCTCGCCAGAGGTCCTTCAGGTGTTTTGCAAACAATGGGCCTAATCCAAAAACCCATGGAAATCAATGGGAGACTTTCCACTGACTTCAATGGGCTTTGGATCAGGCCCATTAAGCCTCACAACAATGCTGTGATGTAGGTAAGCATTCCCCTTATTTATTCTGAGGCACAGACAGGTGAATAAATGCATCCAAGTGACTCAGCAAGAGAGCAGGGAAGCGAACTCAGAAATCCCGACTCTCTGCCCTCTGCTTGCCCCCAGAGATGTGAGAAGAGGGAGCCTACAGGCAGTAAGCATGGAAGATAACACTGAGAAAGAGGAAAATCTAGGTTATTCATATTTATGTTACTGTAGAACCCGGAGGTTCCTCACTGGGATCAGGGCCTTGGTATGCTACTGTAATATCCATATTACAATCATAGACACTGTAAAAACACATATGATAATGCAGCCCCTGATCTGCAGTGTTTACAGCCTATGACATAGAAGTTAGAAGATCCTTCCTCTAGTGCAAGCTCACCCATTGAAACCCCCGTATTTCAGTGAAATGTCTGGCAAGCACTGTCCATGCTGATGGAGGAGCAGGACAGTCAGAGAAGGACCTGTCCTTAGAGATAGTGATGACTGCATGTTATTTGATCTACAAATTATTGAATGAAAACAACCTGTGTCCTAAGATTAATGACCAGCAGAAAGGTATTTATGGGGGCATTCATACAACTGCCTGCAGAAATTAATCACTTACAATCAGATGAGGAATATTTCTTTGAAGAAATACTACAGCTGAAACTTCACTGCAGTAAAGCAATTAACGAATGCATTGTAACAGACCCAAATGCAATCAGTCCCATCTCAGGGCTTCTCCGATTTCCCTTCTCTCCCCCTCGCTCCGCTTATTGTTTGCTTTATTATTAATCTTACCTAATTTGAAAATGGGAAATTGATTTCTTACGTATCCATTACAAAACCAAATAATTTCTTTATTACAAGAAGGCTTACATTTCAGGAGCACGTCATGGAAAATTAAAGCCATTCCTGTTGCTTTGATGAAATAATGGAAAGAGGGTTGGCTGCTGTTGGCCCTCATGCAGCCTGCGTTGCAAGTTAACTCTTTGCAAGCATCCAGATTCAGGACAGCTGGCTGGCTGGCTTTTCAGTTTGCAAGAGCTTTCATCCTCTTTTCAATCCTTTGGTTCCGTTGTAAGCATTCAGAGCGCGTCAGTCTGCTAACTTATGTGGGGCTCTAATTCAAGAAGAATGTAGTTCCTCTAATCAAGGTAAATTCATCATTTAAATTACTGTACGTAGTAACTATTGTTTTATCAATAAAAATTTGCAAGTGTGATTGCCTGAACAAAACAGGTACATATATATTGCAGTAGCATGCAAAGACCTCAGCCAGGACCTTGGGACCATTGTGCAAGGTATGATATAAACACAAAGATATAGTTCCTGCCATGCAGCATACAATTTAATAAGAGTCTTAAATCTAAGTGGCACAGTGGTAGCCCTTAAAAAACAAGTGTTTACTGTACCATAGTGTTCATGACACATTATGGGTTGTACGAATTCTAAGGATAGGAAATGCTGTAGTAATATCAATGCTGCAATGTGGTAAAGGTTTATTTTTAAGGGGGAACCACTCTCTCTCTGTGTTGTAAAGTACCTACTTTGCACAGCAAATATAGGATCTGCCAGCAGGTACATATAGGGTTACCATACGTCCGGATTTTCCCGGACATGTCCGGCTTTTGGGGGCTCAAATCCCCGTCCGGGGGGAAATCCCCAAAAGCCCGGCATGTCCGGGAAAATCGGGAGGGAGGGAGGGCTCGGCCGGGGCCTCTTTGGCCGGGGCCGGTGCGGGGCCGGGCCGGGGTCGCAGTGCCGGGCCGGGCTGGGCACGGGGCCGGGCGGGGAGCAGGGGGCCGGGCCGCGGAGGTGCACGGGGCCGGTCCGGGAGCTGGTCCGGGGCCGCGGAGCCGCGGGGGTGCGCCGGGCTGGGAGCCGCGGGGGTGCGCCGGGCCGGGGGGCTGGTCCAGGAGCCGGTCCGGGGTCGCAGGGGTGCGCGGGGCCGCGGGTTGCGCTGAGCCGGGGGGCCGGTCCGGGAGCCGGTGCGGGGCCGGGGGGGTGCGCCGAGCCGGGGCGCCGGTCCGGGGTCGCGGAGCCACGGGGGTGCGCCGGGCCGCGGAGCCGGTCCAGGGTCGCGGGGCCGGGGGGTGCGCCGGGCCGGGTGGTGCGCCGGGCCGGGAGCCGCGGGGGTGCGCCGAGCTGGGGGGCCGGTCCGGGTGCCGGTGCGGGGCCGGGGGGGGTGCGCCGAGCCGGGGCGCCGGTCCGGGAGCCGGTCCGGGGTCGCGGAGCCACGGGGGTGCGCCGGGCCGCGGAGCCGGTCCAGGGTCGCGGGGCCGGGGGGTGCGCCGGGCCGGGTGGTGCGCCGGGCCGGGAGCCGCGGGGGTGCGCCGAGCTGGGGGGCCGGTCCGGGAGCCGGGCCGGGGTCGCGGGGCCGGGGGGTGCGCCGGCCGGCAGTGCTGGGCGGGCCGGGGGTGGTCGGCCGGGGCCGGCACCCCAGGGCCCGAGCCGACCCAGGCTGGAGCCGCCGGGGGGGCCAGCCTGGGCCGCACCTCCTCCCGCCATCCCACCCCCTTACCTGCTTCAGGCTTCCCGCGAATTAAATGTTCGCGGGAAGCAGGGGAGGGGGCGGAGACTTTGGGGAGGGGGCAGATTTGGGGCGGGGCATAGGCGGGGCTGGGGGCGGGGGCGGGACCCCGTGGAGTGTCCTCCATTTGGAGGCACAAAATATGGTAACCCTAGGTACATACGTTAACTCCGTTATTAATCAGGAACCTAATGTAACCTGGGGTTAGATCATTAATTGAAATGGAACCCAGTGTGTGTGTTGTGGGGCTGTCTCCATAAACCGTTTGACAAACTTTGCCCTTCGAAGCTGACAGGACATTGTTCCACGGAAAGATAACTCATAAGAACTACACTTGGCAGAGTGTTACAGTGCCATAGTTCATTGAGTACTCCACTAACATGCTGATCTCTAGGACTTCTAGCCAGAGAAACAAAACATCTTCCATTTTTTTGTCTGAAAGGACAAGACCAGTGAGCTAGTACCATGCAATGTATTAGGAACTGCATGTTTTTTTTTTTTAAATAATGTACTATAGGTGCAATCATGTAAATATGGTGCCTGAGTACGTTATTAAAATTGTCCAAACCTACTGTTACAAGTCACGGGTGTGCAAACTCCATGAGGATCAAAAATTGTACAAGGTGTTATACAAATATAGAGTAGCTGCACCTCTGATCCCTTCTCCAGTCTCTCTGACTGTACCCCCTCAGGTATGAGGCCTCATACTTTTACCTTCCTGAAGTGAAATCACATGTTTCTCCCACTCCTAGACTGGGTCCCTGGCTACAAACATGTGGATCAACCATATTTATCCCAGAAGGTCTGACTGGGTTCAGGTACCTGTGATTTTTCCCCTTGGGAGTTTGCGACCAGCTGTATATACATTGACCCAAACCAGTCATCTCAAGACTAAGTATTAACAGCAGGAACAACGCATAAGTGAAAAGAATGTTTAAAACAGTAAAGAGGCCACACTGAGGTATATCTTACCCCTACCCCATTGCAAAGGGAGTTTAGGACATTATAGATTCTTTATAACCCCCCCCCCCCCATGGGTGTGAGTCTTTTTAATGCTTTATGGTCCTTTTGAGCAGTTGGTTTTCACCACTGGCAGAACAAGTTTTATAACTTGGCTGGAGCCAAGGAAGTGGGCGCTCTCTCTGTTTACTCATTGTCTCTTAAGCCCCCTGAAGAGTTTACCTGGAGATGTCTTATTGGGAGCCATTATCTTCCCTTCCTGCTTGTTCTTCCAGCAGCCTGCTATTAAATTGAATATAGTCATACAGTAAACATCCTGTGACAGGGCCTGCTTCTGTGGTGCCCTCTTCCGGTCCAAAGAGGCACTACTTACCTGGTCATAGAGTCCAGTAAGATGGCGCTTTAGCTCTCTGGCTAAGTCATCCTTGAGTTCCATCCCTTCTGGGTAATTAAAGTCCAAAAATAAAAGAATGCTAGGAACTTAAAACAGGGTCATCTGATGGCAGGCACCTGCCCTTCTACACAGGGCCTGTCTTCATTCAGCCAGTTCTTAGGTTGGTCTCCCTGGGCCCGGTTGTCCCATCCACCAGGAGGCTCATCCAGGCAGCAAGCTGTCTCCAACTTTTGACTGAAGTCTGGCTTCCCTCACGAGAGTGAAGCAGAGTTCTGCTCTCCTTCCTGCTCACCCCCAAACTGAGCCAGGCTTCCTTTTAACTCCCCTCTCCACACCTGACATCTGCTGCAGTTGTACTAGGGCAGGGCCAACTAGGTCCACAGGCCCCCATTATCTCCCCCCTTACCTGTGTGGGGTCTGCATGTCCCACTACATATCCCAATAACCAGGTAATGTATTAGGAATGGCAATATACAAAAACCTCTAGGAGAACACTTCAACCTCCCTGGACACACAATAGCAGATTTAAAGGTAGCCAGCCTGCAGCAAAAAAACTTCAGGACCAGACTTCAAAGAGAAACTGCTGAACTTCAGTTCATTTGCAAATTTGACACCATCAGCTCAGGATTAAACAAAGACTGTGAATGGCTAGCCAACTACAAAAGCAGTTTCTCCTCCCTTGGTGTTCACACCTCAACTACTAGAAGAGGGCCTCATCCTCCCTGATTGAACTAACCTTGTTATCTCTAGACTGATTCTTGCCTGAATATTTATACCTGCCTCTGGAAATTTCCACCACATGCGTCTGACGAAGTGGGTATTCACCCACGAAAGCTTATGCTCCAATGCGTCTGTAAGTCTATAAGGTGCCACAGGACTCTTTGATGCTTTTTACAGATCCAGACTAACATGGCTACCCCTCTGATACTTGACAGGTAATGTACAGTAATCAAAAATGATCACAGAGCAGCTCCAGGTCCATCACACAAGGTTTTCTGAACCCCTGTAAAAAACTGTTCTTTAAAATATCATGAAATGCAATAGAAAGGTCACGCAACGTCCTGTAAATAAAATACTGCTATATTCACTGTTACAGTGGAGTAACAAAGTCTGCCCTGTTCAATGATTAGAGCTAATCTACCCAGCTTTCTAGTCCATAGGAAGTTATGCTTTTTGCTTATCAGTTCATTTAGGTAATTGATTCCTAAGGGCATGGTATTAATACATAGAGACAGTCAACATTTTTCAGTTGAGATTTTTCATCCCCCAAAATTGCTCTTTTATTAAACAATTCTTGTTGCAAAATATTGTCAGTCTGATCCATTTTTTTTCATTTTTCATCAAAATATGGTGCCCTTTTCTGATATTTATAACTGTTATTTTTATTGATACTAACTTCCAAATAGTAACAGAAATTATTTTCAAAAGTCTTTAGGTACCAAATCAAAAGCAAAAACCACCCCGAAGTTTTTGGTGGACAAAAACTGTCAATAACCATTTTGCTAAAATGTCTCCTAAAAATAGAAGGAAATTAATGAAAAATTTCAAAAAAACAAAACAGGAAAAATCAGTTTCAAACACTTAAATACTAAAAAGAGGTGGAATTTTTTTGTGAAACTATTTTTGGATTTTGAGACCAGCTGTACTAATAGATCCTGACCCAAGCGATACAACAATGCCCACCAGACATTTCCCCTGAATGGCCCTAGGACAGCGAGGGGCCACTGAACTGGAGTGCTCAGCCAGCAAGTGCACCTACCACAGCTGGAGCGGGGTGCACCCAGGCCACAGAAGACAGGGCTGCTTTGTATTCTCACTTCTGGGCTTGGATGGCCCAATGGAAGAGGGGAATAGTGCCTGTAAGAATGTGCTTGTGGGGGGAAAGGTGCTAAATAATTTGGGGGGTTCAGTACTTGGGAGGCATGTGGGCTTGATTGCCGTGCAATGTACTTAGGAAGGACATAATAAAAATGAACTGGGTCGGGGGAGTGGACGGGGATGAATCATTATATGGATTCATATAAGGAAGTTACTGAAGTGTGAATTGTATCTAACTGCACTGCGGAACAGTATTTGCTTAGTAATGTATAATTGCTCCTGATCATGCTTTATTATCTGAGTATATGATGGTATGCAGTGATAGCAATAAACTTTCTGGATGACATAAAAGGCTTTATTTGTAAACATGAGTTAAAACAGTACAACGGTCACCACTATAACGGCAGCTGGCCTGCCTAACACCCCCCCAAAATAAGCAACAGAAGAACATTTCCAAAACAAAACAAACCATAGTGCAGGAAACAGGGCAAACACAACCCCTCCCCCCTCCACACACACACTGCTGCATGTCCCCTAGCCCTGCATTCTCCTTTCCCTTCTTTCCCCACTTTCCATATGCTTGGGGTTGGGGGAGGGGGCTGGAGGTATCCACAGGAGAGGGGTTCATGAAGAAGGCTGCATGGGGTTTAGTTGCCCTGCCCAGCTGCTCGTGGGGCCTGAATGCATGGGCCTCCCCGACATGGCGTTATCCAGGCTACTTCGGGACTGAGGGTCCGTTGCAGGAGAATCAGGCCGTAGCATGGGAGAGGCAGCCGGAGCCAATGCTCTTCCAGCCATGATGGAGATGAGTTGCTCGTTCTCTCTGTTGAGCTCTGTCCTCCTCTCTTAGCCGCCTTTCCTGTTCCAGGAACTGCGTTGCAAGTGCCTGCTCCCTCGCTGAACCGCTGC
The DNA here is from genome assembly GCF_027887155.1 of Malaclemys terrapin pileata. Taxonomy (NCBI): domain Eukaryota; kingdom Metazoa; phylum Chordata; order Testudines; family Emydidae; genus Malaclemys; species Malaclemys terrapin. The sequence continues at coordinate 12,469,212 of NC_071516.1, read as the reverse complement.
GCTCCGGCTGGGTGGTGAGCCGCAGCCTTTCCTCCTGCCTCTCGGCGTGCTGTTTCTCCAGGCTTAAGTCCCTCCACTTCTGGTACTGGACCTGTCTGCTGGCCCTCTCATGGGACTATAACTTCATCACAGAAATGCTTCCTTTTGGAACGATTCATGAAGATACGTTGGGCCGGGGTTGAGTTCTGGATGTACAGCAGCCAGTAGAGGTTGAGGGGCCTGAAACAGGACAAGAAGCAGAGGATTATTGTCTAAAATAGCTCAGTGGAGGAGCACAGAATTCATTCTTGTGGAATTTCAAGGACATAAAATGTTACATTTCAAAACAGACCCAGACGATATTGTGAAGGGGATGCAGCAGTCCACAGAATCTCCCTGGACCCAGCCTGTTTAATCGCAGTTACAGAAATGCAGAGACAATGGTAAGTTTAAAATTACAAGCTGTTTCTGGTCAATAAAAATTGCATATCTACTTGGGCTGGGTTTTTCTATCATTTCAGACCTTTCACATTTTGGAGGACATAACTGTTCTTGTGGTGTCTTGGTGGGGAAGAGACAGGGCCGGTGCAACCCATTAGGTGACCTAGGCGGTTGCCTAGGGCGCTACAATTTGGGGGGTGGCGACCGCGGCGGTATTTTGGCGGCGGGACCTTCCGCCGCCTAGGGCGGCAGAAAAGCTGGTGGCACTCCTGGGAAGAGACATGTTACTCCAAGCTGCTGGTGGGAAAGTATTCAAATGTATAGCACATCTATGAGTGGAGTGGGCTAGTCAGTTACCGAGGTGGCGCTGGAAAATACGCTCTTCCCTGCAATGTGACTACCTATCTGGAGTTCCCGCTTCAGGAAAAGTGTGCGGCTTTTAGCACCTGGGATTGGGTTGAGAATCCATGAGGGAATTAACAGGATGCTGCATTAGCTTACACATGGCTTACCCCATTATGGCTGCATGCAAACATGCAGAACTCCACAGCCTTTTTCCTCCCCGCCCACAGCACATTTCTGGGCAAAAATAGACACCCCAGTCATACATGGGACAAATGATTTTGTCACCCGCAGACTGCATAGAATACTTCCAACTGAAATGGACTAGATTTTGAAATAGAATAGTGTCAGACTCACACTGACTTCACTGTTTCCAGGTGGCTCCATAGACCGCTGAGGGATTACAGAGTGGCAAACTTAAAGCCTTTATTACTTTAAGGAAAACAGGAATGGTCCTAGCAGACATCTGTGCCTTTCCAGTAAAAATACTCTTTAAAGTTGTTATTTACTATTTGCATTTCCCAGTCGCCATTTTGAATTGGTTGAGGGGAGACACAGAGGGGGGATGCCAGTGTGCTGGGATACAGTCCGCCATTAGTGGATACACGCTGATAGATAGGGCTTCTCATAATTTTTGCAGTGGTTCCTAGAGCAGAAATTCCTCCCATTACTGTAGTAATAAACTTTAAATTGGAGGCAGAAACTTACCAGGCTCAGGGGCAGCTTCTGTCTCCTCCGGGTTTGCTGCAGGTTCAGCAGCGGGGTGTTTCTCAGGGGGCGTCAAACAGCTCCTCCGAGCGTGGACCCAGAATTTGCCATTGATCCTGTTCCATGGCCTGGTCTGGAACAGGTTTCAGCAACAGAGTCACTTCATGGTCCCCTTGCAGAATGTGCTGCTGGCTCCCATCAGTCCCCATGCTGGGTTCTGGGGCCAGCAGGCTACCATACTTGCTGACCAGATCATCATGCACCGTGATGGAGTTTGACCGGGTGGGTGCAGAGCCCAACACCAGGTCAAATTCCTCATAAAATAGACATGAAGTCAATGGGTTGCCTGTGGTGCAGTTCTGGTCTATGGTCTTCCGGCACTTGCTCTTCAGCCTCTTAATCCACTCCCTGCAATAATCATTGGTCTGGAAAATGTGCTAAGTTGTCAGCTTTTTAGCTATTGCTAGTATGTGTGGTCGTTCCTGGTACTTTTGCTAAAGTCCCCAGTTTTACTGGCCTCGCACCAGAGATTCGCAAACATTCGGCTGTGCTCCATGATCATGAAGCAGCATGCTTTGCAAAAGGCTTGTTCTGTTCGGTCTCCATTGCAAACACGGAAGGCTCTCTGATGATGTGTTTGCAGCTCAGTGGTCAGAAGACAATGGAAGGGTTAATGCTGACTCACTGCAGTGCCGCTGCGGGGGGTGGCTTTTGTTTTCAGCTGAGTCGATTGGAGATTGTTGGGATAGAGAGGACAAAGGAAATTGGCCCCTGGGATTGTGAGATACTTTTGGTGGACTCCCAGGACATGAGTCAAGTGGGGCTCGAATGTGGGCCATGGCTTGACCTGTTCTCAGACCCTCCAGCCCTACAGGATCCTAGAACCCCAAGTCTGAGAGCTGTGTGTAGACAGTTTGGGGGGTTGGGGCTCAAGCCTGAGATGGAGCCTGGGCTTACACTACAATGTAGACATACCCTAAACTCTGATCAGATTGATTAGCTCAGCATTAATTTCAAATAGCTTTTGGCAGTCCTCTTATTTATTCTCCTTTGTGCTCTATGACTGAGCGTTCTAGTGCAAGGAAAGGCATTTTGCATAGCTAGCAATCGACCTCTGTTGTGGATCAAAACCTTGGCTGCAAACACCTCCAATCTTTCCGTTCAGATTCAGATCTGAACTTTGCAACGAGGGATGCAATGTCCTCTAAGGTCTGATAAGCAGGGCAGTAAACTGGATCCTAAAATAACTCCTATGTGTATGAAGAAAGTGATTTGTTTAGACATATACAGTATGCTTGCATCCAAGGGCTAATGGCTAGTCCAAAGGTAAGTGAGCAGAAAATATTTCCAGCCATATTGGTCCTTGAGAACAAGTAGATAAGGCTGATAACATGGTAAGTGAAATTCTGTTAGCTTGTTGTGCAAAATACTACTGCCAAAGGTTGGTCAGTTATAGCAAACGTATTTGTTGATTATTATTATGTGTATTACAGTAACACCAACAGGCCCCAACCAAAATCAGAGCCTCAATGTGCTAGATATTGTACAAACACCTAATAAAAAACAGCCCCTGCCCCAAAGAGCTTGGGCTCAGTTATTCAAAGGTATTTAGGCTTCTAAGGATCTGACCTTTGAGGATCTGGGCCTTATAGTGTAAATCAGTGGTGGGCAACCTGTGGCCCACAGGCCGCTCGCGGCCCGTTAGGGTAATCCGCTGGCAGGCCGCGAGACAGTTTGTTTACATTGACCGTCTGCAGGCCGCCCGCAGCTCCCAGTGGCTGTGGTTCGCCATTCCCGGCCAATGGGAGCTGCGGGAAGCAGCGGTCAGCACGTCCCTGCGGCCCGCACCGTTTCCCACAGCTCCCATTGGCTGGGAACGGCAAACCACAGCCACTGGGAGCTGCGGGCGGACGGGCCTGCGGACGGTCAATGCAAACCAAATGTCTCGTGGCCCTCCAGTGGATTACCCTGATAGGCCGCAGGTTGCCCACCACTGGTCTAAATGGATAAGAGAGACAAAGGGTGGGATGGAAGACTGAGAGATGCCCAAGGTCACTGAGCATGGAGGTGACCCAGCTAGACTTGGAACACAGGTCTCTTGACTCCCAGTCCGGTGCACTATGATCCAGGGCAGGCCTTTGGGGTGGGCTGTCCGGGCCCCCGCTCAGGGTGACCCGCCAAAGAGGGCGCCGTGCACAAAGTTTGGATTCCCACCTGACCTGCTGAGAGCCAGCTGGGCTGACGGAGGTGGCAGGCAGGCAGATGAACTAGGAAAGAATTGAACTCCCTTGTTTCAACATTTGTAATTTTAAATAATTAGCCACAAGAATTAAAAACAACAAAACAAAACAAGACTAAGGAAATGAAGTCATACAATCCCATCAATCTACAGCAGTGGTTCCCAAACTGGGGTTCGTGAACCCCTGGGGGGTTGCAAAATGTTACAGAGGGTTCTCAGGAAAAAAAATCCCTAATGGCGGACAGAGCTGTCCCTAGGAACCTTGGGCAGCACAGGGCCAGCAGCATTACTTAATCTTATAATACTTATAATATAAAATAATTATAATTACTTATAATACTGCATAGCATTCTAAGAGATGGACTTCCAAGAGCTATGCAGATCAAAGCAAGCATATCTATCACACTGAGGAGATTTAAACTTCAAGACTCCTTATAAGAAATGGAAAGGGGGGTGGATATTTTTTGCTGTTTTTAAAATTAAATAGGCAGCTAGTATTGTTTTTAAAATTATTATGAAGAACAAGGTTAAGCTTTGTTGTAACGTACATTGTTTGCCTGGACTGCTCAAGACCTGAATACTCGTGTAGGAGGAACCCTTCGAGTTGGCTTCTTAAATACCTTCCTGCTGTTTCACATCTGATACTCCTTGATGAAACATAGGAGCCTTGTCTTATAAACAGGCTTATTCAAAGTGATACACGCTATGAAAGTGAGATCTTGGAAGAATGTTGCCGTTTTCATAATGTAATAAAAATACTGTAACAATAAATAATAATGAATAATTAATAGTGTGTAATAAATAGTGTCTCATAAAAACAAATTGTATATTCCAAGTTCACTGCTTTTATAATTTATACTCCGGTAAAGGAGAAAATCCCTGGAAATATTCATTTTTAGGAGGGGGTTCGTGAGACTTGACATTTTAGTGAAAGGTGTTCACAGGTTGTTCAAGTTTGGGAACCACTGATCCACAGGAATAGCCCTGCAAGCAGAATTTCTGAAAGAGAATCTCCCTCAGCCCTTTTAGACAAAGATTCATTAATAATTGTAGAATTTAATAAGAACAACTGTAAAGGCCTTATTATTAAATTGCTCTGCCTCCAGTTCCTTAATGTTCTTTTTTTATTCAATTACTTTTTTCCCTATTAATTCCCCCCCCGCCCCCCCCCCCCTTTTTTTTTTTTTTTACCTCTGGGATCTTAACAAATTGTCTGATTTGGATTAAGTAATGCCAAAATGGGAATCAAGTCCTGGTAGGGCCAAAATATTACTTCCCAATGAAACAACAGCTTAGAGTAGGGAACTACCTCATCAGCCATTTGTATAGCTTCAAAGTAGTGACTGCCCAGGGAGACTATGGAGGGCTTAGACTGTCCCACCTTTGCCATCTGAAAAAACACAGAGAAAGTGCATTAAAATTAGGGCCAAAGAGCTTGGTTTTTAGTGGTGTTGAGCACATTCACTGCACTTGGAATTGTGGGTAAGTCACACGTTTAAAAACATGTTTTAGAAGGGATAGAAATCCTCATGCTTCAGAGCATAAATCAGGCTCTGAGTGGTCAGGAGGAAACTTCCTCTACAGGCAGCTTATTCCATAATAATATACCACTACAGGATTTCTTGCACCTTCCCCTAATGCATCTGATACTAGTTACTGCCAGAGACAGGATATTGAACTTCATCCAGTCTGGCCATTCTTCTGTTCCTCTGCACTATAGAAGCATCATTAATTATTGAAATGGGAGTGCTAGGAGTCAGCATCCCATTCATTTTTCCATTGTGTTCCATGCTGTCTTGCCTGTTCCTCCGTTTCTTTTGGGGATATCTCAGCTTGGCACAAACACCCAGGGAAGCAGTTACAGCTCCTTCTTGATGGTGTAACATGTTTGTTCACTTACTTGTCAGATTCCTGTTTGCAGTTGGCTGTATTAGCTGCTTGGCTGTACTTTGTCCCAAGATCATTTCAGCTGAATGTATAAACTTATCCTCCTATTAACCAGAGTAAATATTTTATTTTCAGCAAGGAACATACATAGCTTTGTTAAATAAGCTAATATAATGTATTGACTTTATTTGTATTCCGCCTTTTCAGCAAATTCACACTATTCAGTGACTCCTCATGGCAAACTGTATCTGTTTCATAAGACTGATGACCTACTTACTAGCAAGAAGACTTTGATGGGGCCAGAGGAGAGGAGAGCTGCTGTGTGGGAACTGGGACAACTGGTGCTTCACCAGCACCCAGCGCCTGCTGTCCCTGGCTGAGTGGGGTTACTCCTTCATGGGGGAGGGAGATATATGTGAGTGGGGAGATAGCACATGCTGCAGGCTCCAGTCTGGTCTCCATCCTCCCCCAGCCCTATCGGACATTTCAGGGGATGCAGAGACCTGATTGGCTACTTGCCTTTCCTGGTAGGATATGTCTATTTCCTCTAGGTCTGGGCAGCCTCCATGGTGCCCAAACTTTCTGCCCCACCCTTTGTCCCTTTAAATAAGTGCAGTGGATCTCTGGGTCTGCTGGAAGCTCATCAGATCCCCTTTTGCAGGGTCTGGAAGGGCCCCACATGGCAAAATTGGCAAACCGCTTTGTGGGTTTTTTCACCTTGCCCTTGGCATCCTGGAAGTCTGGCTGTGGGCTCTAGATTGTGCTTGTGACTGATGCATGTTTCCAGAGTGGATCTGAGGCTAACACAGACCAACTGTGATTCCTTAACCCTAGCTGTGAGTCTATGATGCATTGGCTTGGCATATTGGGGATGATTGCCTTAAGCTCCCTCTTCATAATACCTTTCCTCACGTGAGCAGGGCACATGGGCTCTGGTACCCCAACCCAGATCCCTTACATGGCAGTTACCCGGGGTATGGCCCTATACCATTCTGGTTCGGTAGTATTGGCAGCTATTGAAATCTGCACTGGGACTCCCCTGCCAGGCAGTGGTTATGGGGCTGTTTCCCCAACGTCGAGTTATAAGATATCTGAATAAAGTTGCAGCCCTCTGCCTTTAACCCATATTGCTGCATCATTTTCTCGTTGCATCCTTGTCCAGTTCAAATCAGACAATGCCATTCAATTCCTTGTTATCTGAGGCTCAGCACTTGAAGATCTCAGCTTTCAGTAACCACAAAATTATGCCATTGTGCCAGGCGCTGTACAGACACAGAACATGTGCATTTTTAACGGGTTGACCCCTCTTCACAGCTTTTGCTTCTTTAAAGCTGAGTGTCTCCCCTTCTAGAAATATTTCTCAGTGGAGATCTTAGGAGTGGCTACCACAAAGCTTTGGTTTTGACTCCCCTTCCACGCCCCGGCTTTGGCATCTAGTTTGTCAACAGAGGTGGAGCAGGATTGCCTCATCTCTGGCCCAAAAGCAAGACTGATGAACACTATAAAATGGACTGGATATATAGCGCCTTGGGAAGGCTAAAGTACAGGCGCTGACCTGTCATTGCCTCATTTACTGTACACAATACCTTTCCCAACCATCTGTTGCCATGCACCTGCAACTTGTTAGCATTGCTTGTGCTTACAGAGTGGGAGATCCCAGAACTTGCACTGTAAATCCTAAATTGCCCCCATTTTAAAAGCGGATTATATTTTACAAAAGCAGAAGCCAAGAGACACACCTAAGTCAACTGAGAAACACAGACTAAGAAAGTAAGTTTCTGCTGTGGTTTGTTCTAACCTCTGATGGCACGGTTTGATGCTCCCGCCTAGCATCCACCTTGGCCTAACTCAAGGTCTGGACTTCACATAGGCTGAGCACCCATGACTGAGTGGGAGAATCTCTCCAACTGCAATCAGCTGACATGCTCGAGTAACTAGCCCCTCCGGCTTTCATGGGAGGGAGCTGCTGGCAGGTCAACCCAGCGAGGGGCTCTTGACAATGCAATGTGCTTCTGCCCTTGGTCTTGCAGTCCCTAAGTCTTGCCCTGGTAATTCCTGACTGCTGACCTCAGGGCACTTGGCAAGGCTTGTATATTTATTCTCTGAGACCCCTGAGGAGGGCATAGGAGGATTGGGTGGATGAGGAAGAGTTAGCTACTGCTGTTCATTTAATTAGCTGGTTCAGAAGGGTCAGCCTGAGAGGATCTTACAGAATCATATCTCTTTATAAGAATCAAAACAAACAGCAAATGTAGGTTTGTGTGTAAAACTGGCAAATATGTGACAGTAGTCCCCCCGCCCCAACACACACCCCTCAATGTCTTTTTATGCAAAGGTACTGTCTTCCTATGTGTTCATACTTCATCTATCCCTATGGGGACCTTTAGGTGCTAGAGTAATGTGAATATTAAACAATACAATACAATAATAATGATGGTTGGAATTTCCAAAGGGGCTGACTGGAATCATGGGCCCAACTTCAATGGGTGCCTCACTTTCTTAGTGTTACAACTGGGACGTAGGTGGTCTGACTCAGGGGTTCTCAGCCTCTCTCTTTCTGAGCCCCCCCCCCCCACACAACATGCTATAAAAACTCTAGGGTCCAGCAGGGGGTGGGGGTGCTCAAGGCTTCAGTTGAGAGGAGGAGGGGGCTTGGGGCCCCAGGGCTCAGGCTCCTTCCCTGCAGGGCTGTAGGCTTCAGCAGCAGAGCGCGTGGCTATCTTGGGCCCCAGCCAGTCTAATGATGGCCCTGCTTCTCAGACCCCCTGAAACTAGCTTGAGGCCCCCCCAGGGGGCCACAGAGCGTAGGTTGAGAACTCCTGATCTGACCGTGTGTTCAGAGGCGGAGTCGGGAGTCAGGCCAGGCCAGGGGACAAACCAAGAGTTAGGTGTCAGAAGGCAGGTAGGGTCAGGTTACCAGGAGACCAGAGTCGAGCAGATAGCATGAGGGAAGCAGTCCTAAGCAGGAGGAACCCTTGCATGAACTACTACCTGTGCCTGTGTTTGGTTTAAATAAGAGCCGGGAACCAATCAGGACCTCCCAGCATTCCACCAATCAGACCCCAGGACTGGCGTCCTCTGTCAGAGTTCAGCTTCTATTCGAGCACCTGTTAGCAGGTGACTGGTTGGCATGGCCTAGCTAGTGCCTAAGTATCTTGTGGACCAGTGTTCAAGCCCATGGTCCCCAACATGTAGGCTCTTTTGAAAATTCCAGCCTAATGCTCTATGGGCCTTGAGTTGGGATAGGTGGTTAGGATTTATAAAAATGCCCTGAAATAAAAATTCCCATATTGACAGGCCTCAAATTCCCCAGCAGCCCTGGGAGTTTCCTTGTACTGCACTGCTCTGCCCACTTGGCAAGCTAACCCTCTGACATAAGGCAGTTCAGTCCCCAAGGCCTGTTTAGTCTCTACTCTCTCTGCCAAGATGGCCAAGGGGGTGTAAATTTGACAAGGACCCCTGACTAATGGGAACTGGATTGAAGTCCAAACTCTTTTCACATAAGCCACTGAACATCCATCAAATGGTGCAATGTTCTGGCTGCTGCGTGGACTCCCACTGACAACCTAAAGGATCTGTTTCACATAACCTCCCGCCTGCATCAGCCAATCCCCAACCCCACCACAATTTTACTTGGCTCATAATAGTTTACGATGCAGAAAATGGCACCTGCCGAGTGACTATGATCTAAATATACTTTCATTATAACAATATAATGACTATGACACTACTAATGTTTAACCTAAATGACTTAAGATGACTTAAAAAGACAACAGCCAAGTACTTAATACTTGGGGACTAGAGAAAGAGTTTGGAGTAAGCTAGAGCAAATGTCACGCCGGGGGACAAGAGGGGTGCAGTTAGCAATTTACACACAGACACAGAGGCCAACATTTCTCTTCCCACCCTCAGAGTATATGTCCAAAACATCACAAAGCATTCTGTATTGTCTGATCACTAACATACTGAGGACAGTCTGACAGAGAGATCTTAGCAGCATGTTATGAAGAGATTGACCCAGGATAAAAAAAAGTATCATCCAATAAATAAAAAAAATAAAAAGCAACTTGGGAGACTATATGTAACATCGCCACCTGGTCATGGCTCCCATAACAATATTTTCTTGAGACAGCTTCATTTGACACCAAAGAGATAGTTGGCCTGTGGTATCAACTTCAGCAATACACATGCGGTCTCCATGTGCCAAGTATGAAAAATTCTGTGGGTCTCCGAACTGCTTCAGCTAGAATGAAGTGAAATTGGGTCATATGCCCACGCAAATACACCCCAGTAGACACCTGAATGCACTTACCTGATTTGCATACATGTTTATTAACTTCTCTTGTTTGAAAATTTGGCCCTTGATGCTCTCGATTGTTTTTTGCCATTGTCTTTCACTATTTTGTTGGGGGATGAAGGGGGTTACAGTAGGACATGCAGGCAGAAGAAGCAAGTGGCAAGCATTTCAATTAACCATGTCTCTCCAAAGGCACACAAAATATTTATGCAGCAGGCAGTTTCATTGGCACTAACATGACATATGTTCTGGACTTACTCCATACTGCGTGCAGTTAAGTAAATGAGAATCCTAATATTCAGATAATATACGCATAGAGTTAAACACAGTCAGGCCCACCCATGTTGCCCTAATATTCACTCAGGTAACTGCATGCAGGCACCAGATTTGGGTCTTTGGTCATGTTAAACGCATGCACAAATTGGACCCAAAGGGTCTAAACACTTTCTAACACACCCTTTTCATGGAAAGTCACCATGTGCTATTACAGTTAGTGACCCTGTTGATTTGTCAAAGCTTTTAACCAGGTAGACCCTTGGTTAGTCTTTAAGGTGCCACCAGACTCCTTGTTGTTTTTGTAGATACAGACTAACACGGCTACCCCCTGATATATTAGAGCCCTCATCCTCAAGACTCAGGCTGATGGGCGTCTGCCCACACTCACCGATCCCATCATTGCCTTTTAAGTCAGCGGGCAATGGTGGTTTTGCTCTGATGGAACTGTGCTTAGATACATCATCATAACATACAAGACAACAACAATTTAACACTATGATAAAGATACAGCACCATCTATTGGGTTGGGAATTTTGGTTCTTTTTAGTCTGACCCCTGTTGGTCCCATATTTTTTCCCCTTCCCCTTCCTTTGTTCTTCCCTATTAAAAAAAAACCCTCAAAACAAAGCCACCAAAACTTACCATGGAACCACAATGTGAAAGTTCAGTGATTTCACTTGCACGTAAAGAGATTACTTAGATTGCCATCTTGTGGTCTTTGAATGAATTGTTTCAAATACTTTACATTTTGGGGGATTCAGCAGATGAATCATAGGGATTTTTCTTTGCCCTTTGTTGGATCCCCCACACAAACACCCTAACAAGGTGAACTTAGTGTTCTCTAGGTTTTAAGTTGAATGTTACTTTTCATTCTAACGAATGAAAAATAAATGGGCCCAAGAGTTTGTGCAATGAACTAAAATGAAAATTGTTCTTTAAATAACAATAAAAAATAGAAAATCAGGAATTCTCCTTCCACAAGGACCTCACTTATGGTGGCAATTTTGATGCTCACAGCACCTTAAACTGAAAGAAATTAGCCTTATTTTTGTGAACGTAGGCCAGGTGAAGTAGAAAGCCAGTCCCGTGGGTGGGTGATGGGGTGGTATTTGTCTTCAATTTACATCAGAGCATTTTTGGATTGAAGCTTCCTAGAAGAAAATGGGCCAAATTTCCTTCTTAGTTACCCAAGTGTGTATTAACTCCAGTGAAGTCAATAGATTTATACCAATGTAATTGAAAGAATTTGGCTTAGTGCCTGCAGTTTTCCTTTGCAGATGAGGGCTCAATTCTACTCCATGTATTTCACTGACTTCAATGGGAGATAGAACGGGGAGATTAATATGATTAGACTGATGATGTGTTAGCCATGCAGAGATTTCATGCTCTGGAATCTTGTAAAGAATTTAAAAACCCAATTAAGCTGACTGGGGGCACATTTCCTTCAATGTGTTGAAAGGGGAAGGCAGCCACTGGCCTTGGGGACATAAAGAGTTCTTGAAAATCAAACTAAAAGAAGGCCTCACATGTTACAGCATCTGGATACAAAACTCCAGGGTATGCTGTAGAAATTAACTTCCCATCCTTATAGGGCCAGGTCTCCAGCTGTGGCTCAGGGGCACTCAATCCAGCCACCCAGAGGGGTGTGCAAAGGGGTTTAAAGGCCATCTGTGCTCCTGCAGTCCTGGGGCCTCAGTGCTCTATGCTGAGCCCCCAGAGTAAGTTAGAGCAGTCTGAAGGCTGTCTTAACTTGCCATGGTCCCAAGGCTACGCATGAGCAAGGCAGAGTGGGCCCTCAGCCACATCCCCAGGGCCAGCTATAGGGAGGAAGAGGTTGGTGTCATAGAAGCTGCTATTGCATTTGTACGCCATCCATGGATCCTGTTACACAAGAACAGCTACTGGTTTAAGGGCAGCTTTGCACTGGTGGAGCGATGTACCGGACAATCTGCCACAGGCCTGTCATCAAAGTGAAACATCCCTTATGACTTATTCATTCAACTCTGCCAAGAGAGGATCGGATTTTGGCTCTCCTGCCTGGAGAGATGGGACTGATCCCAGAACCCCTTGCTCCTTGCTGACAGCTGGAGAGCAGTTCTGTGGGAAGTCACAGGGAGCTCATCTGGAGCGACTGTCTAGCCCCCTTTTCCTGGATAGCGTGGGTTGGGGGTCGTGTTTAATATGCTTCAGCTGAGGAGGGAAAGCCAGACTCCCCGGGACTTACCAATCCCGCACACACACTGAAGCTGCAGGAGTAACCAAATGGTTTTCATTAGCGCTACAAAGGGAAATTAGGCTAGAGCAGAACTGATGCCTTAGAAGCTCTTTCAGGACTGGATATCAAAGCAACACTTCCTGCAGCCCGCCCCCTTGGGTAGAGTCCTGGCTAGGACTCCTCTGCAGCCACCCACCTCCCTCCAGCCTCCCTTTGTACCGTCCCCTTTGTGGAACATTCCAAATCCTCTCTAGATTCTCCCTTGTCGTTTCTTCCCCACCCCCCTCTCATTTGGGATGAGCATCACAAAGGAAGCCGTCTCTTCCCCCCCGCCCCGTCTGGCAGGTTTGTGTTATTATTAAGACACTTGAGATTATAGTTGTCTGAGAATCGAAGAATGACAGCAAAGGACCAGATGCTATAGACTGATAAATTACAAGGGCATTATGCAGAGCCAGCTGTACCATATAAAACCCTAGTTTTTATACCACACCCATGATTTTCCATGTGGCGTCGTATGGTTCCAGCATCTGGGCATCGCCATCAATGTCTCTCGTATATTTTGCTGAGCACTGTCATTATGATAATGAAGAAATTGCAGCAGACGATAATTGCAGTTCCCGCCAGCTATTGCAAGAACTGGGAGGCATCGAAACAGACTGGCTGGGCCTGTGTGATCTTACAGTTGGTTTCTTCCCTTTTTCCTTTGTCAAAGACAAGAAACGGGGGGACCGGATGGCTCAGAGCATTGGTGATGGGATACAGAGCCCCTCACTTCCAGGTTGCCTGTGTCCAGCCCTGTTCAGCAGTGACCAGAAGTTGTTCTCTATAAGAGGGCTGTTCCGTCATCTGTCTGAGGTGAGCTTGGTGGGCCTCAGTCCATCTCCCTGTGAACAGGTGTCTGCTTCATGTAAATTCATTACCCATAATTGTTTCTCTCATTGGCCATCTTAGGTGAGAGAGATCAAGGCTGGAAGCTTGGAGACAGAACTCCCTTCTGGCTCAGGGCAGAGGCATATTAGTAACGCAGTTTAGTGACGCTGGGCTGTGGTAGATATGGTTCTGTGAATATTCTCCAGGGCTGTCAATTCTGTACAGGATACAGCACGGCAGGGTCTGTAGTAAGAAACAAGCCCAAGGACTGGAGGAGAGATTGAAGGGCTCTGTCAGGTCATTCTGTCCATATCTTACATCCATGAATGCTAAGTCCCTGGTCTCTTGGCTACTGGCACAGAGAGATCGTAATTCTGGCAGATCCAAAGGATCTACCCTGCACAAAGAGATGTTACGGTGGCACCATAGAAACTGTTATGCCACCTCCCACTCGTAGCTACCAAAACAGGGAGTATGGCCAGAAAGAAGAAATTCAAGCCATGGGATCTCTGAACTACAGTGATCTCTGGGTGGTGTCATGTCTCCCTGAGTCAATGGTGCACGTTTGAACAGCCTGGTTGTGCTAAACTGTGGAGACTGGCCTGACGCTGGGGTCTGAAGGGTCAAGGGAGTGCAAGCAGCAGCTGTGCACCTCCAACCTGTTAGCCACAGCAGAGGCCCTGGCTCCGAAGCTTCCCTCTGAAGTGTACTTACTGCATGTGGGTGTTTGCTGGCAAATACACTGGTGGGGTGAGAGGAGCTGCTCTCTGCTGTGTGTCTTGGAGGCTGAGCTTTTCCTGCTGCTGGCTCCACTCGGTTCCCTCCTGCTTCTCTGGGGCCCACAACTTAGTTTTCTGATTGTTTTAAATTTGCTGGTGAGGGGCTAATTGTCAACACCTGGTCCCTTATTTGTCAGGATCCAGTTCCTGACAGATGTTGGGAACCTGGTGAAAAGTGTGTGTGTGTGTGTGTGTGTGTGTGTGTAAACTATTAACCACAGGGAGGGAACAAGTGAAGCTGTTGCAATGAATCTGCAGAATTGTACCCCCTTGTCTAGCTCTGGCATAGCCTGTGGGTGCTAGTCCAACCTACTGAACCTCCCAACAAATGTGCACCTTCAGCTTGGGCACTGTGTGCCCAGGACGCACTGTACCTCTGCCACTGGCCCCAAAGAGCATTTCTGGGTGTGATGAACCTCATGCAGTAAGCAGAGCAGATCTGGGGGGATACCTGGAGGTAGTTGGTTGGGTATTTCTGCAGAGATAGGCCCAAGCTACATCCCTGAATTTAAAAGATCCCCAAACTTTTGGGGGTATTGGAAACTGGACCCAATCCCAGATCACCCTCTCTGTGAAGAGTCAAATTAGAAACCTCAGTCTAAACAATCCTAAACTTGGAAGTGTTCAAAATCTGGTCCTATTCCAATCTGAAGTTTGCAGCCCACATCTGTATTTCCATCTTTCCTAAATATCCTACAGTTCAGCAGCAGGACCCACCACAGCTAATGTAATTAAACAATATGCTTAAAGAAGTGCTGAAAGAGCAGCATGCGCCAAACTTGATATTTTCCCACCTGGCCATTCTAAGTGGCACAGATGGAAACTTGGGTAGAGGGCAGAAAACTTTCCTCTGGTTTAAACGGGATAGGCCCAATAGGCTTCTCAGTCCAAGATGCCTGATATTGTCAGTGTAATGCCACTGATCTTAGTAGACTTACTCCTCATGTACACTGGTGTAATGGAAAGGAGAATCAGGTAACTTCCAGATCATGGATTCTAATCCCGCTCCAGATAGTAACACTAGAATCCTTCCCATCTGATGGTTCCATGAAATGAGCTGGTTCTCAATCCAGTTCCTAGTGGACTAGTATCCACAGAATAACTGCTTTCATGAGTGACACTAAAGGCCCCTTAACTGGCAGTCATAGAAGGGAGACCAAGGACCGAATGGGCCATGAGGATTGAACCCCTTCCTATCCTTCCAGAAGAGGGCTGAGATGTAGGAAGGAGAAGCTTGCACTGCTGTGCCATACCTGTCTGCAGAGCTACCAGTCAGGCCTCTTCCATCTGCACTAGATGCACAAAAACTCCCAAACCCCACCTGCCGCTGTATCATGCAGTAAAGTGGCTGCAGTCAGCAGCAGTCCTGCTTCGTGAGAATCTTTTACAGGAAGATGCAGATGGAGAATTTCTCAGTCTCAGGTCTCTTATCAGCTGATTTCCCCAGCCATGCAGAAATAATCAATACACCACGACACTTGCGATCTCTAACCACCACCTGCGTCCCCTGCTACCTGCAGTGTGAGCACAACTCTCTTTATTCTTGCTGACAGGCTGGAGGCTACAGAGAGAAGGAACCAGATTCTCAAGCTCCCAGACCTCAGCCTCCTCCTTCACCAGCAGCTCATGGAATTAGAACATGATGCGTCTCTTTTTCCTTCTACCTGGGAACGTACTTAACTCTTAGATATTAAGCTCTTTGGGGCAAGGTCTTTTAGTTCTGTGTTTGTGCAGCACCTAAGCACACAGAAGTCCTGGTCCACGAGTAATAGTAATACTAATATTCATTCTCCTATTAGAAATGGATTTTCAAAGCCTTTTCTCAGCAGTCAGTCTTCATGGTTGTCCCCCACAGTGCCAATGCAGGGCTGCCCAAAGCTTCCAGGAGACAACATGGGTGAGCTAATATCTTTTTATTGGACCAACGTCTGTTGGTGAGAGACAAACTTTCGAGCTCACACAGAGCTGGAGAAGATATTACCTCACCCACCTTTTGTGGGTAAGAACCTCACTTCTTCAGATGCAAATGCAAATGCATCTGAAGAAGTGAGGTTCTTACCCACGAAAGCTTATGCTCCCAGTACTTCTGTTAGTCTTAAAGGTGCCACAGGACCCTCTGTTGCTTTTTACAGATTCAGACTAACACGGCTACCCCTCTGATACTCACCCACCTTGTTTCTCTAATATCCTGGGATCAACACGGCTACAACAACAATGCATACAAAGCCTTCAAAACAGGGTCACTGATTGGCTGAAAAGTTACAGACAGAGAAGTGAGGGTTTATGTCTTTGACCAATAATCCAAAATGTCCTTTTCCCCCCGTCTCTATTTTACAGACTTGCCGTAATTGTGTGGGCAGTTGGCAACTCTGGTTCAGTGAGCTCATAATCAGTGCTGGAACCAGCCTCCAAGCCTGCTCCACAGATGATATGCTCTAAACAGCCCAGCACAGCTTGAGGCAAGTCAGAGAGTGCAGACATAGCCAGTGAGTTGAGTTTATTCTCACATTATCCGTCATTCACATACCCATCCCATTAATTCTCCACAAACACATGGATCACATTGAAGAAGGATGCCAAAATAGGACACTAACAAACGGCACTTCAGCATAAACATAACCCTTCCTAACGCGTTCCCAAATTCTGCTGCGTCTATGGCAGCATTAGCCCTCACAGCATCCTGGCCCACAACAGCAATTTATGAACATAAGAACGGCCATACTGGGTCAGACCAAAGATCCATCTAGCCCAGTATCCTGTCTTCCAACAGTGGGCAGTGCCAGGTACTTCAAAGGGAATGAACAGAACAGGTAATCCTTGAGTGATCCATCTCCTGTCACCCATTCCAAGCCTCTGGCAAACAGATGCTAGGGACACCATCCCTACCCATCCTGGTTAATAGCCATTGATGGACCTATCCTCCATGAACTGACCTAGTTCTTTTTTGAACCCTGTTATAGTCTTGCAGTTATGAAATTTGTCAGCTCCCACCTCCAATGGCCTAATGATTCTGCCTTTATTATCCCCTTGTTAAATTTTGAAACAAGTACCCTCATTCTTTCTCCTACACTGCCCCACACGCTTGAGAGAAGCTCCCCGAAAATATTTGCAAGGCTCCAAAGGCCCCCTCAGAACTCTCTCTTGACAACAGGGAGGCTACTGGGGAGCTAAGTCTACTGCCTACTATGCTGACCAATATGGTCTCGTAGTTTGCTTGTGCTCCCCCATCTGTCTGTATATGCCTGTTGTCTTTTATCTTGACTAAGGGTGTGACTCCACTGCAATCAAAGGTGCGATTAGGTAGACATAGCCGCGTAGATTTAACCTGGCTAGCACCGCTAAAAATAGAAGTGAAGCCACAGGGGCCTGGGCTTCCGCATAGGCTAGTTTTGCAAATACGCACCCAGAGTTCCAGGCGGCCTTGTCCAGCCCGTGCCGCAGCAGCGTCACTGATATTTTTAGCTGTGCTAGCTAAAGTAACGCTAGTGCAGGTGTGTCTGCGCACATAGGCGCTGACTCTGTGGGTGCGCCAAGGCTGGAGCACCCATGGGGGAAAAGTGGTGGGTGCTGAGCACCCAACGGCAACCCCCCTCATCTCCCCTCTTCTCCCCAGGCCCGCCGATCAGTGCTCCCCCCTCTCTCCCCGTGCCTCCCGCCCGACATGATCAGCTGTTTTGCAGCCTGCAGGAGGCTCTGGGGGAAAACGGGGGAGGAGCAAGGGCGCCGCACGCTTGGGGGAGGGGCGGAATACGGTGGGAAGAGGCTGGGCGGGGGTGGAGCATGGGCGGGAAGAGGCAGGGGCTTGGGAGAAGGGGTGGGGTGGGGGCGGGAAGAGGCGAGGCCTTGGGGGAAGAGGTGGAGTGGGGGCGGGGCCTGGGACAGAGCCGGGAGTCAAGCACATTGGAAAGTCGGCGCCTATGTCTACACATGCTGCAATCACACTTTTGATTGCAGTGTAGACATACCTTTAGATTGTAAAGGGCAGGGACCTTGCCCTTCAGGGCAGGAACCATCTTTTTGTTCTGTGTTGGTACAGAGCCTAGCACAACGGGGTCCTGGCCCATAACAGGCACCTAAGCACTATGCTCATGCAGATAAATCATAATAAGATGCCTTTGTTTTGGACATGTCTGTAAGCTCTGCCTGTGTGCAGACAGACCGACCACATCGTTGAGAGTTGCAGCAACCTGTTACCGAGGAGCCATGCCCACTGCCCTTTCTCCTAGAGACTCTACTTCAGCTTTTTCTTCTTGGTTTTGCTTTGCTTTTAGATCTAAAAGAAGCTCTTTGTGTTTGGAGAAATATAACACCAAGGAAGGGAGTGGATAGAAAAAGCACCAGCTGAGCTCCTCCTACGTTACAGATTCCAGTCAACAATCCAACAAAGCAAGTTCTCCAGTAAGCGTCCTTCAAAGCTTCTAGGAACTCAGCCTCAGCACAAGATGAGCTCTTGGAGGTTCAGCATTATATTTTGGGATTTATGAATTTCACCATCTAAATCAAACAAGCTGCCGGCGTTCTTGATAAAAATAGAAGCGGAGGTGAATTGTGATCTTCCCCCAAACAGTGCTTGGAATTTGTCATCTGCTCTGCTAATAACATGCCGTGGCTCAAAGACCTTTCTTCTTATGTGCGGGCCCAGACTGATTTAGAAGTGAAGTATCTGTGATACTGAATGCTGAGGGTAACTAGATGACTGTTGAGTGTGCTCTGATCTGATGCCAGTGATATCATACACGAAATGTCTGGACAATGATTTCTGCATTATCCTTGGGCGTAGGACCCATTAAGGTTGGCATTCCTGGTGATGGATAAAGCTTCTGGAACTCACCCATTGGTATTTCTTCGCTTCCTTAACAGCTGCGGTGAGCATGGACAGAATTGCTGTCCTATGAGTCAGCCTTCTCAATAAGTATTTTAAAACATATAACTTTACAGTCCTGCTTTTGGCTTGCTTCTTCACCCAGTAAAGGGTGGAGCTTGTGAGAAAGGTATGACTCATGGGGATGCTGGCAAGAAACTGGTCTTTTATTTCCTGGCCTAACTCACACGACATGGATTGGGGTTACAAAAAGTTAAATGCCTGTCACATGACAGGCCTCAGACACCAGTAACTACCCTTACATCTACTTTTTTGAACATCAAATGCCAGTAAAATATATCAACCAAAAATAGTGACCACAGCAAATCGGTGACAGGCCCAAGAGCAGAACTAATTTCCCAGCCCCGTACAGCCCACCCCCATGCCAATAATGCACAAACCATTGGATCAGATAAGGACAGGCCCAAAAACTTTGCCTAGCACTTTTACCTAAATCCCTTTTGAGGTTCATAAAACCCACAAGTATCTCCTGTTTTCCCTTCCCTCCCCCCCAACACACCTAATTATTTTACATCCCTCTGCTTTTCTGGGTCCCAGCTGGAGCTGACACACTGCTGGAGAGGCTGCTATTATAATACTGCTGGTCTGACCAGAAGTGAGAAAAGACCAGAAAATTCTCAATAATTTCCATTCAGAGTTTTCTGAGCCATTTTTGCAGGCCCAAGAATAAACATTTAAAAGGTGGGATTTTCCCAGGTGCTTAGTGTCGGCCTAATTCTCCTTCCATTGTAGTCAATAGGAAAATTCCCAATGACCTCAATGGAAGCAGAGTTAGGCAAACACTGAGCACCTTTGAACATCCTGCTCTAAAGATTCACAGCTTTTAAGGTTAAAAGAGGCCATCAGATCACCTAGTCTGACCTCCCAGTACACAGACCATAGAGTGTCACCTGCTTTGTTTTGGTTGCTTATCCAAACTGCCCTCCCAAAGCTGTCAGAGGTTCCCCATCACTATTCTCACCTGCTCTTCCAGCATCTCTGCCAATCTGGAAGCCACTGTGCTTCTACCACATTGGCAGTAGAAGTTCCGTTCCACTGCACATAACTACAAGCATTTAATTGTTCAGCCAACCCAACACGCTGTTGACTGAACGCTGCAGTCGCTGTGGGTTCTGCAACCCAAGAATTAACTTGTGAAATGAATGCATTGCCTTTGTCATCATGACATAGCTGCAGACTCTCAGCACCTTTTACAACATCACCTGTACACTAAGGATACAATCTGAAGTCAACAGGAACTTTGCCATTGACTTACTGAGGAAAAATGTTATATATAAGTTAGGTATTAGCCCAAAGATTCTGCAATCAACAGATCCTTGAATGAGAGTACATAGGATGCATGCATTGTAAGAAGACTTAACTTTAAGGTAGGTGAGCTAACCACTGCTGGTTGGTTACAGAGCATTAAATATCTCTCTCAATCCAGTCTGAAGGTGGTACCTGTAGTTGTAACACCAATCTTTGTTCAAATGGGCAATGGAAAACATGACATGTATATGGTTTATAGTTTCAATGGAAAGCTTCTTAAGCTATCTATGTCTGCTAGAAGAAGAACAGGAGTACTTGTGGCACCTTAGAGACTAACAAATTTGTTAGTCTCTAAGGTGCCACAAGTACTCCTGTTCTTCTTTTTGCGGATACAGACTAACACGGCTATTACTCTGAAATATGTCTGCTAGGTGAGCTGTCCCATGAACTGTAGCATGGCAGACACTAGTGTAAACAAAGAGGCCTGGAAACGACTCACCCAGGTTACAAACAGGATTTAATTTTTCCTTAGAAAGTGGATACACAAGCCATTTGTCAACTAATGTCTTTGTGTGCGTCAATGAGGCCTCAGCCACTGTTTATATTTTGTTCCCCAGACCACTTTTGTCTGAACCTGGCCAGATTTTGCCAGAATGTCTCTCCTCTCCATAGCTGGCAGTTCAGGACGTGGGGTATGTTTTAATAGAGGGGCCTGGGGAGAAGATGAATATCTTTCACTCCTTTATTGGCAATGAGATGGAACACTGTCCCACAATACTGTTGTCTGAAGGACAAAAAATGTCCTGTAGAAGAAGTAGCTCCTGGATCTTCATAACCGTGCAAGGGAACTATCCCATAGACCTTCCATTCACTTTGGTGTGTGGCTAAATCTCTTGCACAACTTTGCAAAGTTCAACCCAGGTCTCCCGAGGGTTGAGCGTTAGGCGGCACAGTTCTGGCTTTGCTATCCCACTGTGTACCTAGCCTCCTTCAAATCATGCCTATGCTCACTTTACCAACCTCCTAATTATTTATAAATAATGCAATCCAAATCCAAACTACAGCATCTTGGTGACTTTACCAGCTGTTTTAACCATAGGCCTCCTTCTGAAGGCAAGGGATAAATTATATGCAAGTTGATGGATTTGTTGGCAATGTAAAGTTTGCCACATCCAATTAATGTACCTCTTTGATTTATCTAAAATAATGAACCATTGTTTTCAACTGTAATTTTTTCCGATCACTGGGTAGCCTGGGGAACTGTTCTGGAAAGCACAGAACTGAGGGAAGGATCAACGCACTGTAGCAAGCCTGACAAGAAAAGGACTTTGGGATTCTGTTACGTGCTAAAGCTAGAGAAAGACAGACAATAAAACAGGAGAAGAATATCCAGGAGAGCTGAACTTTTGTTAGCTTTAGCAGGGCACTTTTTTCATTATTTTTACAGACACACGTGCGTTTTAAATCACACTGCAAAAAAAAAGTTCAAGTAGCTTTTCATCAGGTAGCATTTTAACCACCTATTTTCAAAGGACCTGTTGCTGCAAAACAAAACACACTTGTAAGTAGCAGTGAACCCACTAGGAGACCACGAAGGGCAAGTCTACACTACTGCTTAAGTCGATCTAACTTACATTGCTCGGATGTGAAAGACACCCCTCCCCTTCACCCCTGAGCGACAAAAGTTACAGTGATCTAAACGCTGTCCATACCAGCACTATGTGCAGCTGTGCCGATGTAGCATTTCTAGTGTAGACCTGCCCTAAGTTGGGTGAACAGACAGAATAAGGTGCAGTAGTGCCCACAGCAGGTCCTTCCTAGAGCAGCTCCACACTACCACCTTCTTGGGCCAGTACTTATGAGGTACCACTGGCCCTTCACACAATGATTATTTCTGTTCCAAGTGTTCAGAGACCACATCTGAGTTTGGAACAATGTTGTTCTAGGAGCTGTACAAACAAAAGTAAGGGCCCTGCCCTGAAGAGTTCACAGTTTAAACAGACAAGACAGAAAAGGGTGTGAGAGAAAATAGTCTTATCCCCATTTTACAGAGATGACCCATTCAAAGCATCTGTTGCTGAAAAAAAAAGAAAAAGAAAAACAACAGAACACCACTTATAAATGGCAGTGAACCCTTCAGGAGACTTAACCAGGCCACAGATTTTGGCAGAGTTCCTCAAATTGAAGATGCAAGAGTCACTTAGTGAATTACTCTTTTACCAACTCCCGGTAATTGAATTAACTCACTGGTCAGGTATCATAGATTCACACACGTTTCCTCTCAGCTGCTGTGGAGCTGCAAGAGTTATAATTAAAGGCAATGCAGCAGCAAGCAAATGTCTGTTTGGTTCATGTCTTGTTGAGGGGAGACAGAGAACTTCTCTCGTGTGGAATCTTGGCACAAGGCAGCTACAGAAGTAGTCGTTCCAGACCAGAACTCAACTTTGTTTGGGACTTCCCTATATGCCCCATCCCGGATTCCATTGCAGTTTGGAGAAGCCACTGTATTGGTTTGACCCATTCCAGCTTACTGATATGGACTTTGAAACATCTGAGAAATTAATACTGTCCTGAAAAACAGCCAGAGTTCTGCACAAGAATCAGTGCATGCTGGGGCAGGACTTCAAAGGGGAGGGATAGCTCCGTGGTTTGAGCATTGGCCTGCTAAACCCCGGGTTGTGAGCTCAATCCTTGAGGGGGCCACTTAGGAATCTAGGGCAAAATCAGTACTTTGTTCTGCTAGTGAAGGCAGCGGGCTGGACTTGATGACTTTTCAGGGTCCCTTCCAGTTCTATGAGATAGTATATCTCCATATATTATTATTTACTGCGAGATAGATGTTCAGCCAGATGGGATCCAAAAGCAGACAGATACTACGGTAATGGGCACAATATAAAAACCTAAGTAGATCTTTATGTGGCTAGATAGTTTCACTGATACTGAATAGAACAGAGCAATTTTTTTTTATTGTAAATATTTGCAAAGTTGTAGGATTTACTTTTTCAAAATTTTTCCTGCTTATTATTATTGTAATGTAAATTGTTATCAGAATGTTCTGTTTGCTGCATACCACGCTTTCAATAAATGAACATTTTAAATTGAGGCGTCAATAGAAGTTTTTATTACAAAAGTCACAAAAACAAAACACAAAATTGAAAAAAAAAATCAGCAGTTTTTCATTCCATTTTCTTTTGACACACAAAAACACATCATTGGGGAAATTTTGACCGCCCTTAATGGTGACACACTGGAATTCCAAGTTCCCACGGACCAGGGACACAGCAGGCTGCATCTAAACGCTGGCTGTCAAATTCAGAGGGTGCAATGTCTAGAGGTTGACGTATAGAAATGGGGTTCAGCAGTTCTGGGTTCTGCCATTAATTTGCTGATGACAAACCATAAAAAGATTGTAGGGGTTTCATTCATTAGATGTGGGTAAGTGTTAGAAGAGTGTAGCATATTATGCACTCTAGTGAGATGTGCAGCATGACTCAAGTAACGAAAGAGAGTTACTGAGACTAGAATAGCTTATAGGGAAGTGATGGTGTATTCAGTAAAGCAATCAACAAGCAGGGGTTGAAATATCTGCTGCACTGCTATTCTCTCCAGACCGAGCGTGTCTAGGCATGTTGTATGACCTATTTTCTCTGCTCTGCCCATCGTTCACGCTACTCACAGCTGAATGGGATATTTCTTAGGCGGGGGAGGGGGAAAATGCCCTCCTTTCTTTTGCCTCCTATGAAGGGACAGGGCTGGGCCTGGTTGCCGGTTGCAGTTTGGCCTTTTTAGCTTCTGCAAAAGATCACGCTATGTAGCAGATTCTCAGCTGGTGTAACTCAGCACAGATCTGTCTTTGAGGGAGCAGTGCCAATGGATAGCCCATATATTTTGAGCTCTGTTAGAACCATTGCTGGATGCGAGGCAGACTGTGCCCTCCCTGCTGTGCGTGGTTCATTCCCATCCCAACAGTCCGCCGGCTTCCTGGTACATGTGGAGCACTGTGCTTCCTGGAACTGTCTCCACCTAATCCCACGGGTCTGCCTCTGCCATACAGTCAGGCTTCAGCAGCGCACTGCGGGACGTTCCCATGAAGCTTTTCACATTCCTCTCCTGTTCTCAGCGGATGTCACCAGGGGAGGAGAAAGGCCCATGGAAGAGAGGAAAGGTTTTCCTGCAGAAAAAGAGGATCCTTGCAGGCTGCCCATCTCGGCTTATTATTGCCTGGCACCTGTGTCCCGGGGCATAGGTCCAAGCAAGTTGTGAGCAGGCACAAGGCCATCACAACAGATGGGCATGAGCATAGGCAGTCATGAGACCGTGATCCTGCATCAGCTCAGGGCATTGACTGTTTAGGGCAAATTTCCCAGCGGAGAATGTCAAAACAGCTGCCAGTCTGGAGTTTATACACCTATAATTAAGGGGCTATGTGATTTCTAATCCAGCTGGATTAATTGGCAAGCTAAATATAGCATCCAGGACCATGTAAGGCAAGTTTTTGTGTGTGGTTTAAATCAGGAAATAGGGCTAAGGCTGGCACGAGCAGGCACTGAAAGAATAACGCCTCAGCCCTGGTCTCGAGCTCTGCAGTCACTGCAGGCCTGAGCCCACTGAGAACCCTTTATTCCCATTCCTCAGTAACGGTATCACAACGGCACATAGAGGCTTTAACCAAGAACTAAACCCCATTGTGCTAGATGTGGAACAAACACATAGCAGGAGATAGACCCTGTCCCAAAGCCCTTACAGTGTAAATAGACAAGACAGAAGAAGGGAGCATTATCATACCCATCAGCACTGGAAGGATTAAGGGATGAAGTCTGATATCACACAGGAAGTCTGTGGCAGAGACTGGAATTGAACCTAGATCTTCTGAGCGGAGCTGGTTGGATTAATCAGGAAGGTTTCTTAGAGACACCCTCTGCCAACCCTCTTATGGCCAATAGCCTGTGGGGGCAGGGGTTAAGGAACATCACTGGGATGTGGGAGACCCTGGATTAAATTTCCACTTTGATTGATCAGGAGCAGGGACTGGAACCTAGGTTTCCCACATCCCTGGTGAGTGCCCTAACCACCAGGCTATTGACTAGCCTAACATTGGGTGTTATTTTTTCGTGAAAAAATGTTGAAAGGTCTCCTTTTCCTTCCACCTCAGAATGAAAAGTATCAGGGGGTAGCCGTGTTAGTCTGTATCTACAAAAACAACAAAGAATCTGGTGGCACCTTAAAGACTAACAGATTTATTTGGGCATAAGCTTTCGTGAGTAAAAACCTCACTTCTTCGGATGCATAGAGTGAAATTTACAGATGCAGGCATTATATACTGACACATGGAGAGCAGGGAGTTACTTCACAAGTGGCGAACCAGTGTTGACAAGGCCAATTCAATCAGTTTTCTCAGAATGAAAACTATTTTCAAAAACTCAGTATATTTCATGAAATGGAATTGTTGTCTTTCAGTCAGCCCATTTCTGAGTTCCAGTCCCCCAGCTTAGCCACAAGACCATCCCTCCTCTCGGGGGAAAGCTAAGCCTTGCAGGAGCAAGTCCTCTGAAAGGTAAGATAGTTCCCTGGATCTTGTAAGCCAATGGCCAAACTGTGCTCTTAGCGGACGTGCAATCCCACTGCTGTCACACTGGGTTCATGTGCATAACTGAGCAGAATTGGACCCAAATGTCTTTCTTTCTGGTGCCTTAAACTCAAGTGGTATTCTGATAAGCACCACCCTCTTTTTGTAGCCTTTCAAGGTGTCCATAGGAATATGCTTTGGGAGGCCTTGATGGTGGCAGAACCAGTAGGGGGAAAAAGAAGAAAACTCTCTTCTCCCCAAACTTCACCTGTTCTTCAAATGATCCTGACCTTTTAGTAAAGCTTCTGAATTATGATTTTTGTGGTACTTTCTTTACATTTGCTGCTGCCTTTAAGCTTCCGATAACTTGTAGGTAAGGTGGGAAGTTCAGCAATAGCGTGAGAAATATTCTCAGCCAGGAACAAAAACAGAAGTGACCATAGGCTCTTGTAAGAGTCCTAGCCTCTTCTAACACCCTGGTGCATTCACTTATACCAGTGAAAGGAAGAGAGAAAGAATCCCATTCTCACAAGGTAGCATTTTATCTCTGCACAGCGGTGAGTGACTGCACAAATTACAAGACGGTGCAGAATCAAACTCTGTGGCTGCTCCAAGACTTATTTTACAGAGATGTAATTGCCCATGCAAATTCCAGATTGCCCTTATCTATTCCATGCAGCCACATACTGGCCTGGGAACACAGGGCCCTACCCTGTCCTACTTGGGGGGGAAGGGATAGCTCAGTGGTTTGAGCATTGGCCTGCTAAACCCAGGGTTGTGAGTTTAATCCTTGAAGGGGCCAGTTAGGGATCTGGGACAAAATCAGGACTTGGTCCTGCTAGTGAAGGCAGGGGCTGGACTTGATGACCTTTCAAGGTCCCTTCCAGTTCTCAGAGATAGGAGATCTCCATTGAAAAAGAAAAGAACTCCCAATGACTTCAATGGGATTTGTCCCTGTATAAAGAAAGGCAGAATTAGGCCCATAACATTAGGCTAATTGAGCTACTCCCAGTCTTTGAATATCAATCAATACCAAGCCAGATTCATACCATACTGTGAATATCTGCAAGGTTAAATTGCTTTTAATTTTTGTTTAATTATCTGCAATGGCACAAATAACTAACAGCATTGATTTGAACTTGGCACTGACGGCAGGTTCCAAATGGCAGAGCATATTAGAGATCGAACTATTAAACGTAGCTAATGAGCAACATAATTAGGTAGCGCTACGCCATAAAAGGTTAGGCTTTAAAGGTGTCACAGTTCATAAGCAAGAAAGATTTAATCACATTTTAAATCAAATATTTATATGATAATGTGTTTTAATCAAAATAATAGCAATTAATTTGGAGGGGGGGGATATAGTGTATGCTTCCTGTCTTTGCTTTCCAGAGGGTTTTTTGCAGAGTTCACACTTTCTTACTGAATAATGTATTGGTCCCAGTTGTGAGCTCATAAAACAGTGCGTAACCTGGGATAAACTAGTACAGCAATAAATTACAGTACAGTACAGACACCATAAATCAGATTCTCCACTGCCAAGCACCCGATATCATCACCCCGTAAAGCAGGTATGCTACCATTCGGAATTGGTGGCATTTTATACCCAATTTGTACAGTGTAAATGATATCATGAGGTGCAGGGCAGTGGAGAATATAACATATGGAGCGTTCCTGTTGCGTTGCCATTCCAGGAACTACCATCACTGGAAACAGGTACCCTGTACTTCCAAGGCAAACACTGCAGTCTCCAGTAATCAGCCTTTCCAATAACCTGCCATTCCTGGAACCACACTGCTTCTGGGAAATCTATCAAAAATATCATGACAGTTTCAAAATACCTGCCCCGCCTCTGGGCGCACATCTCCACATTTAGACTAGCCAATATTTTTTCCCTTAATCGATTTAGCTTCTTGTGCTAGATATGTATAGAATTTTTGCCATCTGCCATTTTAAACACTTCATCAGTAAGTGTTATTTTTTCGTTAACTGCTAAGTTGGAGTCACGATGAAAAGCTTTCAGTGAACCACCTTTCCCTGAAATGACTTCTTTTGCCTTCAGTTTGGCCAGATGTTTTCTACTTACTTACCTGTCAAGGATTTTTCTATTTTTTTTTTTTTTTACATGTATAGATGTTTTCTCTAAATGAAAAGTAACATAAGGTTCTTGTTGAGTATTTTTTGCCTGGGTGAAATAGGCTGGGCTCAGCTTCATCATCAAGGCTGGATTTTATGCTTGAAGATGCAACTTAACATCAAAAGCTCGATCTTTTTTATTATTTAGCACAGCCCTTTTGGATCAACTTTGACAAAAGCCAAAAGGTACTTTATGGCTTGAGATTTATTTTTTAAAGCTAGAACTGAGTCATGCAGTTTCTCCTGAGCCTAAGATCGTAATGACTTAGGGCCAGAATCTGCCTCCATTACTCACATCAGATAGGATTTATTTACATGACTAATTCCCCATTGAATCAGTGCCACACAGCATCACTAAGGGTTTCAAACTCAGGCCCATATTAAGCTTGATATTTGTCCCATGGAAGTCAATGGCAAAAAAATTCTCATTGACTTAAATAGGTCAATTATTGGGTTTTCTGAAGGATCTCCTGCCCTTTACTCATATGGCAATTCCTTAAAGCCATAGATTGAATAATTTAAGCCTTTAATTATTGGAGTTGACCATTGTGGAGTTAGGTATAAACTTGTAGAGCTACTATTCAGGGTGGCCATTGGGGGGCATATAGTGAGGAGATAAAGGTCTGTGTAAACAGGAGATAACCCTGACCATGGTGTCCCAGGTCTCTGATCTCTACAACCACTGTTGAAGTGGAAAACCAGACATCACGGGACAATGATCTGACTTTGGTATAGCGAGGTATATGCCTACACTTAAATCACTTCTGACATTCAGCATTGATTTGCTATTTAGCTATGATCAGAGAGCTTTCTCTCTCTTTTCTTTTTTGGTCTGTTTTTTCCAGTGTCCCTAATTTTAGAGCTACCTCCACACAGGAAAACAAAACGATCACATTGCAGTCAAAGTACGCTTGACATGCATCTCAGCTGCTTTGACTGGGGATGGGGGTGGGATCTGTCAGGTGCTTGTCATCCACTGACTACAAATACAGTATGCTCTTGGCTTTACACACACAAATCCTGACACCAATCATCTTGAGTTTCTTGCTATGTTTTGAAAGGAACTCAGAGGTAGTTCTGATGCCATCTTGAGTCACTTTGGCTGGATAGATATTACAATTGCACATGCAAATTGATGTCCCTGGTTCCATTCACCCCTGAGTTAAGCAACTTGAAATAGTCATGATTAGGTGGAGTGCTATACATCTGGGTCTTTACAGACATGGAGTTAAAAGGATATATTCAACACTGTGACTCCATTGATTTGCAGGGAGTACGTATCAATATTTTTACTAGTTCCTTAAAATTTTTATGCTCTACTGAAGTGGTTTTGATTTAGTTTACTTCTTAGTTATGGAGGTAAATTAACTCTGGGGTCATCATTTTTTCACTAGCTAGTCCTACCTTGCCTTGAAAAACAAGGTGCAGATGGATCAATGTCTGACTCAACAGGAAATGCAGCAGTGACATTAAAAAGTGGTCGAGAAATCCCACTGGCTCAATGCTCCATCGGGCCCCTTCATGCCACTCTGGCACCACAAAGGGGCTATAAGGCTGGTGGATTTGGCATAGGGGAATTACACCATCTCCTTTCACAGGGCCTGGTGGAGAGGGTGTGTTGGAGACATGGCCAAGAGAAGCAGAATGCCACTGCTAGAATGGCCCCTGGGGGGGGCTCTAGGCAGCTCAAATGTAAGAGCACTCCTGATGCTGTACCATACATTGGGACTGTGTCCAGAATACAGGGGAAGGAAACCAGTTTATCTCCCTCTCCGCTCTCTCTCTCAGCCTCTGGAGAGCTCAGGCAGAATGGAGATGTGGGCCCCATATTTGTAAATAGAAGTGATCCCCTTTCCAGGATTCAAACCAGCTACTTTAGCTCACCTTGTGTGTTGGTTTGTAGGGATTTGCGTGAACCTTGTTTTGGTTTCTGGTCTTTGAGCTCCAGAGCTGAGCAGGTCTGTCAGCCCGTAGCATAGCTATCAAAGGCTACAGTGCTGTAGATGGGTCAATACCTTCCTGACCCGTAGGGTGATCAGCTTACAGTCTGCAGCAGGGAATCCATTTACCTTCAATTTGTCTCTGTGACTACAAATAAAATCATTCAGCCCTTTTAAAAACCCAGCTGCAGCATTAATTTAATTTGTCATATTTATACAATGTGCCCATCACTTGCTTTCTTGTCACATAAACAATCAAAACATTGACAAAAACATTGACAATAATTATCTAAATTAGCATAATGTTGAGAGAGAGAGAGAAAAAACACTAAAATAATCCCTCTAGGAAAGACCTATATGAAGACACAGGCCTTGGGAAGTCAACAGTGTGGAACCGTTGAGCTGAAAGGAAAACAAATTCCAGAGTCCCTCATTCTCCTCTAACGATTCCTTGCTTCTGGAGCCCAGCCGTACAATACCCTGTCCATACTATGATGTTAGAAGAGTTTGCAACCAGTTACTGGCATGGTCGTGTCCAAGCACCACGTGATTAATATGGGCAGTACTGGCAACCCCAAGCATTCAAATATTATGAATCAGGCCCCAAAATCACGAGAGCAGTTTTAAAAAAATCATGAGATTTTAAAAATCTACACATTTGGGGGGTTCTTTTTATTTGACTTTTTGGTTTCCGAGCCTGGAGATGGTGCTTGGTTCACATTTTTCTTTTCAGAACAAGCAGAGAGGTTCTGAGGTGTAGGAGCTGGGGCTTTAAGAAAGTCAGTGAACATTGCAAGACTCATGACAACTTAATGAGAGGTGGAAAGACTGAACTCTGTTAGTAATAGACACCTGTTAGCTTTTGGTAACCAGGCTAGCTCAGCTGTTCTCGCTGTACACACAGGACCCCCTAAATGTGTCTGTGTAGCTGGTTGGACCAGGCCTCCCCTTTCCCAGCTCTGAGGTAGGACATCCCAGTATCCACTGTCCCAAGTACAATTCTCTACTAGAATGGAGAAGTCTCTGTAGGGTGGCTCGGCTTTGGCTCCACAACCTCGGTTCCCACTGTGGGCTGGGTCCCAGAAGAGGTTCAGAATCTTAAACTGACAAGAACAATACGTTTTGCATTCTTCCTTCTCACCCCCGCCCCCCACCCATTAGCTCATCCCCATCTCCAAAAAGGCAGAATTTGAAAGCTCTCTCCACCAAATTGAGACATAACTCATGCTGGGCCGTCACCTCCAGTTAGCAGCTTGCCTTGGAGCCTACCAGCAGAATGATGGTGCAAACTAGTTAAGAGTTTTACAGCCGCTGCCATTTGAATTTCGTCACTTGCCAGAGCACAGGATTTCCAAGTCCTGGGTGGATTCAAGGTTTACGATGGCTCTGAAAGTTCACAGCGAGCATAAAATTGATTCACTTCCTGTTACTTTTCTTTCTCTTGCAGAAAAACTCCCTAAGGAAAGATATAGGGATCCTGTTTGCTTTTTAACATTTTGAGTAGGCTGAGAACAGTGTGTCCTGTTCCATTTATTGTCTGTAAATCACAGAAAATATCTTCCTTCTCCCTGGCAAAAATAATTAGAATTAGCAAGTTTCTTTATCTCTACCTGCTCACATTTGTGAATTTCTGCACGGGCTTCATAAGCAAGATCTTCGCTTTCTCCACATATCTGTTATTTGTCTTCATCTTCTTCACCACTCTCAGTATTTGCAGTTTCTTCTACATTCATATAGTTGTTGTTCCCAATGATTACATCTTGCAACTTTTCACAAAGGATGGAAATGTCACTTGACCGATCCAGGCTGCTATCATCACAGGATGTCCATTCGCTTTGCTCCGATATCAAGTTGGAATCTAGTGGAATTATTAAGCAAGAGGAGAAGTGAGAGAGCATTTAAGTGACTGGAGCAGAGCAGAGCTGGGCATGATATAAATGCAACTGAATTGTGCAATCCTTAAGTTAAAATGAATACAGTGTGGTTACTGACACTGGTAGCTACCCTTTGCTTCTATCTCTGTATATTTAATTTACAATTTAAAGAACACGCATTGTAAACGATGAAGATACAAAAATGAGAAATACTGATGTGTGGGGTTTCATGCGGAGCAGATAAAGCACACGACCAATGTGGTTGCAAGCTGAATTCGAATTCTGTTTATTGCAAGCTTTCTTTTATAGTTTTTCTCAACATTACATAACACAATTAGGCTATAATCACACATCTACGGATTGGACAAGAAGGAGAATCATGTGTTTATCACATGTATAGCCCCACACCGATTGGTTCAACCGTTCCTTACATAAGGCCATGATTTGTTTACCTCATCTTATATAATCCTAGACCACCAGGGGGCCTTACATAAGGCCATGATCATCTTATATAATCCTAGACCACCAGTGGGCCTTACATAAGGCCATGATCATCTTATATAATCCTAGACCACCAGGGGGCCTTACATAAGGCCATGTTTGTTTACCTGGCAAGTATCCCATCGTGACCCTTACCTCCTCATGGAACTTTTCATTAGGTTGGTGTAGGGATGATACATCCCCACACCTCCCCCCTTTTTCTTAAATAAGGCCTATAGGAGGGTCCAACTAACATTAGGACAATTACTAGCCACCTGACTACTTTTTTTTTGAACCTATAAAACTGACGACAGGTGACATTTAACAACTGGGAACTATTAAAAAACATAACATTACATAAATACCCACGAAAACTATTGGGGATCCGATGGGGTGGCCATGAACAAGCAAAAAGGGCTTTTTGGCCAGTTTGGTTCGCCCAGGTGATTCAAACATTTTGTCGTGGGTTAACAAAAGGTACAGAGTTTGGACATACAAAGACCCCTGCTCCTATAATAAGGAGTTTGAACAAACATAAGTACAGCATTATTAGGTGTTTAGGCTGTGACAAACAACAAGTGCAAGTCCGGTGCCGCGGGGTTGTCGTCCGGCTCCTGCGTGGCGGCGTCGGGCTCTTTAGCAATTCGTGTCTTGAGCCACGGCCGGACCCACTTTGCTGGAACCCACCGGGGACCCGCATCGGTGGAAACACATGCATATCCCCGTCCCCAGGTTAGTAAATCCACAGGGCCCGCAATGTGTGGGACTGCGGGGGATGGCTCTCACCGGCCAAATGGGACAACTGATTCAGCATGTCCTGTAGCTGAAGGCCCTGTTTGTACATTTCCGCCCGAAATTCTTTTAACGTATCCCCTTCTGGGCTTGAGACCTCCATTTTATTCGCGGGGTCGTCCGGTAACGGGACGATACTAGGATCAGCTTTGGGTACACCGGGGATGAGTGGTATGATAGTGTCCTTACCCCCAAAGAACTTACGGGCTCCCACCGGCAACACATAAGGCGGCTCCTCTTTTGGCCGAAAGAGGTCATTAATGGCCGACTGGACCTCAGCTTCTGCCGCAAGTGTCTCTATCAGTTTCTTAGATTTGCACCATATTTGGCTTAATGACACGGCCTCCTTGTTGCCGTGAGACACCGACTCCCAGAGGTCAGAGCCTAGACTTTCCCAGACTGCCTTATTAAAGACAGTATCAGGAGTAACAAAAAACCCGCGTCTCTGCCCCCATTTCAACAAATGGGACAACGCGTTAGAGGGAAGCTTCTCTCCCCGCTTTTTAGCGATGCGTAATAAAAAATCATGCACCGTCTCCTCCTCTGCAGACAAAGCAGAGCCCATTTTATTAAATGCAGCCGCTCACCTGTGAGCTCACGAACGTCTCTCTCGGACGACCAGGAGCCGGTATCCTCCGGTACCTCCTGCCGCGGCTGCCACCTCCGCCTTTACTCACCGAACGCTTCAGTTGGCTGTGAGCTCACAAACGTCTCTCTCGGACGACCAGGAGCCGGTATCCTCCGGTACCTCCTGCCGCGGCTGCCACCTCCGCCTTTTCTCACCGAATGCTTCAGTCGGCTGTGAGCTCACGAACGTCTCTCTCGGACGACCAGGAGCCGGTATCCTCCGGTACCTCCTGCCGCGGCTGCCACCTCCGCCTTTTCTCACCGAACGCTTCAGTCGGCTGTGAGCTCACAAACGTCTCTCTCGGACAACCAGGAGCCGGTATCCTCCGGTACCTCCTGCTGCGGCTGCCACCTCCGCCTTTTCTCAAACCATGTTCAGTTTTTGGTCGTGCTCCAGTTGACACTGAGCTTGGCAAACCATTTAAATTTTGGTAGCCTGCCCTCTTATTCCCACAGATTCCCTTGCTCTGATGATCTTTGTGAAGAAGGCCTGTTTCCACCTTAACAGGGCACGGCTGTTTGCGCTTTTTGGAAGAAGAAGTGCTGGAAGGAGAAGAGCCAGCACTGAGAGCCTCTTCAATATCTAAATTCAATTGTTCCAGTTTCTTCATGAGAGATGACATAGAGTCTGACCACTTAGATCCTTTTTTTTGGTTGGATCTGCTCAGCTTCTGAGACAACACCTGTTGGGTCTACTGTCTGAGAACATTGATCCCTGCTCCACTGGCGGCTGTGTCTAGTATGATTTCTGCTAGCTTACTCTGGGCAAAGTCCTGGCTGCCTTGATGTCCAAGCCGAATCACGTCGGGGTCACCATTTGTGGGGTTTCATGCGGAGCAGATAAAGCACACGACCAATGTGGTTGCAAGCTGAATTCGAATTCTGTTTATTGCAAGCTTTCTTTTATAGTTTTTCTCAACATTACATAACACAATTAGGCTATAATCACACATCTACGGATTGGACAAGAAGGAGAATCATGTGTTTATCACATGTATAGCCCCACACCGATTGGTTCAACCGTTCCTTACATAAGGCCATGATTTGTTTACCTCATCTTATATAATCCTAGACCACCAGGGGGCCTTACATAAGGCCATGATCATCTTATATAATCCTAGACCACCAGTGGGCCTTACATAAGGCCATGATCATCTTATATAATCCTAGACCACCAGGGGGCCTTACATAAGGCCATGTTTGTTTACCTGGCAAGTATCCCATCGTGACCCTTACCTCCTCATGGAACTTTTCATTAGGTTGGTGTAGGGATGATACATCCCCACACTGATGTGAAAAAGTAGAGCATGCAGCAAAAGAGGAATCAAGGTTCTTGCAAAGTAATTACAGTTTAGCATGATGGGGGAAATACCCTAATAAATAAAATCAACCCTTGGAGTTGAATTCTCCAGTCCGCTAAGGCCACTATGCACTGATGGTGGAAATCACAGCCATTCCCACCCCCTCACTGGCTCCCTGAAGGGGACATGTCATGGGTAGCAAATTGCTCTGTTACACCTTATTCGCTATTGGTGTAAGATCACTAAGGAATATTACGCCAGTGATGTAAATTAGGGCTCCCCTGTGCAAAGTACCAATCTACCCCAGCATTAGGAAGGATGCCAGGACCTGGCCCAAAGGGGGGAGAGGGGAAGGACCCAGTGACAGTGACAGTTCTAGAATCTGATTCAAAGCCCATTGAAACCAATGGAAAGATTCCCATTGACCTAAAGAGGCTTTGGATCAGGCCCATAGTGCAGAATTTTCAGAACCGGACACCTGCCCAAATTTGGCAAGTATGACGTAGGTGTCAGTCTTCAAGTGTCTGGCACACACCATGGAGCCAGCTCATACACATCAGGCACAGTTTACACGCAAGAGAAGCCTACAAGTGTCAACATGGCATTCGCCATCTTCACCTGAAGCATCGTCTTCCTCATTTGTCTCCTCATCTGCGAGGCCGGCAGAACCACATTGCTCATGAACACTCATTTGGTTGTTGTTTCCGATCATGACGTTCTCCATCTCGGACTTGTCAATGGTGACTCTTTGCAATGGAGCTCTCCCTTCCCCGGGGAGGGAGGTGTTAATTTTCAGTGACGGCCCAGGGCTGGCAGAAAAACTGTCACCAAATGGATCTAGAGTTAAAAAAAAAAAAAGGGTAGGAGGAGCATTTGTCATGAAAATGAGAGCATAAGAAATCAGAAAGACAAAATCAGTGAATGTCAAAAAGGTGACGTACTCATTTCCCAAGGCTTGGGTGGGACTAAGATTTGCATGATAGTAGCAGAAGTCTCAGCATTTCAGCACTTTAGTTTGTTGCACAGAAATAAATGGACACAGATAGGAGGGTACATAGTACAGTTCTAAAAAGTTCTTGGCACTTGTGCAGCGTGTTCCATGAAGGAGCTCAAAGCAACGTACAAAATATTGGCATCTTCATTTTCCAGATGATGTTAAGAAGTTTGCCATAGGCCACTCTGCAAGTCAGTGGCATAGTCAAGAATACCCAGCTCTCCTGACTCGCAGTCCCTCACTCTAACCACTTGGGAACACTTCCCCTTTATCTAGTTGCCTCGTCCTACATCC
Organism: Malaclemys terrapin pileata; assembly: GCF_027887155.1. Classification (NCBI taxonomy): domain Eukaryota; kingdom Metazoa; phylum Chordata; order Testudines; family Emydidae; genus Malaclemys; species Malaclemys terrapin. The sequence continues at coordinate 12,433,042 of NC_071516.1, read as the reverse complement.
CTTTGAAGTCAGTGGGAATCAGAGGCAGACGACAGGTGCTGAGTCAATAATAGACATTAGGACCCATTTTCTGGGCTGCACTCTGTTATAAAGTTGGTCCTGCCTGGGATGCAGGCTTTTTGGGAGGGTGTCCTAAATAGTGGAGCCATATGGAAGGCTTGCAGGGTTAAGGAGGTTTTTGTTATAGGAGTTAGTCATAAATATGCGCTTGTAGGATGTCAGAGGAAAGTTTTCCTGCCCCAGTTGTGAAAGAGGACAGATATACATGGACAGGGCCGGAGCACAATAACCACTGGTACTCACACAGCACAGACTCTGAGCATTAAGCCCAATTTCTAGAGTCACAAAGGTTTGTTTCAGCACTGACATACCTTGTAACGATTCACAAGTCAGCTCTCATGCAGACAGGGCTGTACTTGAGGGAGTTCTCGTATAACCAGTGCCCTGCAGAGGGTAGGAGTACCTTCAACATAAGCCAACACGCTGTACCTACTCTTTTCTGGAGTGCCATATTGGTCCAGCTGCTCCTCTCGACTATCAGCGAAGGCCTTCATAATGATATTCATTTGATTATCATCACCAATGACAGTATTCTTGAGTGTGGACTCAGTGACATCAATTTCCTGACCACCCTGGGGGGTTGCTTTAGCTTCTGCTTCACAGTGCAACATATCAGCATTTTCTGATGCAGCCCTAAGTCTTGGAACAGTTGGTCTGGAATCTAAAGCATAAATGGAAAGGGAAGGAATAATAACTATATTAATAAAATAATAATAATAATAGTGAAATTTGGTATGGGAGAGTGTCAAAACGAATCATTTTGGCAATCTCATTTTGATAAGATCTATATTATTAGGTGTATATTGCAATAGAAATTTTAATATGTTATATTTATATATTATATATTTAATACATTTATATTATAGTTTCAGTTATTGACATTAAATGATTTGGTGTTTCCTAACAGAAATTTTTCAGACTTTCCATTCTGCAGTAACTTAACTTTTAATACCGTTTGGCACAAAAGCAAATTTCAAAATGTTGGCATATCCCGCAGGACAGACATTCCATTCTCCAACCAGCTGTAGTAAAGTATGACATCTTTTTTATGTTATTAATTATGATGGCTGTTCATGTCGGTTATCCTCTCTGAGAACAAGTATAGCACCCAGAAACCTGTGCAGACAGATGATTACCATCTTTTTTATCCACTAGATTCAGCGAGTTGTAGTTTCCAATTTGAGTAGCTCTGGAATCAGCTATAGAGATGGTGTTTTGCACTCCTCCCTGATAGATAATGTTTGTTGGATTATTCTGAATAATAACTGGCCCTGCTTCCTTATTTGCTCCAGGATTTGTTAGCTTGTAACCTGGGAAAGAACAAAACAAAACACATTAGTCACCAGTACGAAAGACAAACAATTTTCCTGGGAGAAAAGCAATTCTTGTCTTGTGACAAAACCCATCCCCTCTCTAGGCTTCAAAGTCTGCACAGCCATTGTTAGCCCTGTAATGCGAGTCCCACGCGCTTGAGTCTGTAAACCCGGGCTCTGAGACACTCCACAATGAGCTGCTGGCTCACTGGGTAGACACACTCTAGCAGAATCCTAGGACCTGGGTCCTGTGTGCTTGCTGACCCAAGACAGACTGATTTGTGTGTGGACCGAAGTGGGGCTTGGCCTCAAACCTGAGTCAGAGCCCAGACTTAGTGTGCTGTGTAGACATACCTAAAGGAGCCTGTCATGTTACTAAGTCTGTGTATTTAGAGGGAGTAAGGGTTGTTTAGGTATCCTGTTTTCATAGTGACACTGACTGGTAGCAGTTATCTCTGTTGTCTCGTTAGCTCAGAATGGAGGGTTGTGGGCAGGAAGACGTTGAGAGAAGCTATGGAAGTAAGGGAGCCTGAAGTTACACATCACGTGTGTGTGTGTGTGTGTGTGTGTGTGTGTGTGTGTGTAATGGTGCCAGTGGTGAGGGCTGATCTCAGTCATCCAGCGGTACCCAAAAACGATGTACAACTAACAACAATGGAAAGGGTGCATATCCCAGGGCAGGATTTGATCTTTAGAAAAGAATGATAGAAATGGGACCGATCAAGCCCAGGGCGTAGAAGTAGTGAGATGAAATGATTTTAGTAAGAGAATGATAGACAACATCTTTTTTCTAATATATGTCAGCGTAGGCATAACAATAACTTGTGGCTTCACAGTGCTAATCATTTCAGGAACTCCGAGCCCTTTACAAAGATGGACAAGTGCTCTCCCCGTTTTACGGATGGGGAAATGGGAGCACCAGGGAGTTAAATGAACCCCCATCTCCCTAGGAGGACACACAGTGAGTTGGGCATGTTTCTGGCTGAATCAAGACCCAAGTTTCCCAGCCCCATGTTCTGAGCAGTTTACCAGAACTTCTGATTAAAGATAGATCAAACTGTGAGCATTAGTGCAGATATGCAAATCGAAGAAAAGCCCACGTTCTAGAAGCCAAAAAGAAGTGGCCCGGGGAAGGACCATTTAGTCGTCTAGCTGAAAGTGTTTACAGTCAAAAAGAAAACAAAGCCGCTTTTTGTAACGCTACTCAGAATGCAGTGTTATGACAAGTGCATCTCAGTACAATACCTGCCCCCTGTCCGTAAACCGACCAAAGCTTCGTGTCTTCCTCCTGGCTGAGGACATGTCTTTTCTGCAGCGCGTATAAATCTGCATTGACTTCCTTTTGTGTCGTCTTTCCCATATGTTTGGCAATGGCTAATGCACTGCGAGATCCATTTTCTGACAGAAACTGGTAAATCTTTTCCTCTGGGAAACAAAGGGTGGGCTTATTGATTCACTGCCAGAAATGGAGGATAACGCAGCTAAATTTCTATCCTGCTCCCCGGGACTACTGGGCTGATAATCTATGGCCCCAAGGCCTCACATCATCTACCAAATTCCCTTTGAATCTTACCAAGTTATCAGCTCACGTGACTTCACTGGGATTGCTAGTAATGAGCTCTGTGCTATCCAGCTCAGGCCCACCATTACACTGGCTGCAAAGGGAATGGGGAGGAGGTGGAGCCATAGTTCTGTATCTATACACCAACTAGCAGAGCTGGTGGGCTGCATGGAGTAGATAGGGCAGTATGCTGTGCCATTTAAAGGGGTGTAGCAGTCCATGTGCTCCCCTGTGCACTAAGGTGCCTGAGGTGGGGCTCTGCCTCCCTGAGACAGAGGGTTTCTGGAGGTGCACCTGGGATGAGGAGGCTTTACAGTACTATGGCCTGCGTGCTATTAGCACAAGGTATTCCTAGCAGGGATATGATTTATGACTCCTAGAACCATGCAAGACTTCTACACATACAATAGTGCAATGCTAGCGTTAATAGCATTCTATTGTGGCTGCCAACATTCATTACATGCAGATTTCTGAAGTTAGTCTATTCAGTCTTAGGCACGCGCCAAATATCTTACGATTTTCTGACAGTTTGCGGTCATCTTTCACAGGAGTCACAGCGTTCACAGGCTGGTGCAGTGGGACTAGGGCGGTGTCATCTACAACAGAGAACATTGTCAGGCACTGTAATTGGGAGGGGGGGTGAAAAGTTCTGCTATTTAGCTAGGAAGAGAGACTGATTCCTCATTTTCCTTTCTTGTACCAATCTCCTAAGCCAGACTCCCAGGGGAGCAGGCATCCTTGCTGCATACCCTCGGTACTGATCTTCACCCACCGCCAGAGAATGTGGGCCTTTAGAGGAGCTAAGATATTGGCAGATGGTTGGTTTGCTGCATGGCTTGAGTTGATCAGGGAGGGGGAAGAGCACTTCTCTGCCTTTATGTGGAGTTCGTCCTCTCTCTAGTTATCTTAAAACTATCCCAGCCAAAGTTCCCTGGCTAATAAAGGGCCCCATGGTCCCCAATAAAGGGGAAAGAACACTGGATCAAAGCCCATAGGGGGATTCATGCAGAGCTTTTCATTGTGAGGTTCAGGGAGTGATTCACCCTCCTGTGGAAGAAGTTGGGGATCCCATGAGATCCACAGGATATTCTTCTGCAGAAGCTGTGCTTACAGGGCCTATGCCTTCCAGATGCCTCTTGGAGGGATGAAGGTCTCCAATGCAAAGGGTGTGGCAGTGCCACGTTCCCCTGCCTGGGAACCTGGTTCCTCATCACAGCTCTGTGACACTGGAGTCGTGGAGAGGCTTTTACAGGATGGGTGGAGTATTCTGTAGAGGATTAACTATCCCCTTCCCTGGGTGCAGACCCCCCGCATCTGAGCGAAGAGAGGAGCCTGACACTCATAAGAATGGCCCTACTGGGTCAGACCAAAGGTTCATCTAGCCCAGTATCCTGTCTTCTGACAGTGGCCGGTGCCAGGTGCCCCAGAGGGAATGAACAGAACAGCTAATCATCAAGTGATCCATCCCCTGTCGCTCATTCCCAGATTCTGGCAAAAGATATTTCAAAGATATTTCTGAAGAGCCAACCTTTGTCTGCTTCTGAAATGCACCAAGATTGCAGGTATTACAAAAGAAATGTCCTAGGGCAGGGTACCCTCAGAGAACACTACATGGGGTTAATTTCCCTTCCCTATTTACCACCCAGGACAAAGAATGCAAAAACTGCCTAGGAATGAATGCACCTTCTGCTTTAGTCAAGTTTCAGTTCTGTACAAAGGAGAAAAACACGGAGCTGATTGACTTGCAACTCACTGTACTGAGTAAAAATGGACTCAAAGTAATTGGGGTCAAAGTCGCACGAATCTCTTATGCAGTTAGGCTGCAATGTAGTTACAGACTTGAAAACAAACTCTGCTCCCAAATGCCCTCAGCATCAGAGGTTGCAGACATAGTCTCAAAACATTTACCGATTTTCAACTCGGCGGTTTTCGGATGACATTCCACCTCTGCGTCTGCACGGACAAGCCATTTGTTATCGTCACTCTGCTTCTCAACCTTTCCCTCCTTCTGTAACTTGTACAGCACTTTCTTGGCTTCCTTTCTGGTAACTGAACATGCACCGGCAATCTCATAGGCCTTCTTTGGAGTGGCAGCTCTCCTTAAGTGGTCAAAGATGAGTTGCTCCAATTGTGACGCTAAATGTAAGCACAAAAAGCCAACTACAGACAATTCTAAGCAATTCAGACAATACCTCCCCCCCTTTTCTTCTGGCAACCAGACTTTACTCACTTGCCCCTGATCTTCAGTCTGAATTTTGTGTTGATAACTGTGGATATAATATTCATGCAATAATGATCACAGAAGCAAATGGGGAAGTGTGACCAGACACAAGCAGTGTAGGCATGGAATGAATTGAAATTACAGGCTGGTGTGGCTTTGCACTGCAGTTGTCCATCATATAAACAGGTGCAGTTATATATTTAGGCTTTAATGAATACGTATTTACCCACCCAAAATGACATCCTCAGAGCAGTCACTGTCATTGGCTTAAGGACTTATTTTAAAGAGTGATGCCCACATTATTTTCCCATACTGGACTGTTTTGTCCTCTTTAGACACCACTTCACAAGCCTAGCACCACTGATTAAGTCTGGGAGGGATGTGAGGATCTAGCTTCTGAAGGCCACAAATTGACAATTTAAAAGAGATGCCGTTTGGAAAAATGCTGCCCATATCCAGGGTTGAAGTCAGAGGCACTGGTCCTCCATCCATCTAAGCATTAGCTTCGCCTCTTCACAAACACAAAAAGAGCCCCCTGTCTTTGAGGCATAACTAAAATTCCCAGTGGCTACCCCTTCCTTCAGGTTATGTGGTTTCATGAGTGGCAAGTTAGTACCCTGCCTTTTTAGAGATGGGGTAATCTCTGCATCTCTGGGTATTCTTGTAAGAGTCAGCAGTCCCTTCTCTGACTGCTTCATGCAGAGTAAGAACTGAAGAGATGTTAGGGTGAATGGGCTAAATTAGCCTGTGAGTTGGGGGACAGAAATTACCCTCTTGTATTCATCAGCACTGAGTCTTGTCCTTTCCCTGCCACGAGGGATGCTACACATTATGTGCTGCCGGTAGTCAGCCAAAAAGCAATCAGCAGGGTGGTGCAAGGTCTCCTGCTTGCTAAGAGACTGATCTTGCACCACTGAAGTGAGGGGCGTTTTGTCACAGCTTTCAATGGCCTTTGGATCAGGGCCTCTCCTGGGTGCAGTGTGAGGTCCACTATAAGGATCTCAGTCCCAAGGATCCTGGTTGCACCCAAATGCTGCATGTTTTACTCATGGCCTTCTATCTCCACCTGTGCCTGTCATAAGAGATTTTTTATTTCTTTTCATGAAGACCAGGAAAGAAGGGGAGTAGAGCGGAGCACAAACTGACAAAGAGCAGAAGAAGCATCTCTGACTGGAAATACATTGGCACATCTAACTAAAAACCACTTTTATTTTCCCCAAAATGCTACAGCTGTGAAACATGGTTTGCCCTTGCATACAAACTAATTTAATCAGGAAATAGGAAATCCGAGGCAAGAGGGCTTAGCTGTCATTTTACAAAAACAATTAAATGCATGAAATGTATCCTAATGATATTATTAAAGAGAAATTCCAATCATCCATTAGCAGCGGCTTTAATTATTGCAAGAACATTACAGTCAATATCATTAAAACGAGGAAATCATTTGCTATGCAGACTTTAAAAAAATAAAATAAACACAGATTATTTGCTCCTCCAGAGAAACTCCAAGAAGCTACTTTTGAATGCAACTTTGATTACATTTGTTTATTGAAGCTGATAGTAAGAGAGACTGCAGACACTGCTCAAAAGTGACAGCATCATTGTAAAAAATTCAGAGGCTGAGTGAAGCAGTCCTGTGCCATTGTTATATATTCATGAATGTGTTTAGGAAGCTGCAGATAGTCAGCTCTGACTAATACTTTAACACTAACCTGACAATGGGCTGTTGACATTCATATATGACAGCAGAGTTCCAGCACTGAAATTAAATAGTCATGAATGAAAAAACCTGAGCTGGGTATAGTATCGATGGGCTAGCAAATGAGTAAAGGCCTTTCTGACTCTTGCTCTTTGAGGATCTGATCCCAACTCCCATCAAAGTCTATGGAAGTACTTGTACGGACTTCAGTAGAGGACAATTCAAGACCTGAAGTTATGGCCTGGAAAGGCCCTCATCTCCCATTGATTTCAGCACCACTCAAGATTGGACCCTAGAGAATGGGCTTTCAACCACAGAGAAACTATCCCAAACAAGTTGTCCCAAACTGTCTTCCTAATGCAGGCCAAATCCTATGCTCTAATATTCATGCATGAAACTCACATGGATATCTGAAGACAAAATTTGACCCTCTAGTGAAGGATGTGACACAGCAAAATGTCTAGAGTGAGGAATTATACCCTTTCCACTGGATTTCACATCTCCAGCTGCTTTTATTTTTTGAATTTCAGTGCCATTCACAGCACATTTTTTACTTTTCCCAGCCATAGTGTAAAGTTTTCACTGTATGTATAGTTAAATTCAGCTAACGTTGGTGAGAGTTGCCTCCTGTATGAGACGCACTGCTTCCTAAGTTGCATTGCCAAGTGCCATTTGGTTTGGACTTCTCCCAAATCCTTTGAAGAGCCAGACCTCTCAGGAAAGATGTTCTGTACCTGGGCCTGATCTGAAACCCATTGAAATCAATAGATGTCAGTCCTGTATGAGCCAGTGCTGAATGCATGTTTAGGCACATTTATGCATTTATTGTATAATGCAAAATTTGTACTAATAAAGATGAAGAATAGATAACAGTGACTACAGCCAGGAGATATGCCCCACACAGTCCTGCCCATGTATGTTGAGTGTGAGTTTCAGCAGCACTGCTGTTCCAGTCCTGGCTTCTGTTACCCAAGGTGGACCAGTTGTAGGGTTGGGTTTTTTTTGGTCAATAAACCACAATTAGGTATGTTGAACTCCTGGGCTTTTGCACACCTCAACAACTAAGGTAATTTACCTTCAGACACCTGAAAAAATGCACCAGTGGCCCAAGACTACTTTGTACTTGCAATAAATAAAACCACATAAATGTGCTTAAAAATGACAAAAGATGGTTAGGAAAGTTTACAATAGGCATTGAAATCTGAATAATCGAGACTTAAGGTACTTACAGGGCTTTCTTTTACCCTATCAAGGCAATTGAGATCAGCTGAACATCCTGAGATCTGCTCTGAATCAGGGCAAGGCCTCATTTGTAGAGCACCCTTCACGAGTGGGTAACCAGTTTATGTTTTTCAACTTCTGACTCTTATTTTTATGTGCTGCCACCTCTCAGATTGCTTTGCAGTGATGGCGCTTTATGAATTAAATAACTCAAAAAAACTCCAGAAAAAATAGTTCAGAAAGAAAGAGCAAGAACTTTGTTGGAGTTTTTTTTTCAAGTTGTGTTTTGTTTAGCTTTTGCAGAAGGAAGAACCATCAATGAGCTGTTAAAAGGGTCCTTGGATGTTGCTCAAAACATCTTTACAAATTGGGATTGTCACTGGAATTACTGACTGATCTCAAGGATCTGAGGACATCATAAATACCTACTCTGTGAGAAAGTCATCAATAAAGATCTCAGTCAGGGGACATCTATTCAGAGCCCTGAGCAAACTGTTATTATACACCATAGGCTGCTTGTAGTGGCGTTTTAAATCCAAATTCAGCTCCACAGCACATTTAAAAAATACATCCCAGCTAAAAATTTAGCTCCTGCAAATGCCCATGCAGCTACTCAATGACAACTGTGTGAGAACAAGCAAATGCATCGGTTGAGTGATTGGGTGGATACCTGCTGAAAGAAGGGGATTTGCAATTATCCATGGGTGATTTTCTACATGTACATGTCCCTTTATATCATAAAATCAATTAGAGACAGTCATTTGTTTCTGAACACACTGGTTGGAGAGAACTATTAGTTCAGAGACATTAATTTCTGGACAAATGTTTACAATTAAAATGTAATTTTGATTCCATTCAATTCCTGTATCACCACATTGTATCTCAGCCAATTCTGGAGAATAAATGAACGACTTTAGAAGATACAGTTCAGGCTGAAGCATGATGGGAAAGGACTCCCAGATGGTTTGCTTTTATGAGGTTTCGCCATGACCAATAGGGACGACTTGGGGACATGGATCAGATTAGTCCTGCCAACCCGAACCTTTGTTCCTCTTGAGAGCCAAGCTCTAATAGAATCTTTTCCAGAGATTCAGAAACGTTTGGACTTGGGAAAAGGACCAGGGAAAACGTCACAGGGAAGGTATTTCTCAGGTCATTCCCAACTCTGTAAGCAATAAAGGTTTAGAGAACTCAAATAAACTTTTCAGGATGTGAACTACTGGGAGCTTATACAGATGGCAGGCAAATGCTAACCCTTCTCCACTCCAAGGTTTTAGACGAAAAGTGAAAATGAAAGCATGTACATTTCCTCTTTTATCTCCCCTCCCCACCTCACGGCCACCTTCTCCAAAAAGCTATACAAAGTCAAAGAAGTTTCTCAGTTTACGCTGTAACCAAGATCAGAACGTGATCCAGTCACTGGCTTGATTAATAAGCATTACCATGGGAAATTCTAGTCTAATGGACCAGGGCCGGCTCCAGGCACCAGCGTAGCAAGCAGGTGCCTGGGGCGGCCAATGAAGAGGGGGGCGGCACGTCCGGCCGTTCGGCGGCAATTCGGCGGTGAGGCTGTCACTCCCTCTTTGAGGGAAGCACCTGCCGCCAAATTGCCACCGTAGAATGAAGCAGCAGTAGAGCTGCCACCGATCGCGGCTTTTTTTTTTTTTTTGGTGCTTGGGGCGGCAAAAATGCTAGAGCCGGCCCTGTAATGGACAATCCAAAGGGGGATGAGGAAAGCCACAAAAAGTTTTTGCCGCAAACAGGAGGCTGTAATAAAGGGGCCAATCCTGCAAGGCTCATGTGGTGAGCAGTCCTTGGGAAGTCAATGGGGTTTTCCACACAAGCAAAGAGTTTTACAGGATTCAGCCTGAATCTAGAGAGAAGAGAAGAGGGTAAACACACATTCTGTGCTTGGAAAGATGGTCCACCTTTCCAGCCAAGATGAAAAGAAAGGGGAAAAGAGGACTGAATTTCCTTACCTCGCTGCAAATAAGACCCCATCTACATTGGTCTTATAACCATGTAATGTGGTTCAAGTCCAGTTTGGAAGTGGACAAAGCTGGCGTCCAATCCTGAAAGGTGCTGAGCCCTAGAGAGCACCTCTACTCCCATTCTGCTAAGTGGGAGCTCAGTGTACCCAGGATTGGGCCCCAGAGTGGAACAGTGCCGCATGTTTAGAAGGTTCGCTATTGCTATGTTGACAAAGCATTAATAATTAGAGGCAAGCTCCCTCTCTCACCTCGTATCTAGTCAGGACAAGTCCAGCCTGGCACTACAAGTTGATCTCTTCCATATATGAATGCAGAGCCGTGAAACAGCCTGGGAAAGCTGGTGCTCTCGCTGTTGCCAGGTGCCAGCTGTGGGGGCTCTCATCCAACCAATTCTTTTTTGTGGCCATTTAATTGTTTTCTTTAATTATTATTTTGTCCATAAAGATTTAGTAGCTCAGCCACCAAAGCTAGGTGTAAACTTGTTCGCCGAGCTAATTAGAACCTAGCAGCACAGCCACCCAAAGCCTCAGGCAATGCACAGCTGGTGGCTCTTGGACCGGGAGATCTTCTGGCTAAGGCTATGCTGCAGTTCCATGGGCCACAGGCGTGGATTACACACAACTAATCGTGTGGGAGTGATTCTCATGGGCACACCGTCTTCCAGCTTGGGGGGGCTGAACCTGAAAACAGCTAATGGACCCAGATGAAGGAATTGCCAAATCTGACTCCCTTTTTTAACCCTTCAGTCCCTTCCGGTCAGATGTCTTCATGATAACTGCTTGATAGCTTGCTCCTCCCACCTGCCAGCTTTGGGGTGGTGGTGGGGTCAGTAGGGAAACCCATTTCTCCCCAAATTCTCATGGCTAGGGTAGTCAAAAATGTCCCATCAAAGCTTGTTTTCCTATGGAAAACTGGGGGTTTGGCTGAAAGTCTCTGCTATCATTAGTAATATTAATTTTTCCAAAAACTTTAGCCCGTAAAACAGGAAATTTTCTGCTTTCATTTTTTTTTGGGGGGTGGGGGGGAGGATTGGACAGTTTGGGGCTGAAAATATACGGTTTTCAGTTACTGAAAACCAAAAAGGTTTTGGCTTTCAAAATCTTCTGTTGAAAATCTTGTTTTTGTTGAAAATTTTCCACAGAAAGACATTCCATTTTCTGGCCAGCTCTATTCATGGCATTCGCAAGTAAACGGTGATGTTTCCCATCACTCTTCCAAGGCATATGAATGATGGCAAAGACACAACCCATAATTTAGATTTTGAAGCACCCTTCCGCTACCTTCCTGTTGCTGGGACACATAATGCCACTCGTATCACGCTGGTCACACCTATGTGCTAAACATCAGCAGTAATAGAAAAAGCAAGAAGTATAAATGGGCAGCTAGAAAAGTCAGGCAATTGTTCACTAAAAACTCAGAATGTCTTTAAAAGCAAATCTTACCTGCACTAGACGGTGCTTTTGCCATTTATCCGAGTCCCAAAGCAGATTGAGAGTCAATTACAGAACTTGCCGGAAAACGACTGACTCCAATGTATGAGCATGTATCAATCAGCAAGCACCAAATATCCAGTCAGAACTAAAAGAAAAGAGTAACTTGGGGTTGGGTTTCTGACAAAGGACACATAACTAGGTGGTGAAGCTAGAAGTGGAAAGTGAAACTTACATATCTCATAAACTGAAACCGAGCAGGCTGACAAGACAAAGTCCACTGTACAAATGTTTGTTTGGGGAATAAAGCGTTACACATGACTCAGACAGTTCTTAGCAATTTTAGTTTGCAGCAGATTTAATATACATCAGTAAGCAAGAGTAGGGAACTTCCTGATAGAAGCAGTGAGGATATTAATAGAAAAACAGGAGGGATGAATAGGCATTCCACTCCCCACAGCTTACCTTTATGTGTTCCCTTCTCTTACATAAGTGTCCTTCGCTCAGTGTCATCCATTTAGGCACATCTCAGACTTGCTGGTCTGGAAGATCCTTCTTTGAAATCTCTCTGAGCTTCCGGGAGCAGAGTCACATGGATCTACATCCTCAGACTTTCATAAAGGACAACATGCTGTGTACTCTGTTGCATTAGGAGCCATTGTGTATGAGCCATTCTTTGTGTTTCTTTTTTGCAGAGATCGTTCTTCTTTTTTAAATAAAAGTTTCTCCTCCACTTCCAAAGTTCTTGGTCATGTCAAAATTCTGAACAACAAGGCCCAGCTATTTATACAGTGTATGCGTGCCATTGTGTGCATTCAGGAACAACAATTGTGTGCACAGTTTCACTAGTTATTTATGCAAATAGTTGATACAGGGTTTTCGCATGCACAGTTACTGCAGCTGTGGTAACTACAATTGCAAATAATGCATGCAAAACTCTGGGCCTGGGAGAGTTACAAATAAGGAATAAGCTCTGCCGAACCCAGTGTTACCAACTTTCAATTTGCAATGGGAAATCTTGCAATATTTAATATTTCGTGTGTTTTTCTTAAAGTGCCAGATTACAAAGTCAAGTGATTACAGGGGGGAAAAAAAATAAGATGCAAGTTTCTAACTCTCATGGTTACAGAAGAAAAACTTGAAAAGGCTCCAAGACAGGAAGGCAAATAAAAATAATTCCACATTTAGTATTTTTAAAGAGTCCAGATATTTTTTAAGCTAATCTCATGATTTTGGGGGGCCTGACTCCTGATTTTTGAACGTTTGGGTTTGGTTATGCTGTGAATCCTAGAGCTACGTCCTCCTGTCACACACTGCAAGATGATCAGTTGTGGGTGGAGCAAAGAGTGAGTAACACAGTTCAAACCATGTTGCAAATCTGTAAATGGAAAAGGAAACTTACATTTTTCTCTGAAAACAAAACCAATGAAAATCACCAGCTGCCATGGAGACGGCAGCTCTCAAATAAGAAAAATCAGACAAGGGAAACAAGGAGCTGCATGTCCTTATTATTAAATATTTTTGTGTATTTAAACATTTTCTTTGCTCCATGTTTATCATGGCTTCATGTTAACATGTAATCTTTGGGTGGGCTAGTGTTTACTTCATTGCCTTTCTCCAGGGCCTAAAAAAATCCCATAGAAAAGCACCTGGAGACTCAGAGTTACATCACTGAGGATTTTCAGCAAGAATTACAGAGTCAACCTGCCCATAATCAAGATCAAAAGAATAAAAGGAATGAACTTAATTCTTAAATGCCAACTTGATAAAATCTTATGATAAAAGAAATGAAATAATAATAACTTAATTTTTATAACATAACAGGACTATTGTTAAGCCACATACATGATCTTTACAGGAACATAAATTAGGGTTACCATACGTCCGGATTTTCCCGGACATGTCCGGCTTTTGGGGGCTCAAATCCCCGTCCGGGGGGAAATCCCCCAAAAGCCGGGCATGTCCGGGAAAATCGGGAGGGAGGGCTGGGCCGGGCGCGCGGTGCCGGGCCGGGGCCGCGGGGTCGGGCCGCCGAGGGGGTGCGCTGGGCCGCGGGGCTGGGAGCCGGGGGGTCGGGCCGGGAGCCGGGCCGCCGGGGGGTGCGCGGGGCCGGGCTGGGAGCCGGGCCGGGGCCGCGGGGCCGGGCCACCGGGGGGGTGCGCTGGGCCGCGGGGCCGGGGGGGTCCGCGGGGCCGGGAGCCGGGCCGCCGGGAAATGCGCGGGGCCGGGCCGGGAGCCGGGGGGTCGGGCCGGGAGCCGGGCCGCCGGGGGGGTTCGCCGGGCCGGGAGCCGGGCCGGGGCCGCGGGGCCGGGCCGCCGGGGGGGTCCGCGGGGCCGGGAGCCGGGCCGCTGGGGGGTGCGCTGGGCCGCAGGGCCGGGAGCCGGGGGGTCGGGCCGGGAGCCGGGCCGCCGGGGGGGGTGCGCTGGGCAGCGGGGTCGGGCCGCCGGGGGGGGTGCGCGGGGCCGGGAGGTCGGGCCGGGAGCCGGGCCGCCGGGGGGGTGCGTTGGGCCGCGGGGCCGGGAGCCGGGGGGTCGGGCCGGGAGCCGGGCCGCCGGGGGGGGTGCGTTGGGCCGCGGGGCCGGGAGCCGGGGGGTCGGGCCGGGAGCTGGGCCGCCGGGGGGGTGCGTTGGGCCGCGGGGCCGGGAGCCGGGGGGTCGGGCCGGGAGCTGGGCCGGGAGCTGGGCCGCCGGGGGGGTGCGTTGGGCCGCGGGGCCGGGAGCCGGGGGGTCGGGCCGGGAGCTGGGCCGCCGGGGGGGTGCGCTGGGCCGCGGGGTCAGGCCGCCGGGGGGGGTGCGCTGGGCAGCGGGGTCGGGCCGCCGGGGGGGGTGCGCGGGGCCGGGAGGTCGGGCCGGGAGCCGGGCCGCCGGGGGGGTGCGTTGGGCCGCGGGGCCGGGAGCCGGGGGGTCGGGCCGGGAGCCGGGCCGCCGGGGGGGGTGCGTTGGGCCGCGGGGCCGGGAGCCGGGGGGTCGGGCCGGGAGCTGGGCCGCCGGGGGGGTGCGTTGGGCCGCGGGGCCGGGAGCCGGGGGGTCGGGCCGGGAGCTGGGCCGGGAGCTGGGCCGCCGGGGGGGTGCGTTGGGCCGCGGGGCCGGGAGCCGGGGGGTCGGGCCGGGAGCTGGGCCGCCGGGGGGGTGCGCTGGGCCGCGGGGTCAGGCCGCCGGGGGGGGTGCGCTGGGCCGCGGGGCCGGGAGCCGGGGGGTCGGGCCGCCGGGGGGGTGCGTTGGGCCGCAGGGCCGGGAGCCGGGGGGTCGGGCCGGGAGCCGAGCCGCCGGGGGGGGTGCGTTGGGCCGCGGGGCCGGGAGCCGGGGGGTCGGGCCGGGAGCCGGGCCGCCGGGGGGGTGCGCTGGGCCGCAGGGTCAGGCCGCCGGGGGGGGTGCGCTGGGCCGCGGGGCCGGGAGCTGGGCCGCCGGGGGGGGTGCGTTGGGCCGCGGGGCCGGGAGCCGGGGGGTCGGGCCGGGAGCCGGGCCGCCGGGGGGGTGCGCTGGGCCGCGGGGTCAGGCCGCCGGGGGGGGTGCGTTGGGCCGCGGGGCCGGGAGCCGGGGGGTCGGGCCGGGAGCCGGGCCGCCGGGGGGGTGCGCTGGGCCGCGGGGTCAGGCCGCCGGGGGGGTGCGCTGGGCCGCCAGGGCCGGGAGCCGGGGGGGGTGCGCTGGGCCGCCGGGGCCGGGAGCCGGGGGGCCGGCCGGCAGTGCTGGGCGGGCCGGGGGTGGTCGGCCGGGGGCCAGGGCCGGCACCCGAGGGCCCGAGCCGACCCAGGCTGGAGCCGCCGGGGGGGCCAGCCTGGGCCGCACCTCCTCCCCCCACACCCCCCCTTACCTGCCCAGGCTTCCCGCGAATTAAATGTTCGCGGGAAGCAGGGGAGGGGGCGGAGACTTTGGGGAGGGGGCGGAGTTGGGGCGGGGAGGGGGCGGGGCTGGGGGCGGGGCCAGGGCCCCGTGGAGTGTCCTCCTTTTGGAGGCACAAAATATGGTAACCCTACATAAATAAACAAACAAATTGAATCTAAACAGGTCAGTCCCCACAGAAACACAGTGAGAAGAAAATCCCAAAACGTTAGGCTGAATTCACCTGAGTCTCAGTGTCTTTGGTCACCAAATCTATACAGTCTGCTGAGTCAAAAGCAACATCTTCCCTCTATTTGCAGGTAGAAATTTTCAGTTGGATTCCATGCCGACTCTTCCTCCTCCTCTGCTAAAACTAATCAGCTAAACAATTAACCAACCACTTCGTTAAGCATATAGATTTTTTTAAAAGCCCTGTTACAAGACAAATACAAAACTGAGAATAGCAGAATAAATGACTTTTTCCCCACCACACATTTAAATAAGAGAAAAGTTGGTGACTCATACTAGCTGAGACAATTTAACTAAAACAAACAACATTCAAAGTATACAGTTAAAATAAAATATTTTCCCCTCCCAATTTCCCCTTTCTATAATTAATATTGCCAGAGCTTCCAAGTTGGAGGGTTAACAATATCACGAATCTGCTACAAAATATTTCAGAGTTAGGGACCACAGCCTGCTTCGTGCTCCTGCTTCTCCCAACCCACACAGGGCACATGGTCTTTTGTAAAGCAGCTGCCCTGACGACTTGCCCTCATGGAGTCTGAGTCCAGCAACAGGGAGCCTACTGAGCATACCCCAAACTACCACACCCAATTCCAGAAACTTCTGTATGTGGCAAGGTAATTGTGCATCTACTTAGCAACAATGACCCAGACATAATTCATTCCTACCCACCCACCCCCCAGTACATTTCTTAAAGAGATATCTCCCTATTAGGCACCTGGGTTACAAACGCACCCCGTGAAAATCTGTCTACGGTGATTGTAAGTGAGGAGGACTGATGGTGATTCACTGTTGCATCCATTGCTTAAATGCCATCACTTTGAAATATTACAATGGGCTTCCCAATGAAACACGACTCTGGGCCACCTCCCGCAGTGTGTAACACACAAGTAGATACAACTAAGGACACATTGGCATTGTTCTCAGTTGTCCCTCATTAGAGGGGACAAGCCCGTTTAGTGCCCAATTTACCTTTCCCCTTCTCCCCTATGCAGCTTTGAAGTTCTAGCTTTTATCATTGTAGAACATCTGCAGAGGAGATGTTGGATCATGAAGCAGACTTTAGCTATTAGATGAGATTTTCCAAGCTGCCAAAGAGAGTTGGATGCCTAATTCCTATTTGTTTTAATGGGAAATGAGCATCAAAACCCCTTAGGTAGCTTTGAAAAATCCCACTCACTGCGCTTGATGTTAAAATAATTAGCACCATGTTCTAGATAGGTCCTTATAACGTGCTCATTGCTGAAGTATTTGATCACCTTCTGGTAGCGCATTAGCATTGTGACGAACATCTCTCACATGTTGCGTTCTCACATCTTCCCCCCAGGAGTGTGCAGTGAAATGCTTTGTTTTGGTAGGGTTTTGTTTATGTTACACACACAAACACACACACACACACACATACATGATACAGAAGGTCAGGTCCAAGAAATGCACCATGTACTTGACCTGGAAGTTTAGGGTTAATTCATATAATTTTAAGTGTCCTGCACCCTTTTTCCCTTGGCCCTACTCTGGAGCCATTGTCTCCCGGATTCCTCCCATATTTGGGCCTCAGGAATGCTAGCTGCCTGCACCACAGCTGTGGTTTCAATGGAGTTATAAGATCCCGCATTTTCCTCTTCAAACCTCTCTTTATAGCCTTCCGACATTGACAGGTCTGTACTAGCAACGGCGTGGCAGGGGATGCTGTGCCTGAACTGACCGGCAGCAGGCGAGGTGCCAAAGAATCCAGACCAAAAAGAGAGAGAGAGACGCTGGGGAAAGGCAGTGACCAGAGATGGAGGGAGAGAGAAGTGAACTCTTCTGAGCCACGCTTTGGTACCTCAATTTCAGAGTAAACTAGTGAGAGGTGTTAGCTGATCAGTGGCGTCAGCTCTCACGCTTTGCTTGTCATTCTCATGATATTTGGTGTTTTTCTTAAAGCCTCAGCTGCTGAAGTCAAGAGGATCCCAGCTTTCATTTAAAAAAGACAGGACGTTTCCAGCCCTCGTGGTTGCAGAGAAAAGCTCGGG
This sequence comes from Malaclemys terrapin pileata, assembly GCF_027887155.1. Classification (NCBI taxonomy): domain Eukaryota; kingdom Metazoa; phylum Chordata; order Testudines; family Emydidae; genus Malaclemys; species Malaclemys terrapin. Next base: position 12,415,466 of record NC_071516.1, on the reverse strand, counting down.
AACATGAAGCAGGTGCACTGTAAAGGTTCAGAAACCAAAAAGCAAATAAAAAGCAGCCCCAAATGATTCATATAAAAAAGAATCATTATTTTTCTGTCAATCTCATGATTTTTGTGGGGCTTAACTCATGGTGTTTGACCTCTTGGGACTGGAAATACTGGTCAGTTGACACGTTTCTTTACTCCGGGCACCATGTAAAGCAGGAAGGGACTCCTCAGTCAGTCAGTCTTTCCTGCCAAACTCCCGGCTGACCTCGCTTTCCCTTCACGAGAGAGGTCTGATACTCTTGGTTACATAGAACCCAAACCAGCACCTGGCCAGGAGCTCTGGGCCATATCGCACCCTCCACCCAGAGGACAGGAAACGTGGAATGGGAAACTATGTCAGAATCCCTCCACGGAGACTCATTTTGCCACATCCCTCAGATTAAATGGCAGGGCTCAGCCTCAGACATTACAAATACCATCATGGAGGGGGCAGCACAGCTCCAGGTAGGAGGGATTTAAGGGAGAGTAGCGCAAAAGATGATTTACGTTTGCCATGGATACCCTAACCCCGGTGAGCCTGCACTGGTAAAAAGGAAGCGGGATAAGAGCGGTGCAAAGCCAGTTCTACCTGCACATTTGATTTCTTTGGAGCGGTTTGTTTTGGTACCTTAAGGTAGTTCTTCTCCTGCTTATTAGCAATTCACACCACCACTAACACTGCCCACCCCTGCCCTTCAGCACTACACTCTTAATCAAATCCCATTCAATAGAGCCAAGCTGATCTAATTGTTCAACATCCAAATTCTCTGTATTTGCGAGGGACAAATACTCCAAGGAGGCACTTTTTGACTGGCCTCCACAATCTACCGTTAGATGCTGCGATTGTGATTTATGGCTTCTGCTAGCAATCAATCTCAAGCCAACGTGTGTATTCAAATGAGGAGTTTGAACTACAGAGGAAAAAAAATATGAATAGCCATGAGAGCTGACAAATAATTAATCCTGACTGATAGTCAACAATATCCCAAATTTCTGCTTTTCAGAATCCACTCTGACCACTGCAGGTTGAATGTTTAAAGCTACTTCACCTTCCCACAGTCTGGTGCCATTAGTTTATTTAATTAGGGTTGTAAATTTCATTAGTGTCTTTTAATCTTCTCTTACAATATACTTTCAACAAGCTGAGATGTGGAAAAACCCAAACAACTTGTGAGTCCATTTTCCCTGTTGTTCATCATGACTGAGCCAGATGAAGCCCTGAGGCAGGCACTGTGCGGTCTCTTCCTGCAGTAATCCGAGCCCGTGCAGTGACCCAAACAGGTCTCACCCCTAATTAGGATGGGAGGGAACATCTCACTGCCAGGACGTGGTGCTGGTTATTCAGTGGGGTGCACCCTTCTTTCTGAGCCAATTCTGAACTACAGCATCAGCTTGATGCTACAGGGCACTGACTGAGTTCGACCATGTGGGGTCATTAAAGAGCTTGAAGCACGTTATAGGGCTTTGTTCTTGTGCACCCTATAAGAACACTCAGACTGACCCTGACAAACCCCTCAAATAAGACAGGGATAGCAGGCTGCCATTCCACAACTTCTACCTTGTTCTTCCAGAGCCCACAGCATCCCCGGATAAGCGAGAGGCACATCTGGTCTGTTCTTGAGACATTTACTACATATCTGTGAAACTTCCTGGAGCCCCAGGACTATGAGACACCTCACTACCACCTGCCCTTAGCATCAGGAAGCCTTGTAGAGTGAGGGGTGATCTCTGGTAAGCTTATTAGCACGCATGTAGGTTCTTTGATTGTTGCTACTATGTTTTCTCTGTAATGCTTTTACCTTTCTTGCTGAGACAAAACTGTGTGGAAACCTAACTGTGGCAATTACACTGTATACCATCTCTGAGGAAAGAAGCAAAGCAGGCCTCCTTAGGCAGACTGTTTTTTGCTGGGGATTTCACAGTATAGTCTGGAAACGATGTAGCCTGGAAATACCCCGGCCAGGAGGAGAGACACGCTGGTCTCTCCCCAAGAGTGGTGATAGCTGCGGAGCCTGGATCCTAGAGTGGGCACCCTTGCTGGACCACCAAGTGTGAATACAGGTGCAGTTGCCCTAAACTATGACATCAGTCGTTTCTTTTGAAGAACTGGGAGGTTCGGTGCCTTATGAAGGAAATGCTTTGTGTAGGTTTCAGGGAGCACTGCCGTTGTGCATTGCACTGTGTCCCCATGGTTAGGGGTGGGGAAAAAACTGGCAAAAATTCTTAGAGGGTCAAGATGCCTTTGGTGGCTTCCCCTTTGAGCTTGGTCCCAGTGAAATGCTGGGATTGTTTTTATAGAGATGGAAAAAACATTGATGTGATTCTTTTGAAAGTGAATAGGTAACAATTTACCAAAGAATTCCCTTTCATTTCCATTTCTTCTGTGCCACCCAACCCATACAAACCAAGCAATGTGAGGTCCAAGTGCATAGCCCTGTAGGCAAAAAATAGTAACACAGAAGCAGGACAAATGCAGTGCCGCCCCTTTCCCTCCTGGTGCCCCTGAAGTTGAATGAGATATTGTGATCCATGGACTTCTTGATGCCACTGGCAGAAGATACAAGAGTTGTATGGGGTTTTATAGGGATCCCTTGGGTTGGATATCTGTGTAATAGTTCACTGAAGGGTGGCATGTGAGGTCTCTACCAAGAGCCAGTTGCCCACTGGTGGTCATAATCATTGCAAACAGTATGTGTGGATGCTATTTAAAGAGCTATGTATCTACAGTGAAAATTATATTCTTAAGATCTTGGAGGTAAGGCAGGTCACCAGGAGGTAAGGTACCTCGTAAATCTTCCTTTCAGGCAGCAGATAGACATCAATCTCTCTGTCCTGCCATCTGTGTATTATATGCCTCACAATGTGTGCTTGTTTGCATACTGAGCCAGGTGTGGACATAGAGATTGCAAAATCTACAAGAGTAAATCTACAGGAAGAAATGCAGTGGGGTGTGTGTGTGTCCCATTTATGAATAAAGACAAAGGATTGTTCAGGTAGGTCTTACAGTGCAAAGCAACACACTGAATCCTTCACCTAGGAAGCAAACTGACAATGTGCTTGTCTCATGACAGGAGGGTCATGGCCAGCCTGGCTGTAAAGGTTTTGGGT